>NC_073238.2:1607500-1927500 GCF_029281585.2 Gorilla gorilla gorilla
CAAAGTATACCTAATATATATTATATACTGTACAGAAAATAACAAAGTATGCCTGATATACATTATATACTGTACATAAAATATCAAAGCATATCAAATATTTATTATATACTGTACATAATATATCAAAATATTCTGAATATTTATTATATAGTGTACCTAAAATTGCAAAGTAAACAAAATATATATTATACACTGCACATAAAATATCAAAGCACACCAAATATATTCTATATACTGAACATAAAATATAAAGTACACCAAAAATATATTATATACTGTACATAAAATATCAAAGTAAACCAAATATACATTAAATACTGTAGATAAAATTTAAAAGTACACCAAAGATATATTATATACTGTACGTAATATATCAAAGTATACCTAATATATATTACATACTGTACACGAAATATCAAAGAATACCAAATATTTATTATAAACTGTACATAAAATATCAAAGTACACCAAATATATATTATACACTGCACATAAATTATCAAAGCACACCAAATATGTATTATATACTGTACTTAAAATATCAAAGTACACCAAATATATATTATGTACTGTACATAAAATCTCAAAGTACATCACACATATATTATATACTGTACATAAAATATCAAAGTACACCAAAAATCTATTATATACAGTACATAATATACAGTACAGTCCATTCCATTCGATTCCATTCGATTCCATTCCATTCCATTCCATTCCATTCCATTCCATTCCATTCTATTCTATCGAATTCCATTCCATTCCATTCCACTCCATTCCATTCCATTCCATTCCAATCCATTCCATTCTACTCGGGTTGATTGCATTCCATTCCATTCCATTCCATTCCATTCCATTCCATTCCATTCCATTCCATTCCAATCCATTCCATTCTACTCTGGTCGATTCCATTCCATTCCATTACATTCCATTCCATTCCCTTCCTTTCCATTCCCTTCGGTTCCATTCGATTCCATTCGAATCCATTCCATTTCACTCCATTCCATTCCATTCCGTTCCATTCCGTTCGAATCCATTCCATTCCATTCCATTCTACTCGGGTTGATTCAATTCCATTCCATTCCATTCCATTTGATTCCCTTCGTTTCCATTCGATTCCATTCCATTCCATTCCATTCCATTCCATTCCATTCCATTCCAATCCATTCCATTCTACTCGGGTTGATTCCATTTCATTCCATTCCATTCCATTCCATTCCCTTCCATTCCATTCCATTCGATTCCATTCGATTCCATTCGATTCCATTCCATTTCACTCCATTCCATTCCATTCCGTTCCATTCCGTTCCGTTCCGTTCCATTCTATTCGGGTTGATTCCATTCCATTCCATTCCATTCCATTCCATTCCATTCCATTCCCTTCCATTCCATTCCATTCCATTTCATTCGATTCCATTCGATTCCATTCGATTCCATTCCATTCCATTCCATTCCATTCCATTCCATTCCAATCCATTCGATTCTACTCGGGTTCATTCCATTCCATTCCATTGCATTCCATTCCATTCCATTCCATTCCATTCCATTCCCTTCCATTGCATTCCATTCTGTTCCATTCGATTCCATTCGATTCCATTCCATTTCACTGCATTCCATTCCATTCTGTTGCGTTCCGTTCCGTTCCATTCCGTTCCGTTCTATTCGGGTTCATTCCATTCTATTCCACTCCATTCCATTCGATTCCATTCGATTCCATTCCATTCCATTCCATTCCATTCCATTCCATTCCTTTCCATTCCATTCTATTCTATTGAATTCCATTCCATTCCATTCCATTCCATTCGATTCCAATCCATTCCATTCTACTCGGGTTGATTCCATTCCATTCCGTTCCATTCCATTCCATTCCATTCCATTCCATTCCATTCCATTCCATTCCATTCCAATCCATTCCATTCCACTCGGGTTCATTCCATTCCATTCCATTCCATTCCATTCCATTCCATTACATTCCATTCCGTTCTACTCGGGTTGATTCCATTCCATTCCATTCCATTCCATTCCATTCGATTCCATTCGATTCCATTCGAATCCATTCCTTTCCATTCCATTCCATTCCATTCCATTCCATTCCAATCCATTCCGTTCTACTCGGGTTGATTCCATTCCATTCCATTCCATTCCATTCAATTCCATTCCCTTCCATTCCATTCCATTCGGTTCCATTCGATTCCATTCGATTCCATTCCATTTCACTCCATTCCATTCCATTCCGTTCCGTTCCGATCCGTTCCGTTCCGTTCCCTTCTATTCGGGTTGATTCCATTCTATTCCACTCCATTCCATTTGATTCCATTCGATTCCATTCCATTCCATTCCATTCCATTCCGTTCCTTTCCATTCCATTCTATTCTATTGAATTCCATTCCATTCCATTCCATTCCATTCCAATCCATTCCATTCTACTCGGGTTGATTCCATTCCATTCCATTCCATTCCATTCCATTCCATTCCATTCCATTCCATTCCATTCCATTCCATTCCATTCCATTCCATTCCATTCCATTCCACTCGGGTTCATTCCATTCCATTCCATTCCATTCCATTCCATTCCATTCCATTCCATTCCATTCCAATCCATTCCATTCTACTCAGGTTGATTCCATTCCATTCCATTCCATTCCATTCCATTCCATTCCATTCGATTCCATTCCATTCCATTCCATTCCTTTCCATTCCATTCCATTCCAATCCATTCCATTCTACTCAGGTTGATTCCATTCCATTCCATTCCATTCCATTCCATTCTATTCTTTGAATTCCATTCCATTCCATTCCATTCCATTCCATTCCATTCCATTCCATTCCATTCCATTCCATTCCATTCCATTCCGTTCTACTCGGGTTGATTCCATTCCATTCCATTCCATTCCATTCCATTTCATTCGATTCCATTCGATTCCATTCCATTCCATTCCATTCCGTTCCATTCCATTCCAATCCATTCCATTCTACTCGGGTTGATTCCATTCCATTCCATTCCATTCCATTCTACTCGGGTTAATTGCATTCCATTCCATTCCATTCCATTCGATTCCTTTCGACTCCATTCGATTCCATTCCATTCCATTCCATTCCATTCCATTCCATTCCAATCCATTCCATTCTACTCGGGTTGACTCCATTTCATTCCATTCCATTCCATTCCATTCCCTTCCATTCCATTCCATTCGGTTCCATTCGATTCCATTCGATTCCATTCCATTTCACTCCATTCCATTCAATTCCGTTCCATTCCGTTCCGTTCCATTCCATTCTATTCGGGTTGATTCCATTCCATTCCATTCCATTCCAATCCATTCCATTCCATTCCCTTCCATTCCGTTCCATTCGGTTTCAGTCGATTCCATTCGATTCCATTCCATTTCACTCCATTCCATTCCATTCCATTCCATTCCCTTCCGTTCCATTCCGTTCCCTTCTATTCGGGTTGATTCCATTCTATTCCACTCCATTCCATTCGATTCCATTCGATTCCATTCGATTCCATTCCATTCCATTCCATTCCATTCCATTCCTTTCCATTCTATTCTATTGAATTCCATTCCATTCCATTCCATTCCATTCCAATCCATTCCATTCTACTCGGGTTGATTCCATTCCATTCCATTCCATTCCATTCCATTCCATTTCATTCCATTCCATTCCAATCCATTCCACTCGGGTTCAATCCATTGCATTCCATTCCATTCCATTCTATTCCATGGAATTCCATTCCATTCCATTCCATTACATTCCATTCCATTCCACTCCATTCCATTCCATTCCATTCCATTCCGTTCTACCCGGGTTGATTCCATTCCATTCCATTCCATTCCATTCCATTTCATTCGATTCCATTCGATTCCATTCCATTCCATTCCATTCCGTTCCATTCCATTCCAATCCATTCCATTCTACTCGGGTTGATTCCATTCCATTCCATTCCATTCCATTCTACTCGGGTTGATTCCATTCCATTGCATTCCATTCCATTCGATTCCTTTCGACTCCATTCGATTCCATTCCATTCCATTCCATTCCATTCCATTCCATTCCATTCCAATCCATTCCATTCTACTCGGGTTGACTCCATTTCATTCCATTCCATTCCATTCCATTCCCTTCCATTCCATTCCATTCGGTTCCATTCGATTCCATTCGATTCCATTCCATTTCACTCCATTCCATTCCATTCCGTTCCATTCCGTTCCGTTCCATTCCATTCTATTCGGGTTGATTCCATTCCATTCCATTCCATTCCATTCCATTCCAATCCATTCCATTCCATTCCCTTCCATTCCGTTCCATTCGGTTCCAGTCGATTCCATTCGATTCCATTCCATTTCACTCCATTCCATTCCATTCCCTTCCGTTCCATTCCGTTCCCTTCTATTCGGGTTGATTCCATTCTATTCCACTCCATTCCATTCGATTCCATTCGATTCCATTCGATTCCATTCCATTCCATTCCATTCCATTCCATTCCTTTCCATTCTATTCTATTGAATTCCATTCCATTCCATTCCATTCCATTCCAATCCATTCCATTCTACTCGGGTTGATTCCATTCCATTCCATTCCATTCCATTTCATTCCATTCCATTCCATTCCATTCCACTCGGGTTCAATCCATTCCATTCCTTTCCATTCCATTCTATTCCATGGAATTCCATTCCATTCCATTCCATTACATTCCATTCCATTCCACTCCATTCCATTCCATTCCATTCCATTCCCTTCTACTCGGGTTGATTCCATTCCATTCCATTCCATTCCATTCCATTTCATTCGATTCCATTCGATTCCATTCGATTCCATTCTATTCCTTTCCATTCCATTCCATTCCAATCCATTCCATTCTACTCGGGTTGATTCCATTCCATTCCATTCCATTCCATTCCATTCCATTCCCTTCCATTCCATTCCATTCCATTCCATTCCATACCCTTCCATTCCATTCCATTCTGTTCCATTCGATTCCATACGATTCCATTCCATTTCACTCCATTCCATTCCATTCTGCTGCATTCCGTTCCGTTCCATTCTGTTCCGTTCTATTCGGGTTGATTCCATTCTATTCCACTCCATTCCATTCGATTCCATTCGATTCCATTCCATTCCATTCCATTCCGTTCTACTCGGGTTGATTCCATTCCATTCCATTCCATTCCATTCCATACCAATCCACTCCATTCCACTCGGGTTCATTCCATTCCATTCCATTCCATTCCATTCCATTCCATTCCCTTCTACCCGGGTTGATTCCATTCCATTCCATTCCATTCCATTCCATTCCATTCCATTCGAATCCATTCCTTTCCATTCCATTCCATTCCATTCCATTCAAATCCATTCCGTTCTACTCGGGTTGATTCCATTCCATTCCATTCCATTCCATTCCATTCCATTCCATTCCATTGGCTTCCATTCCATTCCATTCTGTTCCACTCGATTCCATTCGATTCCATTCCATTTCACTCCATTCCATTCCATTCCGTTCCGTTCTGTTCCGTTCTGTTCCGTTCTATTCGGGTTGATTCCATTCTATTCCACTCCATTCCATTTGATTCCATTCGATTCCATTCGATTCCATTCAATTCCATTCCATTCCCTTCCATTCTATTCAATTGAATTCCATTCCATTCCATTCCATTCCATTCCAATCCATTCCATTCTACTCGGGTTGATTCCATTCCATTCCATTCCATTGCATTCCATTCCATTCCATTCCATTCCATTCCATTCCATTCCATTCCATTCCATTCCATTCCATTCCAGTCTATTCCATTGAATTCCATTCCATTCCATTCCATTCCATTCCATTCCAATCCTTTCCATTCTACTCGGGTTGATTCCATTCCATTCCATTTCACTCCATTCCATTCCGTTCCATTCCATTCCGTTCCATTCCGTTCCGTTCTACTCGGGTTCATTCCATTCCATTCCATTCCATTCCGATCTATTCGTGTTGATTCCATTCTATTCCCCTCCATCCCATTCGATTCCATTCAATTCCATTCGATTCCATTCCATTCCATTCCATTCCATTCCATTCCATTCCATTCCATTCCATTCCATTCCCTTCCATTCCATTCCATTCCATTCCGTTCTACTCGGGTCCATTCCATTCCATTCCATTTCATTCCATTCCATTCCATTCCATTCCATTCCATTCGATTCCATTCCATTCCATTCCAATCCATTCCATTCTACTCGTGTTGATTCCATTCCATTCCATTCCATTCCAGTCCATTCCATTCCATTCCTTTCCATTCTATTCTATTGAATTCCATTCCATTCCATTCCATTCCATTCCAATCCATTCCATTCTACTCGGGTTGATTCCATTCCATTCCATTCCATTCCATTCCATTCCATTTCATTCCATTCCATTCCAATCCATTCCACTCGGGTTCAATCCATTCCATTCCATTCCATTCCATTCTATTCCATGGAATTCCATTCCATTCCATTCCATTACATTCCATTCCATTCCACTCCATTCCATTCCATTCCATTCCATTCCCTTCTACTCGGGTTGATTCCATTCCATTCCATTCCATTCCATTCCATTTCATTCGATTCCATTCGATTCCATTCGATTCCATTCTATTCCTTTCCATTCCATTCCATTCCAATCCATTCCATTCTACTCGGGTTGATTCCATTCCATTCCATTCCATTCCATTCCATTCCATTCCATTCCATCCCCTTCCATTCCATTCCATTCTGTTCCATTCGATTCCATACGATTCCATTCCATTTCACTCCATTCCATTCCATTCTGCTGCATTCCGTTCCGTTCCATTCTGTTCCGTTCTATTCGGGTTGATTCCATTCTATTCCACTCCATTCCATTCGATTCCATTCGATTCCATTCCATTCCATTCCATTCCGTTCTACTCGGGTTGATTCCATTCCATTCCATTCCATTCCATTCCATACCAATCCACTCCATTCCACTCGGGTTCATTCCATTCCATTCCATTCCATTCCATTCCATTCCATTCCATTCCGTTCTACCCGGGTTGATTCCATTCCATTCCATTCCATTCCATTCCATTTCATTCGATTCCATTCGATTCCATTCCATTCCATTCCATTCCGTTCCATTCCATTCCAATCCATTCCATTCTACTCGGGTTGATTCCATTCCATTCCATTCCATTCCATTCTACTCGGGTTGATTCCATTCCATTGCATTCCATTCCATTCGATTCCTTTCGACTCCATTCGATTCCATTCCATTCCATTCCATTCCATTCCATTCCATTCCAATCCATTCCATTCTACTCGGGTTGACTCCATTTCATTCCATTCCATTCCATTCCATTCCCTTCCATTCCATTCCATTCGGTTCCATTCGATTCCATTCGATTCCATTCCATTTCACTCCATTCCATTCCATTCCGTTCCATTCCGTTCCGTTCCATTCCATTCTATTCGGGTTGATTCCATTCCATTCCATTCCATTCCATTCCATTCCAATCCATTCCATTCCATTCCCTTCCATTCCGTTCCATTCGGTTCCAGTCGATTCCATTCGATTCCATTCCATTTCACTCCATTCCATTCCATTCCCTTCCGTTCCATTCCGTTCCCTTCTATTCGGGTTGATTCCATTCTATTCCACTCCATTCCATTCGATTCCATTCGATTCCATTCGATTCCATTCCATTCCATTCCATTCCATTCCATTCCTTTCCATTCTATTCTATTGAATTCCATTCCATTCCATTCCATTCCATTCCATTCCAATCCATTCCATTCTACTCGGGTTGATTCCATTCCATTCCATTCCATTCCATTCCATTCCATTTCATTCCATTCCATTCCATTCCATTCCACTCGGGTTCAATCCATTCCATTCCTTTCCATTCCATTCTATTCCATGGAATTCCATTCCATTCCATTCCATTACATTCCATTCCATTCCACTCCATTCCATTCCATTCCATTCCATTCCCTTCTACTCGGGTTGATTCCATTCCATTCCATTCCATTCCATTCCATTTCATTCGATTCCATTCGATTCCATTCGATTCCATTCTATTCCATTCTATTCCTTTCCATTCCATTCCATTCCAATCCATTCCATTCTACTCGGGTTGATTCCATTCCATTCCATTCCATTCCATTCCATTCCATTCCATTCCATTCCATTCCATACCCTTCCATTCCATTCCATTCTGTTCCATTCGATTCCATACGATTCCATTCCATTTCACTCCATTCCATTCCATTCTGCTGCATTCCGTTCCGTTCCATTCTGTTCCGTTCTATTCGGGTTGATTCCATTCTATTCCACTCCATTCCATTCGATTCCATTCGATTCCATTCCATTCCATTCCATTCCGTTCTACTCGGGTTGATTCCATTCCATTCCATTCCATTCCATTCCATACCAATCCACTCCATTCCACTCGGGTTCATTCCATTCCATTCCATTCCATTCCATTCCATTCCATTCCGTTCTACCCGGGTTGATTCCATTCCATTCCATTCCATTCCATTCCATTCCATTCCATTCCATTCGAATCCATTCCTTTCCATTCCATTCCATTCCATTCCATTCAAATCCATTCCGTTCTACTCGGGTTGATTCCATTCCATTCCATTCCATTCCATTCCATTCCATTCCATTCCATTCCATTCCATTGGCTTCCATTCCATTCCATTCTGTTCCATTCGATTCCATTCGATTCCATTCCATTTCACTCCATTCCATTCCATTCCGTTCCGTTCCGTTCCGTTACGTTCCGTTCTATTCGGGTTGATTCCATTCTATTCCACTCCATTCCATTTGATTCCATTCGATTCCATTCGATTCCATTCAATTCCATTCCATTCCCTTCCATTCTATTCAATTGAATTCCATTCCATTCCATTCCATTCCATTCCAATCCATTCCATTCTACTCGGGTTGATTCCATTCCATTCCATTCCATTGCATTCCATTCCATTCCATTCCATTCCATTCCATTCCATTCCATTCCATTCCATTCCATTCCATTCCATTCCAGTCTATTCCATTGAATTCCATTCCATTCCATTCCATTCCATTCCATTCCAATCCTTTCCATTCTACTCGGGTTGATTCCATTCCATTCCATTTCACTCCATTCCATTCCGTTCCATTCCGTTCCGTTCCATTCCGTTCCGTTCTACTCGGGTTCATTCCATTCCATTCCATTCCATTCCGATCTATTCGTGTTGATTCCATTCTATTCCCCTCCATCCCATTCGATTCCATTCAATTCCATTCGATTCCATTCCATTCCATTCCATTCCATTCCATTCCATTCCATTCCATTCCCTTCCATTCCATTCCATTCCATTCCGTTCTACTCGGGTCCATTCCATTCCATTCCATTTCATTCCATTCCATTCCATTCCATTCGAATCAACTCCATTCCATTCCATTTCATTGCATTCCATTCCATTCCATTCCATTCCATTCCATTCCGTTCCGTTCCATTCTATTCGGGTTGATTCCATTCCATTCCATTCCATTCCATTCCATTCCATTCAATTCCATTCCATTCCATTCCATTCCGTTCCATTCGATTCCATACGATTCCATTCCATTTCACTCCATTCCATTCCATTCTGTTGCATTCCGTTCCGTTCCATTCCGTTCCGTTCTATTCGGGTTGATTCCATTCTATTCCACTCCATTCCATTCGATTCCATTCGATTCCATTCCATTCCATTCCATTCCATTCCATTCCATTCCATTCCATTCCATTACATTCCATTCCATTCCTTTCCATTCCATTCTATTCTATTGAATTCCATTCCATTCCATTCCATTCCATTCAAATCCATTCCATTCTACTCGGGTTGATTCCATTCCATTCCATTCCATTCCATTCCATTCCATTCCAATCCATTCCATTCCACTCGGGTTCATTCCATTCCATTCCATTCCATTCCATTCCATTCCATTCCATTCCGTTCTACTCGGGTTGATTCCATTCAATTCCATTCCATTCCATTCCATTCCATTCCATTCCATTCCATTCGATTCCATTCGAATCCATTCCTTTCCATTCCATTCCATTCCATTCCATTCCATTCCAATCCATTACGTTCTACTCGGGTTGATTCCATTCCATTCCATTCCATTACATTCCATTCCCTTCCATTCCATTCCATTCGGTTCCATTCGATTCCATTCGATTCCATTCCATTTCACTCCATTCCATTCCATTCCGTTCCGTTCCGTTCCGTTCCGTTCCGTTCCATTCTATTCGGGTTGATTCCATTCTATTCCACTCCATTCCATTCGATTCCATTCGATTCCATTCGATTCCATTCCATTCCATTCCATTCCATTCCATTCTATTCTATTGAATTCCATTCCATTCCATTCCATTCCAATCCATTCCATTCTACTCGGGTTGATTCCATTCCATTCCATTCCATTCCATTCCATTCCATTCCATTCCATTCCATTCCATTCCATTCCATTCCATTCCAGTCTATTCCATTGAATTCCATTCCATTCCATTCCATTCCATTCGAATCCTTTCCATTCTACTCGGGTTGATTCCACTCCATTCCATTTCACTCCATTCCATTCCGTTCCGTTCCGTACCGTTCCGTTCCGTTCCGTTCTACTCAGGTTCATTCCATTCCATTCCATTCCATTCCGTTCTATTCGGGTTGATTCCATTCTATTCCCCTCCATCCCATTCGATTCCATTCAATTCCATTCGATTCCATTCCATTCCATTCCATTCCATTCCATTCCATTCCATTCTATTCTATTGAATTCCATTCCATTCCATTCCTTTCCATTGCTATCCATTCCATTCTACTCGGGTTGATTCCATTCCATTCCATTCCATTCCATTCCATTCCATTCCATTCCATTCCATTCCATTCCATTCCATTCCATTCCGTTCTACTCGGGTCCATTCCATTCCATTCCATTCCATTCGATTCCATTCCATTCCATTCGATTCCATTCCATTCCATTCCAATCCATTCCATTCTACTCGGGTTGATTCCATTCCATTCCATTCCATTCCGTTCCAGTCCATTCCATTCGAATCAACTCCATTCCATTCCATTTCATTGCATTCCATTCCATTCCATTCCATTCCATTCCATTCCATTCCATTCCATTCCATTCCATTCCATTCCATTCCATTCCATTCCATTCCGTTCTACTCGGGTTGATTCCATTCTATTCCATTCCATTCCATTCCATTCCATTCGATTCTATTCGATTCCATTCCATTCCATTCGATTCCATTTGATTCCATTCGAGTCCATTCCATTCCATTCCATTCCATTCCATTCCATTCCATTCCATTCCATTCCATTCCATTCCTTTCCGTTCTACTCGGGTTGTTTCCATTCTATTCCATTCCATTCCATTCGATTCCATTCGATTCCATTCCATTCCATTCCATTCCATTCCATTCCATTCCATTCCATTCCATTCCATTCCATTCCATTCTATTCCATTGAACTCCATTCCATTCCATTCCATTCCATTCCATTCCATTCCATTCCATTCCATTCCATTCCGTTCTACTCGGGTTGATTCCATTCCATTCCAATCCATTCCATTCTATTCCATTCCATTCCATTCCATTCGATTCCACTCGATTCCATTCCATTCCATTCCATTCCATTCCATTCCAATCCATTCCATTCTACTCGGGTTGATTCCTTTCCATTCCATTCCATTCCATTCCATTCCATTCCATCCCATCCCATCCCATCCCATCCCATCACATCCCATCCCACCCCACCCCACCCCACCCCACCCCACCCCTCCCCAACCCACCCCAACCCACCCCACCCCACCCCACTCCACTCCACTCGGGTTGATTCCATTCCATTCCATTCCATTCCATTCCATTCCATTCCATTCCATTCCATTCCATTCCATTCGATTCCATTCGATTCCATTCCATTCCATTCCATTCCATCCCATTCCATTCCGTTCCATTCCATTCCGTTCTACTCGGGTTCATTCCATTCCATTCCATTCCATTCCATTCTATTCCATTGAATTCCATTCCATTCCATTCCATTCCATTCCATTCCATTCCGTTCCATTCCATTCCGTTCTACTCGGGTTGATTCCATTCCATTCCATACCATTGCATTCTATTGCATTCCATTCGATTCCATTCGATTCCATTCGATTCCATTCCATTCCATTCCATTCCATTCCATTCCATTCCATTCCATTCCAATCCATTCCATTCTACTCGGGTTGATTCCATTCCATTGCATTCCATTCCATTCCATTCCATGCCATTCCCTTCCATTCCATTCCATTCGGTTCCATTCGATTCCATTCGATTCCATTCCATTTCACTCCATTCAATTCCGTTCCGTTCCGTTCCGTTCCGTTCTATTCGGGTTGATTCCATTCTATTCCACTCCATTCGATTCCATTCCATTCCATTCCATTCCATTCCATTCCATTCCATTCCATTCCATTCCATTCCATTCCCTTCCATTCTATGCTATTGAATTCCATTCCATTCCATTCCATTCCATTCCTATCCATTCCATTCTACTCGGGTTGATTCCATTCCATTCCATTCCATTCCGTTCCAGTCCATTCCATTCGAATCAACTCCATTCCATTCCATTTCATTGCATTCCATTCCATTCCATTCCATTCCATTCCATTCCATTCCATTCCATTCCATTCCATTCCATTCCATTCCATTCCATTCCATTCCGTTCTACTCGGGTTGATTCCATTCTATTCCATTCCATTCCATTCCATTCCATTCGATTCTATTCGATTCCATTCCATTCCATTCGATTCCATTTGATTCCATTCGAGTCCATTCCATTCCATTCCATTCCATTCCATTCCATTCCATTCCATTCCATTCCATTCCATTCCTTTCCGTTCTACTCGGGTTGTTTCCATTCTATTCCATTCCATTCCATTCGATTCCATTCGATTCCATTCCATTCCATTCCATTCCATTCCATTCCATTCCATTCCATTCCATTCCATTCCATTCTATTCCATTGAACTCCATTCCATTCCATTCCATTCCATTCCATTCCATTCCATTCCATTCCATTCCATTCCGTTCTACTCGGGTTGATTCCATTCCATTCCAATCCATTCCATTCTATTCCATTCCATTCCATTCCATTCGATTCCACTCGATTCCATTCCATTCCATTCCATTCCATTCCATTCCAATCCATTCCATTCTACTCGGGTTGATTCCTTTCCATTCCATTCCATTCCATTCCATTCCATTCCATCCCATCCCATCCCATCCCATCCCATCACATCCCATCCCACCCCACCCCACCCCACCCCACCCCACCCCTCCCCAACCCACCCCAACCCACCCCACCCCACCCCACTCCACTCCACTCGGGTTGATTCCATTCCATTCCATTCCATTCCATTCCATTCCATTCCATTCCATTCCATTCCATTCCATTCCATTCGATTCCATTCGATTCCATTCCATTCCATTCCATTCCATCCCATTCCATTCCGTTCCATTCCATTCCGTTCTACTCGGGTTCATTCCATTCCATTCCATTCCATTCCATTCTATTCCATTGAATTCCATTCCATTCCATTCCATTCCATTCCATTCCATTCCGTTCCATTCCATTCCGTTCTACTCGGGTTGATTCCATTCCATTCCATACCATTGCATTCTATTGCATTCCATTCGATTCCATTCGATTCCATTCGATTCCATTCCATTCCATTCCATTCCCTTCCATTCTATGCTATTGAATTCCATTCCATTCCATTCCATTCCATTCCTATCCATTCCATTCTACTCGGGTTGATTCCATTCCATTCCATTCCATTCCATTCCATTCCATTCCATTCCATTCCATTCCATTCCATTCCATTCCATTCCGCTCCACTCAGGTTCATTCCATTCCATTCCATTCCATTCCATTCCATTCCATTCCATTCCGCTCCACTCAGGTTCATTCCATTCCATTCCATTCCATTCCATTCCATTCCATTCCATTCCATTCCATTCCGTTCTACTCGGGCTGATTCCATTCCATTCCATTCCATTCCATTCCATTCCATTCCATTCCATTCCATTCCATTCCATTTGATTCCATTCGAATCCATTCCTTTCCATTCCATTCCATTCCATTCCATTCCAATCCATTCCGTTCTACTCGGCTTGATTCCATTCCATTCAATTCCATTCCGTTCCGTTCAGTTCCGTTCCGTTCCGTTCCGTTCTATTCGTGTTGATTCCATTCTATTCCACTCCATTCCATTCGATTCCATTCGATTCCATTCGATTCCATTCCATTCCATTCCATTCCATTCCATTCCATTCCATTCCATTCCATTCCATTCCATTCCAGAGTATTCCATTGGATTCCATACCATTCCATTCCATTCCATTCCAATCCTTTCCATTCTACTCGGGTTGATTCCATTCCATTCCATTTCACTCCATTCCATTCCGTTCCGTTCCTTTCCGTTCCGTTCCGTTCTACTCGGGTTCATTCCATTCCATTCCATTCCATTCCATTCTATTCGGGTTGATTCCATTCTATTCCCCCCCATTCCATTCGATTCCATTCGATTCCATTCGATTCCATTCCATTCCATTCCATTCCATTCCATTCCATTCCATTCCATTCTATTCTATTGAATTCCATTCCATTCCATTCCATTCTATTCTATTGAATTCCATTCCATTCCATTCCATTCCATTCCTATCCATTCCATTCTACTCGGGTTGATTCCATTCCATTCCATTGCACTCCGTTCTACTCGGGTCCATTCCATTCCATTCCATTCCATTCGATTCCGTTCCATTCCATTCGATTCCATTCCATTCCATTCCAATCCATTCCATTCTACTCGGGTTGATTCCATTCCATTCCATTCCATTCCATTCCATTCCAGTCCATTCCATTCGATTCAACTCCTTTCCATTCCATTTCATTGCATTCCATTCCATTCCATTCCATTCGATTCCATTCCATTCCATTCCATTCCATTCCATTCCATTCCATTCCATTCCATTCCATTCCATTCCGTTCTACTCGGGTTGATTCCATTCTATTCAATTCCATTCCATTCCATTCCATTTGATTCCATTCGATTCCATTCGATTCCATTCCATTCCATTCCATTCCATTCCATTCCATTCCATTCCATTTCGTTCTACTCGGGTTGATTCCATTCTATTCCATTCCATTCCATTCGATTCCATTCGATTCCATTGAATTCCATTCCATTCCATTCCATTCCATTCCATTCCATTCCATTCCATTCCATTCCATTCCATTCTATTCCATTGAATTCCATTCCATTCCATTCCATTCCATTCCATTCCATTCCATTCCGTTCCATTCCATTCCGTTCTACTCGGGTTGATTCCATTCCATTCCATACCATTGCATTCTATTGCATTCCATTCGATTCCATTCGATTCCATTCGATTCCATTCCATTCCATTCCATTCCATTCCATTCCAATCCATTCCATTCTACTCGGGTTGATTCCATTCCATTGCATTCCATTCCATTCCATTCCATGCCATTCCCTTCCATTCCATTCCATTCGGTTCCATTCGATTCCATTCGATTCCATTCCATTTCACTCCATTCAATTCCGTTCCGTTCCGTTCCGTTCCGTTCTATTCGGGTTGAGTCCATTCTATTCCACTCCATTCCATTCAATTCCATTCGATTCCATTCCATTCCATTCCATTCCATTCCATTCCATTCCATTCCATTCCATTCCATTCTATGCTATTGAATTCCATTCCATTCCATTCCATTCCATTCCTATCCATTCCATTCTAC
Source organism: Gorilla gorilla gorilla (assembly GCF_029281585.2). NCBI lineage: Eukaryota > Metazoa > Chordata > Mammalia > Primates > Hominidae > Gorilla > Gorilla gorilla. The sequence continues at coordinate 1,623,323 of NC_073238.2, forward strand.
TCGGGTTGATTCCATTCCATTCCATTCCATTCCATTCCATTCCATTCCATTCCATTCCATTCCATTCCATTCCATTCCATTCCGCTCCACTCAGGTTCATTCCATTCCATTCCATTCCATTCCATTCCATTCCATTCCATTCCATTCCATTCCATTCCATTCCATTCCATTCCATTCCGTTCTACTCGGGCTGATTCCATTCCATTCCATTCCATTCCATTCCATTCCATTCCATTCCATTCCATTCCATTTGATTCCATTCGAATCCATTCCTTTCCATTCCATTCCATTCCATTCCATTCCAATCCATTCCGTTCTACTCGGCTTGATTCCATTCCATTCAATTCCATTCCGTTCCGTTCAGTTCCGTTCCGTTCCGTTCCGTTCTATTCGTGTTGATTCCATTCTATTCCACTCCATTCCATTCGATTCCATTCGATTCCATTCGATTCCATTCCATTCCATTCCATTCCATTCCATTCCATTCCATTCCATTCCATTCCATTCCATTCCAGAGTATTCCATTGGATTCCATACCATTCCATTCCATTCCATTCCAATCCTTTCCATTCTACTCGGGTTGATTCCATTCCATTCCATTTCACTCCATTCCATTCCGTTCCGTTCCTTTCCGTTCCGTTCCGTTCTACTCGGGTTCATTCCATTCCATTCCATTCCATTCCATTCCATTCTATTCGGGTTGATTCCATTCTATTCCCCCCCATTCCATTCGATTCCATTCGATTCCATTCGATTCCATTCCATTCCATTCCATTCCATTCCATTCCATTCCATTCCATTCTATTCTATTGAATTCCATTCCATTCCATTCCATTCTATTCTATTGAATTCCATTCCATTCCATTCCATTCCATTCCTATCCATTCCATTCTACTCGGGTTGATTCCATTCCATTCCATTGCACTCCGTTCTACTCGGGTCCATTCCATTCCATTCCATTCCATTCGATTCCGTTCCATTCCATTCGATTCCATTCCATTCCATTCCAATCCATTCCATTCTACTCGGGTTGATTCCATTCCATTCCATTCCATTCCATTCCATTCCAGTCCATTCCATTCGATTCAACTCCTTTCCATTCCATTTCATTGCATTCCATTCCATTCCATTCCATTCGATTCCATTCCATTCCATTCCATTCCATTCCATTCCATTCCATTCCATTCCATTCCATTCCATTCCGTTCTACTCGGGTTGATTCCATTCTATTCAATTCCATTCCATTCCATTCCATTTGATTCCATTCGATTCCATTCCATTCCATTCCATTCCATTCCATTCCATTCCATTCCATTCCATTCCATTCCATTCCATTCCATTTCGTTCTACTCGGGTTGATTCCATTCTATTCCATTCCATTCCATTCGATTCCATTCGATTCCATTGAATTCCATTCCATTCCATTCCATTCCATTCCATTCCATTCCATTCCATTCCATTCCATTCCATTCCATTCCATTCCATTCCGTTCTACTCGGGTTGATTCCATTCCATTCCATACCATTCCATTCCATTCCATTCCATTCCATTCCATTCTATTCCATTCCCTTCCATTCCATTCGATTCCACTCGATTCCATTCCATTCCATTCCATTCCATTCCAATCCATTCCATTATACTCAGGTTGATTCCTTTCCATTCCATTCCATTCCATTCCATTCCATCCCATCCCATCCCATCCCATCCCATCCCAACCCACCCCACCCAACCCCAACCCACCCCACCCCACCCAACCCCACCCCACCCCACTCCACTCCACTCGGGTTGATTCCATTCCATTCCATTCCATTCCATTCCATTCCATTCCATTCCATTCCATTCCATTCCATACCATTCCATTCCATTCCATTCCATTCCATTCCATTCCATTCCATTCCATTCCATTGGATTCCATTCCATTCCATTCCATTCCATTCCATTCCATTCCATTCCATTCCATTCCATTCCATTCCGTTCTACTCGTGTTCATTCCATTCCATTCCATTCCATTCCATTCTATTCCATTGAATTCCATTCCATTCCATTCCATTCCATTCCATTCCGTTCCATTCCAATCCGTTCTACTCGGGTTGATTCCATTCCATTCCATACCATTCCATTCCATTCCATTCCATTCGATTCCATTCGATTCCATTCGATTCCATTCCATTCCATTCCATTCCATTCTAATCCATTCCATTCTACTTGGGTTGATTCCATTCCATTCCATTCCATTCCATTCCTTTCCATTCCATTCCATTCCATTCCATTCCATTCCATTCCGTTCCATTCGGTTCCGTTCGATTCCATTCGATTCCATTCCATTTCACTCCGTTCCATTCCGTTCCGTTCCGTTCCGTTCCGTTCCGTTCTATTCGGGTTGATTCCATTCTATTCCACTCCATTCCATTCGATTCCATTCGATTCCATTCCATTCCATTCCATTCCATTCCATTCCATTCCCTTCCATTCTATGCTATTGAATTCCATTCCATTCCATTCCATTCCTTTCCTATCCATTCAATTCTACTCGGGTTGATTCCATTCCATTCCATTCCATTCCATTCCATTCCATACCGCTTTACTCGGGTTCATTCCATTCCATTCCATTCCATTCCATTCCATTCCATTCCATTCCATTCCATTCCATTCCATTCCGTTCTACTCGGGTCCTTTCCATTCCATTCCATTCCATTCGATTCCCTCCCATTCCATTCTATTCAATTCCATTCCATTCCAATCCATTCCATTCTACTCGGGTTGATTCCATTCCATTCCATTCCATTCCATTCCATTCCATTCCATTCCATTCCATTCCGTTCTACTCGGGTCCATTCCATTCAATTCCATTCCATTCGATTCCATTCCATTCCATTCGATTCCATTCCATTCCATTCCAATCCATTCCATTCTACTCGGTTTGATTCCATTCCATTCCATTGCATTCCATTCCTGTCCATTCCATTCGATTCAACTCCATTCCATTCCATTTCATTGCATTCCATTCCATTCCATTCCATTCCATTCCATTCCATTCCATTCCATTCCATTCCATTCCATTCCATTCCATTCCATTCCATTCCATTCCATTCCGTTCTACTCGGGTTGATTCCATTCTATTCCATTCCATTCCATTCCATTCCATTCCATTCCATTTGATTCCATTCGATTCCATTCGATTCCATTCCATTCCATTCCATTCCATTCCATTCCATTCCATTCCATTCCGTTCTACTCGGGTTGATTCCATTCTATTCCATTCCATTCCATTCGATTCCATTCGATTCCATTCGATTCCATTCCATTCCATTCCATTCCATTCCATTCCATTCCATTCCATTCTATTCCATTGAATTCCATTCCATTCCATTCCATTCCATTCCATTCCATTCCATTCCATTCCATTCCGTTCTACTCGGGTTGATTCCATTCCATTCCATTCCATTCCATTCCATTCCATCGTATTCCATTCCATTCCATTCCATTCGATTCCACTCGATTCCATTCCATTCCATTCCATTCCATTCCATTCCATTCCATTCCAATCCATTCCACTATACTCGGGTTGACTCCTTTCCATTCCATTCCATTCCATTCCATTCCATCCCATCCCATCCCATCCCATCCCATCCCAACCCACCCCACCCCACCCCACCCCACCCCACCCCACCCCACCCCACTCCACTCCACTCGGGTTGATTCCATTCCATTTCATAAAATTCCATTCCATTCCATTCCATTCCATTCAATTCAATTCCATTCCATTCCATTCCATACCATTCCATTCCATTCCATTCCATTCCATTCCATTCCATTCGATTCCATTCGATTCCATTCCATTCCCTTCCATTCCATTCCATTCCATTCCATTCCATTCCATTCCATTCCGTTCTACTCGGGTTCATTCCATTCCATTCCATTCCATTCCATTCTATTCCATTGAATTCCATTCCATTCCATTCCATTCCATTCCATTACTTTCCGTTCCATTCCATTCCGTTCTACTCGGGTTGATTCCATTCCATTCCATACCATTCCATTCCATTCCATTCCATTCCATTCCATTCCATTCCATCCCATTCCATTCCATTCCATTCCATTCCATTCGGTTCCATACGATTCCATTCGATTCCATTCCATTTCACTCCATTCCGTTCCGTTCCGTTCCGTTCCGTTCCGTTCCGTTCCGTTCTATTCAGGTTGATTCCATTCTATTCCACTCCATTCCATTCGATTCCATTCGATTCCATTCCATTCCATTCCATTCCATTCCATTCCATTCCCATCCATTCTATGCTATTGAATTCCATTCCATTCCATTCCATTCCATTCCATTCCATTCCTACCAATTCAGTTCTACTCGGGTTGATTCCATTCCATTCCATTCCATTCCATTCCATTCCATACCGCTCTACTCGGGTTCATTCCATTCCATTCCATTCCATTCCATTCCATTCCATTCCATTCCATTCCGTTCTACTCGAGTCCATTCCATTCCATTCCATTCCATTCCATTCGATTCCCTCCCATTCCATTCGATTCAATTCCATTCCATTCCAATCTATTCCATTCTACTCGGGTTGATTCCATTCCATTCCTTTCCATTCCATTCCATTCCATTCCATTCCATTCCATTCCATTCCAATCCTTTCCATTCTACTCGGGTTGATTCCATTCCATTCCATTTCACTCCATTCCATTCCGTTCCGTTCCGTTACGTTCCGTTCCGTTCCGTTCTACTCGGGTTCATTCCATTCCATTCCATTCCATTCCGTTCTATTCGGGTTGATTCCATTCTACTCCCCTCCATCCCATTCGATTCCATTCAATTCCATTCGATTCCATTCCATTCCTTTCCATTCCATTCCATTCCATTCCCTTCCATTCTATTCTATTGAATTCCATTCCATTCCATTCCATTCCATTCCATTCCATTCCTATCCATTCCATTCTACTCGGGTTGATTCCATTCCATTCCATTCCATTCCATTCCATTCCATTCGATTCCATTCGATTCCATTCCATTCCATTCCATTCCGTTCTACTCGGGTTCATTCCATTCGATTCCATTCCATTCCATTCCATTCCATTCCATTCCATTCCATTCCATTCCATTCCATTCCATTCCGTTCTACTCGGGTCCATTCCATTCCATTCCATTCCATTCGATTCCATTCCATTCCATTCGATTCCATTCCATTCCATTCCAATCCATTCCATTCTACTCGGGTTGATTCCATTCCATTCCATTCCATTACATTCCAGTCCATTCCATTCGAATAAACTCCATTCCATTCCATTTCATTGCATTCCATTCCATTCCATTCCATTCCATTCCATTCCATTCCATTCCATTCCATTCCATTCCGTTCTACTCGGGTTGATTCCATTCTATTCCATTCCATACCATTCGATTCCATTCGATTCCATTCGATTCCATTCCATTCCATTCCATTCTATTCCATTGAACTCCATTCCATTCCATTCCATTCCGTTCCATTTCATTCCATTCCATTCCATTCCATTCCGTTCTACTCGGGTTGATTCCATTCCATTCCATTCCATTCCATTCCATTCCATTCCATTCCATTCTATTCCTTTCCATTCCATTCCATTCGATTCCACTCGATTCCATTCCATTCCATTCCATTCCATTCCATTCCAATCCATTCCATTCTACTCGGGTTGATTCCTTTCCATTCCATTCCATTCCATTCCATTCCATTCCATTCCATCCCATCCCATCCCATCCCATCACATCCCATCCCACCCCACCCCACCCCACCCCACACCACCCCACCCCACCCCACCCCACCCCACTCCACTCCACTCGGGTTGATTCCATTCCATTCCATTCCATTCCATTCCATTCCATTCCATTCCATTCCATTCCATTCCATTCCATTCCATTCCATTCCATTTGATTCCATTCCATTCCATTCCATTCCATTCCGTTCTACTCGGGTTGTTTCCATTCCATTCCATTCCATTCCATTCCATTCTATTCGATTCCATTCGATTCCATTCGATTCCATTCCATTCCATTCCATTCCATTCCATTCCATTCCAATCCATTCCATTCTACTCGTGTTGATTCCATTCCATTCCATTCCATTCCATTCCATTCCATTCCATTCCATTCCATTCCATTCCATTCCATTCCATTCCATTCCATTCTGTTCCATTCGATTCCATACGATTCCATTCCATTTCACTCCATTCCATTCCATTCTGTTGCATTCCGTTCCATTCCATTCCATTCCATTCCTTTCCATTCCATTCTATTCTATTGAATTCCATTCCATTCCATTCCATTCCATTCAAATCCATTCCATTCTACTCGGGTTGATTCCATTCCATTCCATTCCATTCCATTCGATTCCATTCCATTCCATTCCATTCCGTTCTACTCGGGTTGATTCCATTCCATTCCATTCCATTCCATTCCATTACATTCCAATCCATTCCATTCCACTCGGGTTAATTCCATTCCATTCCATTCCATTCCATTCCATTCCATTCCATTCCATTCCATTCCATTCCATTCTACTTGGGTTGATTCCATTCCATTCCATTCCATTCCATTCCATTCCATTCTACTCGGGTTGATTCCATTCCATTCCATTCCATTCCATTCCATTCCATTCCATTCCATTCCATTCCATTCCATTCCATTCGATTCCATTCGAATCCATTCCTTTCCATTCCATTCCATTCCATTCCATTCCATTCCAATCCATTCCGTTATACTCGGGTTGATTCCATTCATTCCATTCCATTCCATTGCATTCCATTCCCTTCCATTCCATTCCATTCGGTTCCATTCGATTCCATTCGATTCCATTCCATTTCACTCCATTCCATTCCATTCCGTTCCGTTCCGTTCTGTTCCATTCCGTTCCGTTCTATTCGGGTTGATTCCATTCTATTCCACTCCATTCCATTCGATTCCATTCGATTCCATTCGATTCCATTCCATTCCATTCCATTCCCTTCCATTCTATTCTGTTGAATTCCATTCCATTCCATTCCATTCCATTACAATCCATTCCATTCTACTCGGGTTGATTCCATTCCATTCCATTCCATTCCATTCCATTCCATTCCATTCCATTCCATTCCATTCCGTTCCAGTCTATTCCATTGAATTCCATTCCATTCCATTCCATTCCATTCCAATCCTTTCCATTCTACTCGGGTTGATTCCATTCCATTCCATTTCACTCCATTCCATTCCGTTCCTTTCCGTTCCGTTCCGTTCCCTTCTACTCGGGTTCATTCCATTCCATTCCGTTCTATTCGGTTTGATTCCATTCTATTAACCTCCATTCCATTCGATTCCATTCAATTCCATTCGATTCCATTCCATTCCATTCCATTCCATTCCATTCCATTCCATTCCATTCCCTTCCATTCTATTCTATTGAATTCCATTCCATTCCATTCCATTCCTTTCCTATCCATTCCATTCTACTCGGGTTGATTCCATTCCACTCGGGTTGATTCCATTCCATTCCATTCCATTCCATTCCATTCCATTCCATTTCTTTCCATTCCATTCCGTTCTACTCGGGTTCATTCCATTCCATTCCATTCCATTCCATTCCATTCCATTCCATTCCATTCCATTCCATTCCAATCCGTTCTACTCGGGTCCATTCCATTCCATTCCATTCCATTAGATTCCATTCCATTCCATTCGATTCCATTCCATTCCATTCCAATCCATTCCATTCTACTCGTGTTGATTCCATTCCATTCCATTCCATTCCATTCCATTCCAGTCCATTCCATTTGAATCAACTCCATTACATTCCATTTCATTGCATTCCATTCCATTCCATTCCATTCCATTCCGTTCCGTTCCGTTCCATTCTATTCGGGTTAAGTCCATTCCATTCCATTCCGTTCCGTTCCGTTCCATTCTATTCGGGTTGATTCCATTCCATTCCATTCCATTCCATTCCATTCCATTCCATTCCATTCCATTCCATTCCATTCCATTCCATTCCATTCCATTTCATTCAGTTCCATTCGATTCCATTCGATTCCATTCCATTTCACTCCATTCCATTCCATTCCATTCCATTCCGTTCCGTTCCATTCCGTTCCCTTCTATTCGGGTTGATTCCATTCTATTCCACTCCATTCCATTTGATTCCATTCGATTCCATTCGATTCCATTCCATTCCATTCCATTCCATTCCATTCCAATCCATTCCATTCTACTCGGGTTGATTCCATTCCATTCCATTCCATTCCATTCTATTCCATTCCATTCCATTCCATTCCATTCCATTCCATTCCACTCGGGTTCATTCCATTCCATTCCATTCCATTCCATTCTATTCCATGGAATTCCATTCCATTCCATTCCATTCCATTCCATTCCATTCCATTCCATTCCATTCCATTCCATTCCATTCCATGGAATTCCATTCCATTCCATTCCATTCCATTCCATTCCATTCCATTCCATTCCATTCCATTCCATTCCATTCCATTCCGTTCTACTCGGGTTCATTCCATTCCATTCCATTCCATTCCATTCCATTCCATTCTATTCCATTGAATTCCATTCCATTCCATTCCATTCCATTCCATTACTTTCCGTTCCATTCCATTCCGTTCTACTCGGGTTGATTCCATTCCATTCCATACCATTCCATTCCATTCCATTCCATTCCATTCCATTCCATTCCATTCCATTCCATTCCATTCCATCCCATTCCATTCCATTCCATTCCGTTCCATTCGGTTCCATTCAATTCCATTCGATTCCATTCCATTTCACTCCATTCCATTCCGTTCCGTTCCGTTCCGTTCAGTTCCGTTCCGTTACGTTCTATTCGTGTTGATTCCATTCTATTCCACTCCATTCCATTCGATTCCATTCGATTCCATTCCATTCCATTCCATTCCATTCCATTCCATTCCATTCCCATCCATTCTATGCTATTGAATTCCATTCCATTCCATTCCATTCCATTCCTACCAATTCAGTTCTACTCGGGTTGATTCCATTCCATTCCACTCCATTCCATTCCATTCCATACCGCTCTACTCGGGTTCATTCCATTCCATTCCATTCCATTCCATTCCATTATATTCCATTCCATTCCATTCCATTCCGTTCTACTCGAGTCCATTCCATTCCATTCCATTCCATTCCATTCGATTCCCTCCCATTCCATTCGATTCAATTCCATTCCATTCCAATCCATTCCATTCTACTCGGGTTGATTCCATTCCATTCCTTTCCATTCCATTCCATTCCATTCCATTCCATTCCATTCCATTCCAATCCTTTCAATTCTACTCGGGTTGATTCCATTCCATTCCATTTCACTCCATTCCATTCCGTTCCGTTCCGTTACGTTCCGTTCCGTTCCGTTCTACTCGGGTTCATTCCATTCCATTCCATTCCATTCCGTTCTATTCGGGTTGATTCCATTCTATTCCCCTCCATCCCATTCGATTCCATTCAATTCCATTCGATTCCATTCCATTCCTTTCCATTCCATTCCATTCCATTCCCTTCCATTCTATTCTATTGAATTCCATTCCATTCCATTCCATTCCATTCCATTCCATTCCATTCCATTCCTATCCATTCCATTCTACACGGGTTGATTCCATTCCATTCCATTCCATTCCATTCCATTCCATTCCATTCCATTCCATTCCATTCCATTCCATTCCGTTCTACTCGGGTTCATTCCATTCCATTCCATTCCATTCCATTCCATTCCATTCCATTCCATTCCATTCCATTCCATTCCATTCCATTCCATTCTGTTCTACTCGGGTCCATTCCATTCCATTCCATTCCATTCGATTCCATTCCATTCCATTCGATTCCATTCCATTCCATTCCAATCCATTCCATTCTACTCGGGTTGATTCCATTCCATTCCATTCCATTACATTCCAGTCCATTCCATTCGAATCAACTCCATTCCATTCCATTTCATTGCATTCCATTCCATTCCATTCCATTCCATTCCATTCCATTCCATTCCATTCCATTCCATTCCATTCCATTCCATTCCATTCCATTCCATTCCATTCCATTCCATTCCTTTCTACTCGGGTTGATTCCATTCTATTCCATTCCATTCCATTCGATTCCATTCGATTCCATTCGATTCCATTCCATTCCATTCGATTCCATTTGATTCCATTCGATTCCATTCCATTCCATTCCATTCCATTCCATTCCATTCCATTCCATTCCATTCCATTCCATTCCATTCCATTCCATTCCATTCCATTCCATTCTCCTCGGGTTGATTCCATTCTATTCCATTCCATTCCATTCGATTCCATTCGATTCCATTCGATTCCATTCCATTCCATTCCATTCCATTCCATTCCATTCCATTCCATTCCATTCTATTCCATTGAACTCCATTCCATTCCATTCCATTCCATTCCATTTCATTACATTCCATTCCATTCCATTCCGTTCTACTCGGGTTGATTCCATTCCATTCCATTCCATTCCATTCCATTCCATTCCATTCTATTCCTTTCCATTCCATTCCATTCGATTCCACTCGATTCCATTCCTTTCCCTTCCATTCCATTCCATTCCAATCCATTCCATTCTACTCGGGTTGATTCCTTTCCATTCCATTCCATTCCATTCCATTCCATCCCATCCCATCCCATCCCATCCCATCACATCCCATCCCACCCCACCCCACCCCACCCCACACCACCCCACCCCACCCCACCCCACCCCACTCCACTCCACTCGGGTTGATTCCATTCCATTCCATTCCATTCCATTCCATTCCATTCCATTCCATACCATTCCATTCCATTCCATTCCATTCCATTCGTTTCCATTCGATTCCATTCGATTCCATTCGATTCCATTCCAATCCATTCCATTCCATTCCATGCCATTCCAATCCATTCCATTCTACTCGGGTTGATTCCATTCCATTCCATTCCATTCCATTCCATTCCATTCCATTCCCTTCCATTCCATTCCATTTGGTTCCATTCGATTCCATTCGATTCCATTCCATTTCACTCCAATCCATTCCGTTCTGTTCCGTTCCGTTCCGTTCCGTTCCGTTCTATTCGGGTTGATTCCATTCTATTCCACTCCATTCCATTCGATTCCATTCGATTCCATTCCATTCCATTCCATTCCATTCCATTCCATTCCATTTAATTCCATTCCATTCCATTCTGTTGCGTTCCGTTCCGTTCCATTCCGTTCCGTTCTATTCGGGTTCATTCCATTCTATTCCACTCCATTCCATTCGATTCCATTCGATTCCATTCCATTCCATTCCATTCCATTCCATTCCATTCCATTCCTTTCCATTCCATTCTATTCTATTGAATTCCATTCCATTCCTTTCCATTCCATTCCATTCCAATCCATTCCATTCTACTCGGGTTGATTCCATTCCATTCCATTCCATTCCATTCCTTTCCATTCCATTCCATTCCATAACAATCCATTCCATTCCACTCGGGTTCATTCCATTCCATTCCATTCCATTCCATTCCATTCCGTTCTACTCGGGTTGATTCCATTCCATTCCATTCCATTCCATTCCATTCCATTCCATTCCATTCGATTCCATTCGATTCCATTCGAAACCATTCCTTTCCATTCCATTCCATTCCATTCCATTCCATTCCAATCCATTCCGTTCTACTCGGGTTGATTCCATTCCATTCCATTCCATTCCCTTCCATTCCATTCCATTCCATTCGGTTCCATTCGATTCCATTCGATTCCATTCCATTTCACTCCATTCCATTCCATTCCGTTCCGTTCCGTTTCGTTCCGTTCCGTTCCGTTCTATTCGGGTTGATTCCATTCTATTCCACTCCATTCCATTCGATTCCATTCGATTCCATTCCATTCCATTCGATTCCATTCCGTTCCTTTCCATTCCATTATATTCTATTGAATTCCATTCCATTCCATTCCATTCCAATCCAATCCATTCCATTCTACTCGGGTTGATTCCATTCCATTCCATTCCATTCCATTCCATTCCATTCCATTCCATTCCATTCCATTCCATTCCATTCCATTCCATTCCATTCCATTCCATTCCATTCGATTCCATTTGATTCCATTCCATTCCATTCCATTCCATTCCATTCCATTCCATTCCATTCCTTTCCATTCCATTCTATTCTATTGAATTCCATTCCATTCCATTCCATTCCATTCAAATCCATTCCATTCTACTCAGGTTGATTATATTCCATTCCATTCAATTCCATTCGATTCCATTCCATTTCTTTCCATTCCAATCCATTCCATTCCACTCGGGTTCATTCCATTCCATTCCATTCCATTCCATTCCATTCCATTCCGTTCTACTCGGGTTGATTCCATTCCATTCCATTCCATTCCATTCCATTCCATTCCATTCCAATCCATTCCATTCCAGTCGGGTTCATTCAATTCCATTCCATTCCAATCCATTCCATTCCAGTCGGGTTCATTCCATTCCATTCCATTCCATTCCATTCCAATCCATTCCGTTCTACTCGGGTTGATTCCATTCCATTCCATTCCATTCCATTCCATTCCATTCCATTCCATTCCATTCCATTCCATTCCATTCCATTCCAATCCATTCCGTTCTACTCGGGTTGATTCCATTCCATTCCATTCCATTCCATTCCATTCCATTCCCTTCCATTCCATTCCATTCGGTTCCATTCGATTCCATTCGATTCCATTCCATTTCACTCCATTCCATTCCATTCCTTTCCGTTCCGTTCCGTTCCATTCCGTTCCGTTCTATTCGGGTTGATTCCATTCTATTCCACTCCATTCCATTCGATTCCATTCGATTCCATTCGATTCCATTCCATTCCATTCCATTCCCTTCCATTCTATTCTATTGAATTCCATTCCATTCCATTCCATTCCATTCCAATCCATTCCATTCTACTCGGGTTGATTCCATTCCATTCCATTCCATTCCATTCCATTCCATTCCATTCCATTCCATTCCATTCCAGTCTATTCCATTGAATTCCATTCCATTCCATTCCATTCCATTCCATTCCAGTCCTTTCCATTCTACTCGGGTTGATTCCATTCCATTCCATTTCACTCCATTCCATTCCGTTCCTTTCCGTTCCGTTCCGTTCCGTTCTACTCGGGTTCATTCCATTCCATTCCATTCCATTCCGTTCTATTCGGTTTGATTCCATTCTATTCCCCTCCATTCCATTCTATTCCATTCAATTCCGTTCGATTCCATTCCATTCCATTCCATTCAATTCCATTCCATTCCATTCCCTTCCATTCTATTCTATTGAATTCCATTCCATTCCATTCCATTCCATTCCATTCCTATCCATTCCATTCTACTCGGGTTGATTCCATTCCACTCGGGTTGATTCCATTCCATTCCATTCCATTCCATTCCATTCCATTCCATTCCTTTCCATTCCATTCCGTTCTACTCGGGTTCATTCTATTCCATTCCATTCCATTCCATTCCATTCCATTCCATTCCGTTCTACTCGGGTCCATTCTATTCCATTCCATTCCATTCCATTCCATTCCATTCCATTCCATTCCATTCCATTCCATTCCATTCGATTCCATTCCATTCCATTCCAATCCATTCCATTCTACTCGTGTTGATTCCATTCCATTCCATTCCATTCCATTCCAGTCCATTCCATTCGAATCAACTCCATTCCATTCCATTTCATTGCATTCCATTCCATTCCATTCCATTCCATTCCGTTCCGTTCCGTTCCATTCTATTCGGGTTGATTCCATTCCATTGTATTCCATTCTATTCCATTCCATTCCATTCCATTCCATTCCATTCCATTCCATTCCATTCCATTCCATTCGGTCCCATTCGATTCTATTCGATTCCATTCCATTTCACTCCATTCCATTCCATTCCATTCCATTCCGTTCCGTTCCATTCCGTTCCCTTCTATTCGTGTTGATTCCATTCTATTCCACTCCATTCCATTCGATTCCTTTTGACTCCATTCGATTCCATTCAATTCCATTCCATTCCATTCCATTCCAATCCATTCCATTCTACTCGGGTCGATTCCATTCCATTCCATTCCATTCCATTCCATTCCATTCCCTTCCTTTCCATTCCCTTCGGTTCCATTCGATTCCATTCGATTCCATTCCATTTCATTCCATTCCATTCCATTCCGTTCCATTCCGTTCCAATCCATTCCATTCCATTCCATTCCATTCTACTCGGGTTGATTCCATTCCATTCCATTAAATTCCATTCGATTCCTTTCGACTCCATTCGATTCCATTCCATTCCATTCCATTCCATTCCATTCCATTCCAATCCATTCCATTGTACTCGGGTTGACTCCATTTCATTCCATTCCATTCCATTCCATTCCCTTCCATTCCGTTCCATTCGGTTCCATTCGATTCCATTCGATTCCATTCCATTTCACTCCATTCCATTCCATTCCGTTCCATTCCGTTCCGTTCAGTTCCATTCTATTCGGGTTGATTCCACTCCATTCCATTCCATTCCATTCCATTCCATTCCATTCCATTCCATTCCATTCCATTCCATTCCATTCGGTTCCATTCGATTCCATTCGATTCCATTCCATTTCACTCCATTCCATTCCATTCCATTCCATTCTGTTCCGTTCCATTCCGTTCCCTTCTATTCGGGTTGATTCCATTCTATTCCACTCCATTCCATTCGATTCCATTCGATTCCATTCGATTCCATTCCATTCCATTCCATTCCATTCCATTCCATTCCATTCCATTCCATTCCTTTCCATTCTATTCTATTGAACTCCATTCCATTCCATTCCATTCCATTCCAATCCATTCCATTCTACTCGGGTTGATTCCATTCCATTCCATTCCGTTCCATTCCGTTCCATTCCATTCCATTCCATTCCATTCCATTCCATTCCATTCCATTCCATTCCATTCCACTCGGGTTCATTCCATTCCATTCCATTCCATTCCATTCCATTCTATTCCATGGAATTCCATTCCACTCCATTCCATTCCATTCCATTCCATTCCATTCCATTCCATTCCATTCCATTCCATTCCATTCCATTCCATTCCTTTCCGTTCTACTCGGGTTGTTCCATTCCATTCCATTCCATTCCATTCCATTCCATTCGATTCCATTCGATTCCATTCGATTCCATTCCATTCCATTCCATTCCATTCCATTCCATTCCAATCCATTCCATTCTACTCGGGTTGATTCCATTCCATTCCATTCCATTCCATTCCATTCCATTCCATTCCATTCCATTCCATTCCCTTCTATTCCATTCCATTCTGTTCCATTCGATTCCATACGATTCCATTCCATTTCACTCCATTCCATTCCATTCTGTTGCATTCCATTCCATTCCATTCCATTCCATTCCTTTCCATTCCATTCAATTCTACTGAATTCCATTCCATTCCATTCCATTCCATTCAAATCCATTCCATTCTACTCGGGTTGATTCCATTCCATTCCATTCCATTCCATTCGATTCCATTCCATTCCATCCCATTCCGTTCTACTCGGGTTGATTCCATTCCATTCCATTCCATTCCATTCCATTCCATTCCAATCCATTCCATTCCACTCGGGTTAATTCCATTCCATTCCATTCCATTCCATTCCATTCCATTCCATTCCATTCCATTCCATTCCATTCTACTCAGGTTGATTCCATTCCATTCCATTCCATTCCGTTCCATTCCATTCCATTCCATTCCATTCCATTCCATTCGAATCCATTCCTTTTCATTCCATTCCATTCCATTCCATTCCATTCCAATCCATTCCGTTATACTCGGGTTGATTCCATTACATTCCATTCCATTCCATTCCATTCCATTCCCTTCCATTCCATTCCATTCGGTTCCATTCGATTCCATTCGATTCCATTCCATTTCACTCCATTCCATTCCATTCCGTTCCGTTCCGTTCTGTTCCATTCCGTTCCGTTCTATTCGGGTTGATTCCATTCTATTCCACTCCATTCCATTCGATTCCATTCGATTCCATTCCATTCCATTCCATTCCATTCCATTCCCTTCCATTCTATTCTATTGAATTCCATTCCATTCCATTCCATTCCATTACAATCCATTCCATTCTACTCGGGTTGATTCCATTCCATTCCATTCCATTCCATTCCATTCCATTCCATTCCATTCCATTCCATTCCATTCCATTCCATTCCAGTCTATTCCATTGAATTCCATTCCATTCCATTCCATTCCATTCCAATCCTTTCCATTCTACTCGGGTTGATTCCATTCCGTTCCATTTCACTCCATTCCATTCCGTTCCTTTCCGTTCCGTTCCGTTCCGTTCTACTCGGGTTCATTCCATTCCATTCCATTCCATTCCGTTCTATTCGGTTTGATTCCATTCTATTCCCCTCCATTCCATTCGATTCCATTCAATTCCATTAGATTCCATTCCATTCCATTCCATTCCATTCCATTCCATTCCATTCCATTCCATTCCCTTCCATTCTATTCTATTGAATTCCATTCCATTCCATTCCATTCCATTCCTATCCATTCCATTCTACTCGGGTTGATTCCATTCCACTCGGGTTGATTCCATTCCATTCCATTCCATTCCATTCCATTCCATTTCTTTCCATTCCATTCCGTTCTACTCGGGTTCATTCCATTCCATTCCATTCCATTCCATTCCATTCCATTCCATTCCATTCCATTCCATTCCATTCCATTCCCTTCCTTTCCATTCCCTTCGGTTCCATTCGATTCCATTCGATTCCATTCCATTTCACTCCATTCCATTCCATTCCGTTCCATTCCGTTCCAATCCATTCCATTCCATTCCATTCCATTCTACTCGGGTTGATTCCATTCCATTCCATTCCATTCCATTCGATTCCTTTCGACTCCATTCGATTCCATTCCATTCCATTCCATTCCATTCCATTCCATTCCATTCCAATCCATTCCATTGTACTCGGGTTGACTCCATTTCATTCCATTCCATTCCATTCCATTCCCTTCCATTCCGTTCCATTCGGTTCCATTCGATTCCATTCGATTCCATTCCATTTCACTCCATTCCATTCCATTCCGTTCCATTCCGTTCCGTTCCGTTCCATTCTATTCGGGTTGATTCCACTCCATTCCATTCCATTCCATTCCATTCCATTCCATTCCATTCCATTCCATTCCATTCGGTTCCATTCGATTCCATTCGATTCCATTCCATTTCACTCCATTCCATTCCATTCCATTCCATTCTGTTCCGTTCCATTCCGTTCCCTTCTATTCGGGTTGATTCCATTCTATTCCACTCCATTCCATTCGATTCCATTCGATTCCATTCGATTCCATTCCATTCCATTCCATTTCATTCCATTCCATTCCATTCCATTCCATTCCTTTCCATTCTATTCTATTGAACTCCATTCCATTCCATTCCATTCCATTCCAATCCATTCCATTCTACTCGGGTTGATTCCATTCCATTCCATTCCGTTCCATTCCGTTCCATTCCATTCCATTCCATTCCATTCCATTCCATTCCATTCCATTCCATTCCATTCCACTCGGGTTCATTCCATTCCATTCCATTCCATTCCATTCCATTCTATTCCATGGAATTCCATTCCACTCCATTCCATTCCATTCCATTCCATTCCATTCCATTCCATTCCATTCCATTCCATTCCATTCCATTCCATTTTTTTCCTTTCCGTTCTACTCGGGTTGTTCCATTCCATTCCATTCCATTCCATTCCATTCCATTCGATTCCATTCGATTCCATTCGATTCCATTCCATTCCATTCCATTCCATTCCATTCCATTCCAATCCATTCCATTCTACTCGGGTTGATTCGATTCCATTCCATTCCATTCCATTCCATTCCATTCCATTCCATTCCATTCCATTCCATTCCCTTCCATTCCATTCCATTCTGTTCCATTCGATTCCATACGATTCCATTCCATTTCACTCCATTCCATTCCATTCTGTTGCATTCCATTCCATTCCATTCCATTCCATTCCTTTCCATTCCATTCAATTCTACTGAATTCCATTCCATTCCATTCCTTTCCATTCAAATCCATTCCATTCTACTCGGGTTGATTCCATTCCATTCCATTCCATTCCATTCGATTCCATTCCATTCCATCCCATTCCGTTCTACTCGGGTTGATTCCATTCCATTCCATTCCATTCCATTCCATTCCATTCCATTCCAATCCATTCCATTCCACTCGGGTTAATTCCATTCCATTCCATTCCATTCCATTCCATTCCATTCCATTCCATTCCATTCCATTCCATTCCATTCCATTCTACTCAGGTTGATTCCATTCCATTCCATTCCATTCCGTTCCATTCCATTCCATTCCATTCCATTCCATTCCATTCGAATCCATTCCTTTTCATTCCATTCCATTCCATTCCATTCCATTCCATTCCATTCCATTCCATTCCAATCCATTCCATTCCACTCGGGTTAATTCCATTCCATTCCATTCCATTCCATTCCATTCCATTCCATTCCATTCCATTCCATTCCATTCTACTCAGGTTGATTCCATTCCATTCCATTCCATTCCGTTCCATTCCATTCCATTCCATTCCATTCCATTCCATTCGAATCCATTCCTTTTCATTCCATTCCATTCCATTCCATTCCATTCCAATCCATTCCGTTATACTCGGGTTGATTCCATTACATTCCATTCCATTCCATTCCATTCCATTCCCTTCCATTCCATTCCATTCGGTTCCATTCGATTCCATTCGATTCCATTCCATTTCACTCCATTCCATTCCATTCCGTTCCGTTCCGTTCTGTTCCATTCCGTTCCGTTCTATTCGGGTTGATTCCATTCTATTCCACTCCATTCCATTCGATTCCATTCGATTCCATTCGATTCCATTCCATTCCATTCCATTCCCTTCCATTCTATTCTATTGAATTCCATTCCATTCCATTCCATTCCATTACAATCCATTCCATTCTACTCGGGTTGATTCCATTCCATTCCATTCCATTCCATTCCATTCCATTCCATTCCATTCCATTCCATTCCATTCCATTCCATTCCATTCCATTCCATTCCATTCCAGTCTATTCCATTGAATTCCATTCCATTCCATTCCATTCCATTCCAATCCTTTCCATTCTACTCGGGTTGATTCCATTCCATTCCATTTCACTCCATTCCATTCCGTTCCTTTCCGTTCCGTTCCGTTCCGTTCTACTCGGGTTCATTCCATTCCATTCCATTCCATTCCGTTCTATTCGGTTTGATTCCATTCTATTCCCCTCCATTCCATTCGATTGCATTCAATTCCATTAGATTCCATTCCATTCTATTCCATTCCATTCCATTCCATTCCATTCCATTCCATTCCCTTCCATTCTATTCTATTGAATTCCATTCCATTCCATTCCATTCCATTCCTATCCATTCCATTCTACTCGGGTTGATTCCATTCCACTCGGGTTGATTCCATTCCATTCCATACCATTCCATTCCATTCCATTCCATTCCATTTCTTTCCATTCCATTCCGTTCTACTCGGGTTCATTCCATTCCATTCCATTCCATTCCATTCCATTCCATTCCATTCCATTCCATTCCATTCCTTTCCATTCCAATCCGTTCTACTCGGGTCCATTCCATTCCATTCCATTCCATTCCATTCCATTCCATTCCATTCCATTCGATTCCATTCCATTCGATTCCATTCCATTCCATTCCATTCCATTCTATTCTATCGAATTCCATTCCATTCCATTCCACTCCATTCCATTCAATTCCAATCCATTCCATTCTACTCGGGTTGATTGCATTCCATTCCATTCCATTCCATTCCATTCCATTCCATTCCAATCCTTTCCATTCTACTCGGGTCGATTCCATTCCATTCCATTACATTCCATTCCATTCCCTTCCTTTCCATTCCCTTCGGTTCCATTCGATTCCATTCCATTCCATTCCATTTCACTCCATTCCATTCCATTCCGTTCCATTCTGTTCCAATCCATTCCATTCCATTCCATTCTACTCGGGTTGATTCCATTCCATTCCATTCCATTCCATTCGATTCCTTTCGATTCCATTCGATTCCATTCCATTCGATTCCATTCCATTCCATTCCATTCCAATCCATTCCATTCTACTCGGGTTGATTCCATTTCATTCCATTCCATTCCATTCCATTCCCTTCCATTCCATTCCATTCGGTTCCATTTGATTCCATTCGATTCCATTCCATTTCACTCCATTCCATTCCATTCCTTTCGATTCCGTTCCGTTCCGTTCCATTCTATTCTGTTTGATTCCATTCCATTCCATTCCATTCCATCCCATTCCCTTCCATTCCATTCCATTCCATTTCATTCGATTCCATTCGATTCCATTCGATTCCATTCCATTCCATTCCATTCCATTCCATTCCATTCCATTCCATTCCTTTCGATTCTACTCGGGTTGATTCCATTCCATTCCATTCCATTCCATTCCATTCCATTCCATTCCATTCCATTCCCTTCCATTGTATTCCATTCTGTTCCATTCGATTCCATTCGATTCCATTCCATTTCACTGCATTCCATTCCATTCTGTTGCGTTCCGTTCCGTTCCATTCCGTTCCGTTCTATTCGGGTTCATTCCATTCTATTCCACTCCATTCCATTCGATTCCATTCGATTCCATTCCATACCATTCCATTCCATTCCACTCCGTTCCATTCCTTTTCTTTCCATTCTGTTCTATTGAATTCCATTCCATTCCATTCCATTCCTTTCCATTCCAATCCATTCCATTCTACTCGGGTTGATTCCATTCCATTCCGTTCCATTCCATTCCATTCCATTCCGTTCCATTCCATTCCATTCCATTCCATTCCATTCCATTCCAATCCATTCCATTCCACTCGGGTTCATTCCATTCCATTCCATTCCATTCCATTCCATTCCATTCCATTCCATTCCATTCCATTCCGTTCTACTCGGGTTGATTCCATTCCATTCCATTCCATTCCATTCCATTCCATTCCATTCCATTCCATTCGAATCCATTCCTTTCCATTCCATTCCATTCCATTCCATTCCATTCCAATCCATTCTGTTCTACTCGGGTTGATTCCATTCCGTTCCATTCCATTCCATTCCATTCCATTCCCTTCGATTCCATTCCATTCGGTTCCATTCGATTCCATTCGATTCCATTCCATTTCACTCCATTCCATTCCATTCCGTTCCGTTCCGTTCCGTTCCGTTCCGTTCCGTTCCCTTCTATTCGGGTTGATTCCATTCTATTCCACTCCGTTCCATTCGATTCCTTTCGATTCCATTCGATTCCATTCCATTCCATTCCGTTCCTTTCCATTCCATTCGATTCTATTAAATTCCATTCCATTCCACTCCATTCCATTCCAATCCATTCCATTCTACTCGGGTTGATTCCATTCCATTCCATTCCATTCAATTCCATTCCATTCCATTCCATTCCATTCCTTTCCATTCCATTGCATTCCATTCCACTCAGGTTCATTCCATTCCATTCCATTACATTCCATTCTATTCCATGGAATTCCATTCCATTCCATTCCATTCCATTCCATTCCATTCCATTCCATTCCATTCCATTCCATTCCGTTCTACTCGGGTTGATTCCATTCCATTCCATTCCATTCCATTCCATCCCATTTCATTCGATTCCATTCGATTCCATTCGATTCCATTCTATTCCTTTCCATTCCATTCCATTCCAATCCATTCCATTCTACTCGGGTTGATTCCATTCCATTCCATTCCATTCCATTCCATTCCATACCCTTCCATTCCATTCCATTCTGTTCCATTCGATTCCAAATGATTCCATTCCATTTAACTCCATTCCATTCCATTCTGTTGCATTCCGTTCCGTTCCATTCCGTTCCGTTCTATTCAGGTTGATTCCATTCTATTCCCCTCCATCCCATTCGATTCCATTCAATTCCATTCGATTCCATTACTTTCCATTCCAATCCATTCCATTCCACTCGGGTTCATTCCATTCCATTCCATTCCATTCCATTCCATTCCATTCCGTTCTACACGGGTTGATTCCATTCCATTCCATTCCATTCCATTCCATTCCATTCCATTCCATTCCATTCCATTCGAATCCATTCCTTTCCATTCCATTCCATTCCATTCCATTCCATTCCAATCCATTCCGTTCTACTCGGGTTGATTCCATTCCGTTCCATTCCATTCCATTCCATTCCATTCCCTTCCATTCCATTCCATTCGGTTCCATTCGATTCCATTCGATTCCAATCCATTTCACTCCATTCCATTCCATTCCGTTCCGTTCCTTTCCGTTCCGTTCCGTTCCCTTCTATTCGGGTTGATTCCATTCTGTTCCACTCCATTCCATTCGATTCCATTCGATTCCATTCGATTCCATTCCATTCCATTCCGTTCCTTTCCATTCCATTCTATTCTATTAAATTCCATTCCATTCCATTCCATTCCATTCCAATCCATTCCATTCTACTCGGGTTGATTCCATTCCATTCCATTCCATTCAATTAAATTCCATTCCATTCCATTCAATTCCTTTCAATTCCATTCCATTCCATTCCATTCCTTTCCATTCCATTCCATTCCATTCCACTCAGGTTCATTCCATTCCATTGCATTCCATTCCATTCCATTCCATGGAATTCCATTCCATTCCATTCCATTCCATTCCATTCCATTCCATTCCATTCCATTCCATTCCATTCCATTCCGTTCCATTCCGTTCTACTCGGGTTGATTCCATTCCATTCCATTCCATTCCATTCCATTCCATTTCATTCGATTCCATTCGATTCCATTCGATTCCATTCTATTCCTTTCCATTCCAATCCATTCCAATCCATTCAATTACATTCCATTCAATTCCATTCCATTCCATTCCATTCCATTCCATTCCATTCCATTCCATTCCATTCCGTTCTACTCGGGTTCATTCCATTCCATTCCATTCCATTCCATTCCATTCTATTCCGTTGAATTCCATTCCATTCCATTCCATTCCATTCCATTCCATTCCTTTCCATTCCATTCCATTCCATTCCGTTCTACTCGGGTTGATTCCATTCCATTCCATTCCATTCCATTCCATTCCATTCCATTCCATTCCATTTCATTCGATTCCATTCGATTCCATTCGATTCCATTCCATTCCTTTCCATTCCATTCCATTCCAATCCATTCCATCTTCCTCAGGTTGATTCCATTCCATTCCATTCCATTCCATTCCATTCCATTCCATTCCATTCCATTCCATTCGATTCCTTTCGATTCCATTCGATTCCATTCCATTCCATTCCATTCCATTAAATTCCATTCCATTCCATTCCCTTCCATTCTATTCTATTGAATTCCATTCCATTCCATTCCATTCCTTTCCTATCCATTCCATTCTACTCGGGTTGATTCCATTCCACTCGGGTTGATTCCATTCCATTCCATTCCATTCCATTCCATTCCATTCCATTTCTTTCCATTCCATTCCGTTCTACTCGGGTTCATTCCATTCCATTCCATTCCATTCCATTCCATTCCATTCCATTCCATTCCATTCCATTCCAATCCGTTCTACTCGGGTCCATTCCATTCCATTCCATTCCATTAGATTCCATTCCATTCCATTCGATTCCATTCCATTCCATTCCAATCCATTCCATTCTACTCGTGTTGATTCCATTCCATTCCATTCCATTCCATTCCAGTCCATTCCATTTGAATCAACTCCATTCCATTCCATTTCATTGCATTCCATTCCATTCCATTCCATTCCATTCCGTTCCGTTCCGTTCCATTCTATTCGGGTTAAGTCCATTCCATTCCATTCCGTTCCGTTCCGTTCCATTCTATTCGGGTTGATTCCATTCCATTCCATTCCATTCCATTCCATTCCATTCCATTCCATTCCATTCCATTCCATTTCATTCAGTTCCATTCGATTCCATTCGATTCCATTCCATTTCACTCCATTCCATTCCATTCCATTCCATTCCGTTCCGTTCCATTCCGTTCCCTTCTATTCGGGTTGATTCCATTCTATTCCACTCCATTCCATTTGATTCCATTCGATTCCATTCGATTCCATTCCATTCCATTCCATTCCATTCCATTCCAATCCATTCCATTCTACTCGGGTTGATTCCATTCCATTCCATTCCATTCCATTCTTTTCCATTCCATTCCATTCCATTCCATTCCATTCCACTCGGGTTCATTCCATTCCATTCCATTCCATTCCATTCTATTCCATGGAATTCCATTCCATTCCATTCCATTCCATTCTATTCCATGGAATTCCATTCCATTCCATTCCATTCCATTCCATTCCATTCCATTCCATTCCATTCCATTCCATTCCATGGAATTCCATTCCATTCCATTCCATGGAATTCCATTCCATTCCATTCCATTCCATTCCATTCCATTCCATTCCATTCCATTCCATTCCATTCCATTCCATTCCATTCCATTCCATTCCATTCCATTCCATTCCGTTCTACTCGGGTTCATTCCATTCCATTCCATTCCATTCCATTCCATTCCATTCTATTCCATTGAATTCCATTCCATTCCATTCCATTCCATTCCATTCCATTCCATTCCATTACTTTCCGTTCCATTCCATTCCGTTCTACTCGGGTTGATTCCATTCCATTCCATACCATTCCATTCCATTCCATTCCATTCCATTCCATTCCATTCCATTCCATTCCATTCCACCCATTCCATTCCATTCCATTCCATTCCATTCGGTTCCATTCGATTCCATTCGATTCCATTCCATTTCACTCCATTCCGTTCCGTTCCGTTCCGTTCCGTTCCGTTACGTTCTATTCGTGTTGATTCCATTCTATTCCACTCCATTCCATTCGATTCCATTCGATTCCATTCCATTCCATTCCATTCCATTCCATTCCATTCCATTCCCATCCATTCTATGCTATTGAATTCCATTCCATTCCATTCCATTCCATTCCATTCCGTTCTACTCGGGTTCATTCCATTCCATTCCATTCCATTCCATTCCATTCCATTCCATTCCATTCTATTCCATTGAATTCCATTCCATTCCATTCCATTCCATTCCATTCCATTACTTTCCGTTCCATTCCATTCCGTTCTACTCGGGTTGATTCCATTCCATTCCACTCCATTCCATTCCATTCCATACCGCTCTACTCGGGTTCATTCCATTCCATTCCATTCCATTCCATTCCATTCCATTATATTCCATTCCATTCCATTCCATTCCGTTCTACTCGAGTCCATTCCATTCCATTCCATTCCATTCCATTCGATTCCCTCCCATTCCATTCGATTCAATTCCATTCCATTCCAATCCATTCCATTCTACTCGGGTTGATTCCATTCCATTCCTTTCCATTCCATTCCATTCCATTCCATTCCATTCCATTCCATTCCAATCCTTTCAATTCTACTCGGGTTGATTCCATTCCATTCCATTTCACTCCATTCCATTCCGTTCCGTTCCGTTACGTTCCGTTCCGTTCCGTTCTACTCGGGTTCATTCCATTCCATTCCATTCCATTCCGTTCTATTCGGGTTGATTCCATTCTATTCCCCTCCATCCCATTCGATTCCATTCAATTCCATTCGATTCCATTCCATTCCTTTCCATTCCATTCCATTCCATTCCCTTCCATTCTATTCTATTGAATTCCATTCCATTCCATTCCATTCCATTCCATTCCATTCCATTCCATTCCTATCCATTCCATTCCATTCCATTCCGTTCTACTCGGGTTCATTCCATTCCATTCCATTCCATTCCATTCCATTCCATTCCATTCCATTCCATTCCATTCCATTCCGTTCTACTCGGGTCCATTCCATTCCATTCCATTCCATTCGATTCCATTCCATTCCATTCGATTCCATTCCATTCCATTCCAATCCATTCCATTCTACTCGGGTTGATTCCATTCCATTCCATTCCATTACATTCCAGTCCATTCCATTCGAGTCAACTCCATTCCATTCCATTTCATTGCATTCCATTCCATTCCATTCCATTCCATTCCATTCCGTTCCGTTCCGTTCCATTCTATTCGGGTTAAGTCCATTCCATTCCATTCCGTTCCGTTCCGTTCCATTCTATTCGGGTTGATTCCATTCCATTCCATTCCATTCCATTCCATTCCATTCCATTCCATTCCATTCCATTCCATTTCATTCAGTTCCATTCGATTCCATTCGATTCCATTCCATTTCACTCCATTCCATTCCATTCCATTCCATTCCGTTCCGTTCCATTCCGTTCCCTTCTATTCGGGTTGATTCCATTCTATTCCACTCCATTCCATTTGATTCCATTCGATTCCATTCGATTCCATTCCATTCCATTCCATTCCATTCCATTCCAATCCATTCCATTCTACTCGGGTTGATTCCATTCCATTCCATTCCATTCCATTCTTTTCCATTCCATTCCATTCCATTCCACTCGGGTTCATTCCATTCCATTCCATTCCATTCCATTCTATTCCATGGAATTCCATTCCATTCCATTCCATTCCATTCTATTCCATGGAATTCCATTCCATTCCATTCCATTCCATTCCATTCCATTCCATTCCATTCCATTCCATTCCATTCCATTCCATTCCATTCCATTCCATTCCATTCCATTCCATTCCATTCCATTCCATTCCATTCCATTCCATTCCATTCCGTTCTACTCGGGTTCATTCCATTCCATTCCATTCCATTCCATTCCATTCCATTCTATTCCATTGAATTCCATTCCATTCCATTCCATTCCATTCCATTCCATTACTTTCCGTTCCATTCCATTCCGTTCTACTCGGGTTGATTCCATTCCATTCCATACCATTCCATTCCATTCCATTCCATTCCATTCCATTCCATTCCATTCCATTCCATTCCATTCCATTCCATCCCATTCCATTCCATTCCATTCCATTCCATTCGGTTCCATTCGATTCCATTCG
This sequence comes from Gorilla gorilla gorilla, assembly GCF_029281585.2. Lineage (NCBI taxonomy): Eukaryota > Metazoa > Chordata > Mammalia > Primates > Hominidae > Gorilla > Gorilla gorilla. The sequence continues at coordinate 1,650,362 of NC_073238.2, forward strand.
ATTCCATTCCATTTCACTCCATTCCGTTCCGTTCCGTTCCGTTCCGTTCCGTTCCGTTCCGTTACGTTCTATTCGTGTTGATTCCATTCTATTCCACTCCATTCCATTCGATTCCATTCGATTCCATTCCATTCCATTCCATTCCATTCCATTCCATTCCATTCCCATCCATTCTATGCTATTGAATTCCATTCCATTCCATTCCATTCCATTCCATTCCGTTCTACTCGGGTTCATTCCATTCAATTCCATTCCATTCCATTCCATTCCATTCCATTCCATTCTATTCCATTGAATTCCATTCCATTCCATTCCATTCCATTCCATTCCATTACTTTCCGTTCCATTCCATTCCGTTCTACTCGGGTTGATTCCATTCCATTCCACTCCATTCCATTCCATTCCATACCGCTCTACTCGGGTTCATTCCATTCCATTCCATTCCATTCCATTCCATTCCATTCCATTATATTCCATTCCATTCCATTCCATTCCGTTCTACTCGAGTCCATTCCATTCCATTCCATTCCATTCCATTCGATTCCCTCCCATTCCATTCGATTCAATTCCATTCCATTCCAATCCATTCCATTCTACTCGGGTTGATTCCATTCCATTCCTTTCCATTCCATTCCATTCCATTCCATTCCATTCCATTCCATTCCAATCCTTTCAATTCTACTCGGGTTGATTCCATTCCATTCCATTTCACTCCATTCCATTCCGTTCCGTTCCGTTACGTTCCGTTCCGTTCCGTTCTACTCGGGTTCATTCCATTCCATTCCATTCCATTCCGTTCTATTCGGGTTGATTCCATTCTATTCCCCTCCATCCCATTCGATTCCATTCAATTCCATTCGATTCCATTCCATTCCTTTCCATTCCATTCCATTCCATTCCCTTCCATTCTATTCTATTGAATTCCATTCCATTCCATTCCATTCCATTCCATTCCATTCCATTCCTATCCATTCCATTCTACACGGGTTGATTCCATTCCATTCCATTCCATTCCATTCCATTCCATTCCATTCCATTCCATTCCATTCCATTCCATTCCATTCCATTCCGTTCTACTCGGGTTCATTCCATTCCATTCCATTCCATTCCATTCCATTCCATTCCATTCCATTCCATTCCATTCCATTCCATTCCATTCTGTTCTACTCGGGTCCATTCCATTCCATTCCATTCCATTCGATTCCATTCCATTCCATTCGATTCCATTCCATTCCATTCCAATCCATTCCATTCTACTCGGGTTGATTCCATTCCATTCCATTCCATTACATTCCAGTCCATTCCATTCGAATCAACTCCATTCCATTCCATTTCATTGCATTCCATTCCATTCCATTCCATTCCATTCCATTCCATTCCATTCCATTCCATTCCATTCCATTCCTTTCTACTCGGGTTGATTCCATTCTATTCCATTCCATTCCATTCGATTCCATTCGATTCCATTCGATTCCATTCCATTCCATTCGATTCCATTTGATTCCATTCGATTCCATTCCATTCCATTCCATTCCATTCCATTCCATTCCATTCCATTCCATTCCATTCCATTCCATTCTCCTCGGGTTGATTCCATTCTATTCCATTCCATTCCATTCGATTCCATTCGATTCCATTCGATTCCATTCCATTCCATTCCATTCCATTCCATTCCATTCCATTCCATTCTATTCCATTGAACTCCATTCCATTCCATTCCATTCCATTCCATTTCATTACATTCCATTCCATTCCATTCCGTTCTACTCGGGTTGATTCCATTCCATTCCATTCCATTCCATTCCATTCCATTCCATTCTATTCCTTTCCATTCCATTCCATTCGATTCCACTCGATTCCATTCCTTTCCCTTCCATTCCATTCCATTCCAATCCATTCCATTCTACTCGGGTTGATTCCTTTCCATTCCATTCCATTCCATTCCATTCCATCCCATCCCATCCCATCCCATCCCATCACATCCCATCCCACCCCACCCCACCCCACCCCACACCACCCCACCCCACCCCACCCCACCCCACTCCACTCCACTCGGGTTGATTCCATTCCATTCCATTCCATTCCATTCCATTCCATTCCATTCCATTCCATACCATTCCATTCCATTCCATTCCATTCCATTCGTTTCCATTCGATTCCATTCGATTCCATTCGATTCCATTCCAATCCATTCCATTCCATTCCATTCCATTCCATTCCATTCCATTCTATTCCATTGAATTCCATTCCATTCCATTCCATTCCATTCCATTCCATTACTTTCCGTTCCATTCCATTCCGTTCTACTCGGGTTGATTCCATTCCATTCCACTCCATTCCATTCCATTCCATACCGCTCTACTCGGGTTCATTCCATTCCATTCCATTCCATTCCATTCCATTCCATTCCATTATATTCCATTCCATTCCATTCCATTCCGTTCTACTCGAGTCCATTCCATTCCATTCCATTCCATTCCATTCGATTCCCTCCCATTCCATTCGATTCAATTCCATTCCATTCCAATCCATTCCATTCTACTCGGGTTGATTCCATTCCATTCCTTTCCATTCCATTCCATTCCATTCCATTCCATTCCATTCCATTCCATTCCAATCCTTTCAATTCTACTCGGGTTGATTCCATTCCATTCCATTTCACTCCATTCCATTCCGTTCCGTTCCGTTACGTTCCGTTCCGTTCCGTTCTACTCGGGTTCATTCCATTCCATTCCATTCCATTCCGTTCTATTCGGGTTGATTCCATTCTATTCCCCTCCATCCCATTCGATTCCATTCAATTCCATTCGATTCCATTCCATTCCTTTCCATTCCATTCCATTCCATTCCCTTCCATTCTATTCTATTGAATTCCATTCCATTCCATTCCATTCCATTCCATTCCATTCCATTCCTATCCATTCCATTCTACACGGGTTGATTCCATTCCATTCCATTCCATTCCATTCCATTCCATTCCATTCCATTCCATTCCATTCCGTTCTACTCGGGTTCATTCCATTCCATTCCATTCCATTCCATTCCATTCCATTCCATTCCATTCCATTCCATTCCATTCCATTCCATTCCATTCTGTTCTACTCGGGTCCATTCCATTCCATTCCATTCCATTCGATTCCATTCCATTCCATTCGATTCCATTCCATTCCATTCCAATCCATTCCATTCTACTCGGGTTGATTCCATTCCATTCCATTCCATTACATTCCAGTCCATTCCATTCGAATCAACTCCATTCCATTCCATTTCATTGCATTCCATTCCATTCCATTCCATTCCATTCCATTCCATTCCATTCCATTCCATTCCATTCCATTCCATTCCATTCCATTCCATTCCATTCCATTCCTTTCTACTCGGGTTGATTCCATTCTATTCCATTCCATTCCATTCGATTCCATTCGATTCCATTCGATTCCATTCCATTCCATTCGATTCCATTTGATTCCATTCGATTCCATTCCATTCCATTCCATTCCATTCCATTCCATTCCATTCCATTCCATTCCATTCCATTCCATTCTCCTCGGGTTGGTTCCATTCTATTCCATTCCATTCCATTCGATTCCATTCGATTCCATTCGATTCCATTCCATTCCATTCCATTCCATTCCATTCCATTCCATTCCATTCCATTCCATTCTATTCCATTGAACTCCATTCCATTCCATTCCATTCCATTCCATTTCATTACATTCCATTCCATTCCATTCCGTTCTACTCGGGTTGATTCCATTCCATTCCATTCCATTCCATTCCATTCCATTCCATTCTATTCCTTTCCATTCCATTCCATTCGATTCCACTCGATTCCATTCCTTTCCCTTCCATTCCATTCCATTCCAATCCATTCCATTCTACTCGGGTTGATTCCTTTCCATTCCATTCCATTCCATTCCATTCCATCCCATCCCATCCCATCCCATCCCATCACATCCCATCCCACCCCACCCCACACCACCCCACACCACCCCACCCCACCCCACCCCACCCCACTCCACTCCACTCGGGTTGATTCCATTCCATTCCATTCCATTCCATTCCATTCCATTCCATTCCATTCCATTCCATACCATTCCATTCCATTCCATTCCATTCCATTCGTTTCCATTCGATTCCATTCGATTCCATTCGATTCCATTCCAATCCATTCCATTCCATTCCATGCCATTCCAATCCATTCCATTCTACTCGGGTTGATTCCATTCCATTCCATTCCATTCCATTCCATTCCATTCCATTCCCTTCCATTCCATTCCATTTGGTTCCATTCGATTCCATTCGATTCCATTCCATTTCACTCCAATCCATTCCGTTCTGTTCCGTTCCGTTCCGTTCCGTTCCGTTCTATTCGGGTTGATTCCATTCTATTCCACTCCATTCCATTCGATTCCATTCGATTCCATTCCATTCCATTCCATTCCATTCCATTCCATTCCATTCCATTTAATTCCATTCCATTCCATTCTGTTCCATTCGATTCCATTCGATTCCATTCCATTTCACTCCATTCCATTCCATTCTGTTGCGTTCCGTTCCGTTCCATTCCGTTCCGTTCTATTCGGGTTCATTCCATTCTATTCCACTCCATTCCATTCGATTCCATTCGATTCCATTCCATTCCATTCCATTCCATTCCATTCCATTCCATTCCTTTCCATTCCATTCTATTCTATTGAATTCCATTCCATTCCTTTCCATTCCATTCCATTCCAATCCATTCCATTCTACTCGGGTTGATTCCATTCCATTCCATTCCATTCCATTCCTTTCCATTCCATTCCATTCCATAACAATCCATTCCATTCCACTCGGGTTCATTCCATTCCATTCCATTCCATTCCATTCCATTCCGTTCTACTCGGGTTGATTCCATTCCATTCCATTCCATTCCATTCCATTCCATTCCATTCCATTCGATTCCATTCGATTCCATTCGAAACCATTCCTTTCCATTCCATTCCATTCCATTCCATTCCATTCCAATCCATTCCGTTCTACTCGGGTTGATTCCATTCCATTCCATTCCATTCCCTTCCATTCCATTCCATTCCATTCGGTTCCATTCGATTCCATTCGATTCCATTCCATTTCACTCCATTCCATTCCATTCCGTTCCGTTCCGTTTCGTTCCGTTCCGTTCCGTTCTATTCGGGTTGATTCCATTCTATTCCACTCCATTCCATTCGATTCCATTCGATTCCATTCCATTCCATTCGATTCCATTCCGTTCCTTTCCATTCCATTATATTCTATTGAATTCCATTCCATTCCATTCCATTCCAATCCAATCCATTCCATTCTACTCGGGTTGATTCCATTCCATTCCATTCCATTCCATTCCATTCCATTCCATTCCATTCCATTCCATTCCATTCCATTCCATTCCATTCCATTCCATTCCATTCGATTCCATTTGATTCCATTCCATTCCATTCCATTCCATTCCATTCCATTCCATTCCATTCCATTCCATTCCTTTCCATTCCATTCTATTCTATTGAATTCCATTCCATTCCATTCCATTCCATTCAAATCCATTCCATTCTACTCAGGTTGATTATATTCCATTCCATTCAATTCCATTCGATTCCATTCCATTTCTTTCCATTCCAATCCATTCCATTCCACTCGGGTTCATTCCATTCCATTCCATTCAATTCCATTCCATTCCATTCCATTCCATTCCATTCCATTCCGTTCTACTCGGGTTGATTCCATTCCATTCCATTCCATTCCATTCCATTCCAATCCATTCCATTCCAGTCGGGTTCATTCCATTCCATTCCATTCCATTCCATTCCAATCCATTCCGTTCTACTCGGGTTGATTCCATTCCATTCCATTCCATTCCATTCCATTCCATTCCATTCCATTCCATTCCAATCCATTCCGTTCTACTCGGGTTGATTCCATTCCATTCCATTCCATTCCATTCCATTCCATTCCCTTCCATTCCATTCCATTCGGTTCCATTCGATTCCATTCGATTCCATTCCATTTCACTCCATTCCATTCCATTCCTTTCCGTTCCGTTCCGTTCCATTCCGTTCCGTTCTATTCGGGTTGATTCCATTCTATTCCACTCCATTCCATTCGATTCCATTCGATTCCATTCGATTCCATTCCATTCCATTCCATTCCCTTCCATTCTATTCTATTGAATTCCATTCCATTCCATTCCATTCCATTCCAATCCATTCCATTCTACTCGGGTTGATTCCATTCCATTCCATTCCATTCCATTCCATTCCATTCCATTCCATTCCATTCCATTCCATTCCATTCCAGTCTATTCCATTGAATTCCATTCCATTCCATTCCATTCCATTCCATTCCAGTCCTTTCCATTCTACTCGGGTTGATTCCATTCCATTCCATTTCACTCCATTCCATTCCGTTCCTTTCCGTTCCGTTCCGTTCCGTTCTACTCGGGTTCATTCCATTCCATTCCATTCCATTCCGTTCTATTCGGTTTGATTCCATTCTATTCCCCTCCATTCCATTCTATTCCATTCAATTCCGTTCGATTCCATTCCATTCCATTCCATTCAATTCCATTCCATTCCATTCCCTTCCATTCTATTCTATTGAATTCCATTCCATTCCATTCCATTCCATTCCATTCCATTCCTATCCATTCCTTTCTACTCGGGTTGATTCCATTCCACTCGGGTTGATTCCATTCCATTCCATTCCATTCCATTCCATTCCATTCCATTCCTTTCCATTCCATTCCGTTCTACTCGGGTTCATTCTATTCCATTCCATTCCATTCCATTCCATTCCATTCCATTCCGTTCTACTCGGGTCCATTCCATTCCATTCCATTCCATTCCATTCCATTCCATTCCATTCCATTCCATTCGATTCCATTCCATTCCATTCCAATCCATTCCATTCTACTCGTGTTGATTCCATTCCATTCCATTCCATTCCATTCCAGTCCATTCCATTCGAATCAACTCCATTCCATTCCATTTCATTGCATTCCATTCCATTCCATTCCATTCCATTCCATTCCGTTCCGTTCCGTTCCATTCTATTCGGGTTGATTCCATTCCATTGTATTCCATTCTATTCCATTCCATTCCATTCCATTCCATTCCATTCCATTCCATTCCATTCCATTCCATTCGGTCCCATTCGATTCTATTCGATTCCATTCCATTTCACTCCTTTCCATTCCATTCCATTCCATTCCGTTCCGTTCCATTCCGTTCCCTTCTATTCGTGTTGATTCCATTCTATTCCACTCCATTCCATTCGATTCCTTTTGACTCCATTCGATTCCATTCAATTCCATTCCATTCCATTCCATTCCAATCCATTCCATTCTACTCGGGTCGATTCCATTCCATTCCATTCCATTCCATTCCATTCCATTCCCTTCCTTTCCATTCCCTTCGGTTCCATTCGATTCCATTCGATTCCATTCCATTTCATTCCATTCCATTCCATTCCGTTCCATTCCGTTCCAATCCATTCCATTCCATTCCATTCCATTCTACTCGGGTTGATTCCATTCCATTCCATTAAATTCCATTCGATTCCTTTCGACTCCATTCGATTCCATTCCATTCCATTCCATTCCATTCCATTCCATTCCAATCCATTCCATTGTACTCGGGTTGACTCCATTTCATTCCATTCCATTCCATTCCATTCCCTTCCATTCCGTTCCATTCGGTTCCATTCGATTCCATTCGATTCCATTCCATTTCACTCCATTCCATTCCATTCCGTTCCATTCCGTTCCGTTCAGTTCCATTCTATTCGGGTTGATTCCACTCCATTCCATTCCATTCCATTCCATTCCATTCCATTCCATTCCATTCCATTCCATTCGGTTCCATTCGATTCCATTCGATTCCATTCCATTTCACTCCATTCCATTCCATTCCATTCCATTCTGTTCCGTTCCATTCCGTTCCCTTCTATTCGGGTTGATTCCATTCTATTCCACTCCATTCCATTCGATTCCATTCGATTCCATTCGATTCCATTCCATTCCATTCCATTTCATTCCATTCCATTCCATTCCATTCCATTCCTTTCCATTCTATTCTATTGAACTCCATTCCATTCCATTCCATTCCATTCCAATCCATTCCATTCTACTCGGGTTGATTCCATTCCATTCCATTCCGTTCCATTCCGTTCCATTCCATTCCATTCCATTCCATTCCATTCCATTCCATTCCATTCCATTCCACTCGGGTTCATTCCATTCCATTCCATTCCATTCCATTCCATTCTATTCCATGGAATTCCATTCCACTCCATTCCATTCCATTCCATTCCATTCCATTCCATTCCATTCCATTCCATTCCATTCCATTCCATTCCATTCTTTTCCGTTCTACTCGGGTTGTTCCATTCCATTCCATTCCATTCCATTAAATTGCATTCCATTCGATTCCATTCGATTCCATTCGATTCCATTCCATTCCATTCCATTCCATTCCATTCCATTCCAATCCATTCCATTCTACTCGGGTTGATTCCATTCCATTCCATTCCATTCCATTCCATTCCATTCCATTCCATTCCATTCCCTTCTATTCCATTCCATTCTGTTCCATTCGATTCCATACGATTCCATTCCATTTCACTCCATTCCATTCCATTCTGTTGCATTCCATTCCATTCCATTCCATTCCATTCCTTTCCATTCCATTCAATTCTACTGAATTCCATTCCATTCCATTCCATTCCATTCAAATCCATTCCATTCTACTCGGGTTGATTCCATTCCATTCCATTCCATTCCATTCGATTCCATTCCATTCCATCCCATTCCGTTCTACTCGGGTTGATTCCATTCCATTCCATTCCATTCCATTCCATTCCATTCCAATCCATTCCATTCCACTCGGGTTAATTCCATTCCATTCCATTCCATTCCATTCCATTCCATTCCATTCCATTCCATTCCATTCTACTCAGGTTGATTCCATTCCATTCCATTCCATTCCGTTCCATTCCATTCCATTCCATTCCATTCCATTCCATTCGAATCCATTCCTTTTCATTCCATTCCATTCCATTCCATTCCATTCCAATCCATTCCGTTATACTCGGGTTGATTCCATTACATTCCATTCCATTCCATTCCATTCCATTCCCTTCCATTCCATTCCATTCGGTTCCATTCGATTCCATTCGATTCCATTCCATTTCACTCCATTCCATTCCATTCCGTTCCGTTCCGTTCTGTTCCATTCCGTTCCGTTCTATTCGGGTTGATTCCATTCTATTCCACTCCATTCCATTCGATTCCATTCGATTCCATTCCATTCCATTCCATTCCATTCCATTCCCTTCCATTCTATTCTATTGAATTCCATTCCATTCCATTCCATTCCATTCCAATCCATTCCATTCTACTCGGGTTGATTCCATTCCATTCCATTCCATTCCATTCCATTCCATTCCATTCCATTCCATTCCATTCCACTCCATTCCAGTCTATTCCATTGAATTCCATTCCATTCCATTCCATTCCATTCCAATCCTTTCCATTCTACTCGGGTTGATTCCATTCCATTCCATTTCACTCCATTCCATTCCGTTCCTTTCCGTTCCGTTCCGTTCCGTTCTACTCGGGTTCATTCCATTCCATTCCATTCCATTCCGTTCTATTCGGTTTGATTCCATTCTATTCCCCTCCATTCCATTCGATTCCATTCAATTCCATTAGATTCCATTCCATTCCATTCCATTCCATTCCATTCCATTCCATTCCATTCCATTCCCTTCCATTCTATTCTATTGAATTCCATTCCATTCCATTCCATTCCATTCCTATCCATTCCATTCTACTCGGGTTGATTCCATTCCACTCGGGTTGATTCCATTCCATTCCATTCCATTCCATTCCATTCCATTTCTTTCCATTCCATTCCGTTCTACTCGGGTTCATTCCATTCCATTCCATTCCATTCCATTCCATTCCATTCCATTCCATTCCATTCCATTCCCTTCCCTTCCTTTCCATTCCCTTCGGTTCCATTCGATTCCATTCGATTCCATTCCATTTCACTCCATTCCATTCCATTCCGTTCCATTCCGTTCCAATCCATTCCATTCCATTCCATTCCATTCTACTCGGGTTGATTCCATTCCATTCCATTCCATTCCATTCGATTCCTTTCGACTCCATTCGATTCCATTCCATTCCATTCCATTCCATTCCATTCCATTCCATTCCAATCCATTCCATTGTACTCGGGTTGACTCCATTTCATTCCATTCCATTCCATTCCATTCCCTTCCATTCCGTTCCATTCGGTTCCATTCGATTCCATTCGATTCCATTCCATTTCACTCCATTCCATTCCATTCCGTTCCATTCCATTCCATTCCATTCCATTCCATTCCATTCGGTTCCATTCGATTCCATTCGATTCCATTCCATTTCACTCCATTCCATTCCATTCCATTCCATTCTGTTCCGTTCCATTCCGTTCCCTTCTATTCGGGTTGATTCCATTCTATTCCACTCCATTCCATTCGATTCCATTCGATTCCATTCGATTCCATTCCATTCCATTCCATTTCATTCCATTCCATTCCATTCCATTCCATTCCTTTCCATTCTATTCTATTGAACTCCATTCCATTCCATTCCATTCCATTCCAATCCATTCCATTCTACTCGGGTTGATTCCATTCCATTCCATTCCGTTCCATTCCGTTCCATTCCATTCCATTCCATTCCATTCCATTCCATTCCATTCCATTCCATTCCACTCGGGTTCATTCCATTCCATTCCATTCCATTCCATTCCATTCTATTCCATGGAATTCCATTCCACTCCATTCCATTCCATTCCATTCCATTCCATTCCATTCCATTCCATTCCATTCCATTCCATTCCATTTTTTTCCTTTCCGTTCTACTCGGGTTGTTCCATTCCATTCCATTCCATTCCATTCCATTCCATTCGATTCCATTCGATTCCATTCGATTCCATTCCATTCCATTCCATTCCATTCCATTCCATTCCATTCCAATCCATTCCATTCTACTCGGGTTGATTCGATTCCATTCCATTCCATTCCATTCCATTCCATTCCATTCCATTCCATTCCATTCCATTCCCTTCCATTCCATTCCATTCTGTTCCATTCGATTCCATACGATTCCATTCCATTTCACTCCATTCCATTCCATTCTGTTGCATTCCATTCCATTCCATTCCATTCCATTCCTTTCCATTCCATTCAATTCTACTGAATTCCATTCCATTCCATTCCTTTCCATTCAAATCCATTCCATTCTACTCGGGTTGATTCCATTCCATTCCATTCCATTCCATTCGATTCCATTCCATTCCATCCCATTCCGTTCTACTCGGGTTGATTCCATTCCATTCCATTCCATTCCATTCCATTCCATTCCATTCCAATCCATTCCATTCCACTCGGGTTAATTCCATTCCATTCCATTCCATTCCATTCCATTCCATTCCATTCCATTCCATTCCATTCCATTCCATTCTACTCAGGTTGATTCCATTCCATTCCATTCCATTCCGTTCCATTCCATTCCATTCCATTCCATTCCATTCCATTCCATTCGAATCCATTCCTTTTCATTCCATTCCATTCCATTCCATTCCATTCCATTCCATTCCATTCCATTCCATTCCAATCCATTCCATTCCACTCGGGTTAATTCCATTCCATTCCATTCCATTCCATTCCATTCCATTCCATTCCATTCCATTCCATTCCATTCCATTCCATTCTACTCAGGTTGATTCCATTCCATTCCATTCCATTCCGTTCCATTCCATTCCATTCCATTCCATTCCATTCCATTCGAATCCATTCCTTTTCATTCCATTCCATTCCATTCCATTCCATTCCAATCCATTCCGTTATACTCGGGTTGATTCCATTCCATTCCATTCCATTCCATTCCATTCCATTCCCTTCCATTCCATTCCATTCGGTTCCATTCGATTCCATTCGATTCCATTCCATTTCACTCCATTCCATTCCATTCCGTTCCGTTCCGTTCTGTTCCATTCCGTTCCGTTCTATTCGGGTTGATTCCATTCTATTCCACTCCATTCCATTCGATTCCATTCGATTCCATTCGATTCCATTCCATTCCATTCCATTCCCTTCCATTCTATTCTATTGAATTCCATTCCATTCCATTCCATTCCATTACAATCCATTCCATTCTACTCGGGTTGATTCCATTCCATTCCATTCCATTCCATTCCATTCCATTCCATTCCATTCCATTCCATTCCATTCCATTCCATTCCAGTCTATTCCATTGAATTCCATTCCATTCCATTCCATTCCATTCCAATCCTTTCCATTCTACTCGGGTTGATTCCATTCCATTCCATTTCACTCCATTCCATTCCGTTCCTTTCCGTTCCGTTCCGTTCCGTTCTACTCGGGTTCATTCCATTCCATTCCATTCCATTCCGTTCTATTCGGTTTGATTCCATTCTATTCCCCTCCATTCCATTCGATTCCATTCAATTCCATTAGATTCCATTCCATTCCATTCCATTCCATTCCATTCCATTCCATTCCATTCCATTCCCTTCCATTCTATTCTATTGAATTCCATTCCATTCCATTCCATTCCATTCCTATCCATTCCATTCTACTCGGGTTGATTCCATTCCACTCGGGTTGATTCCATTCCATTCCATACCATTCCATTCCATTCCATTCCATTCCATTTCTTTCCATTCCATTCCGTTCTACTCGGGTTCATTCCATTCCATTCCATTCCATTCCATTCCATTCCATTCCATTCCATTCCATTCCATTCCTTTCCATTCCAATCCGTTCTACTCGGGTCCATTCCATTCCATTCCATTCCATTCCATTCCATTCCATTCCATTCCATTCCATTCGATTCCATTCCATTCGATTCCATTCCATTCCATTCCATTCCATTCTATTCTATCGAATTCCATTCCATTCCATTCCACTCCATTCCATTCCATTCCAATCCATTCCATTCTACTCGGGTTGATTGCATTCCATTCCATTCCATTCCATTCCATTCCATTCCATTCCAATCCTTTCCATTCTACTCGGGTCGATTCCATTCCATTCCATTACATTCCATTCCATTCCCTTCCTTTCCATTCCCTTCGGTTCCATTCGATTCCATTCCATTCCATTCCATTTCACTCCATTCCATTCCATTCCGTTCCATTCTGTTCCAATCCATTCCATTCCATTCCATTCTACTCGGGTTGATTCCATTCCATTCCATTCCATTCCATTCGATTCCTTTCGATTCCATTCGATTCCATTCCATTCGATTCCATTCCATTCCATTCCATTCCAATCCATTCCATTCTACTCGGGTTGATTCCATTTCATTCCATTCCATTCCATTCCATTCCCTTCCATTCCATTCCATTCGGTTCCATTTGATTCCATTCGATTCCATTCCATTTCACTCCATTCCATTCCATTCCTTTCGATTCCGTTCCGTTCCGTTCCATTCTATTCTGTTTGATTCCATTCCATTCCATTCCATTCCATCCCATTCCCTTCCATTCCATTCCATTCCATTTCATTCGATTCCATTCGATTCCATTCGATTCCATTCCATTCCATTCCATTCCATTCCATTCCATTCCATTCCTTTCGATTCTACTCGGGTTGATTCCATTCCATTCCATTCCATTCCATTCCATTCCATTCCATTCCATTCCCTTCCATTGTATTCCATTCTGTTCCATTCGATTCCATTCGATTCCATTCCATTTCACTGCATTCCATTCCATTCTGTTGCGTTCCGTTCCGTTCCATTCCGTTCCGTTCTATTCGGGTTCATTCCATTCTATTCCACTCCATTCCATTCGATTCCATTCGATTCCATTCCATACCATTCCATTCCATTCCACTCCGTTCCATTCCTTTTCTTTCCATTCTGTTCTATTGAATTCCATTCCATTCCATTCCATTCCTTTCCATTCCAATCCATTCCATTCTACTCGGGTTGATTCCATTCCATTCCGTTCCATTCCATTCCATTCCATTCCGTTCCATTCCATTCCATTCCATTCCATTCCATTCCATTCCAATCCATTCCATTCCACTCGGGTTCATTCCATTCCATTCCATTCCATTCCATTCCATTCCATTCCATTCCGTTCTACTCGGGTTGATTCCATTCCATTCCATTCCATTCCATTCCATTCCATTCCATTCCATTCCATTCGAATCCATTCCTTTCCATTCCATTCCATTCCATTCCATTCCATTCCAATCCATTCTGTTCTACTCGGGTTGATTCCATTCCGTTCCATTCCATTCCATTCCATTCCATTCCCTTCGATTCCATTCCATTCTGTTCCATTCGATTCCATTCGATTCCATTCCATTTCACTCCATTCCATTCCATTCCGTTCCGTTCCGTTCCGTTCCGTTCCGTTCCGTTCCCTTCTATTCGGGTTGATTCCATTCTATTCCACTCCGTTCCATTCGATTCCTTTCGATTCCATTCGATTCCATTCCATTCCATTCCGTTCCTTTCCATTCCATTCGATTCTATTAAATTCCATTCCATTCCACTCCATTCCATTCCAATCCATTCCATTCTACTCGGGTTGATTCCATTCCATTCCATTCCATTCCATTCCATTCCATTCCATTCCATTCCATTCCTTTCCATTCCATTGCATTCCATTCCACTCAGGTTCATTCCATTCCATTCCATTACATTCCATTCTATTCCATGGAATTCCATTCCATTCCATTCCATTCCATTCCATTCCATTCCATTCCATTCCATTCCATTCCATTCCATTCCGTTCTACTCGGGTTGATTCCATTCCATTCCATTCCATTCCATTCCATCCCATTTCATTCGATTCCATTCGATTCCATTCGATTCCATTCTATTCCTTTCCATTCCATTCCATTCCAATCCATTCCATTCTACTCGGGTTGATTCCATTCCATTCCATTCCATTCCATTCCATTCCATACCCTTCCATTCCATTCCATTCTGTTCCATTCGATTCCAAATGATTCCATTCCATTTAACTCCATTCCATTCCATTCTGTTGCATTCCGTTCCGTTCCATTCCGTTCCGTTCTATTCAGGTTGATTCCATTCTATTCCCCTCCATCCCATTCGATTCCATTCAATTCCATTCGATTCCATTACTTTCCATTCCAATCCATTCCATTCCACTCGGGTTCATTCCATTCCATTCCATTCCATTCCATTCCATTCCATTCCGTTCTACACGGGTTGATTCCATTCCATTCCATTCCATTCCATTCCATTCCATTCCATTCCATTCCATTCCATTCGAATCCATTCCTTTCCATTCCATTCCATTCCATTCCATTCCATTCCAATCCATTCCGTTCTACTCGGGTTGATTCCATTCCGTTCCATTCCATTCCATTCCATTCCATTCCCTTCCATTCCATTCCATTCGGTTCCATTCGATTCCATTCGATTCCAATCCATTTCACTCCATTCCATTCCATTCCGTTCCGTTCCGTTCCGTTCCGTTCCGTTCCCTTCTATTCGGGTTGATTCCATTCTGTTCCACTCCATTCCATTCGATTCCATTCGATTCCATTCGATTCCATTCCATTCCATTCCGTTCCTTTCCATTCCATTCTATTCTATTAAATTCCATTCCATTCCATTCCATTCCATTCCAATCCATTCCATTCTACTCGGGTTGATTCCATTCCATTCCATTCCATTCAATTAAATTCCATTCCATTCCATTCAATTCCTTTCAATTCCATTCCATTCCATTCCATTCCTTTCCATTCCATTCCATTCCATTCCACTCAGGTTCATTCCATTCCATTGCATTCCATTCCATTCCATTCCATGGAATTCCATTCCATTCCATTCCATTCCATTCCATTCCATTCCATTCCATTCCATTCCATTCCATTCCATTCCGTTCCATTCCGTTCTACTCGGGTTGATTCCATTCCATTCCATTCCATTCCATTCCATTCCATTTCATTCGATTCCATTCGATTCCATTCGATTCCATTCTATTCCTTTCCATTCCAATCCATTCCAATCCATTCAATTACATTCCATTCATTTCCATTCCATTCCATTCCATTCCATTCCATTCCATTCCATTCCATTCCATTCCATTCCGTTCTACTCGGGTTCATTCCATTCCATTCCATTCCATTCCATTCCATTCTATTCCGTTGAATTCCATTCCATTCCATTCCATTCCATTCCATTCCATTCCTTTCCATTCCATTCCATTCCATTCCGTTCTACTCGGGTTGATTCCATTCCATTCCATTCCATTCCATTCCATTCCATTCCATTCCATTCCATTTCATTCGATTCCATTCGATTCCATTCGATTCCATTCCATTCCTTTCCATTCCATTCCATTCCAATCCATTCCATCTTCCTCAGGTTGATTCCATTCCATTCCATTCCATTCCATTCCATTCCATTCCATTCCATTCCATTCCATTCCATTCCATTCGATTCCTTTCGATTCCATTCGATTCCATTCCATTCCATTCCATTCCATTCCATTCCATTCCATTCCATTCCCTTCCATTCTATTCTATTGAATTCCATTCCATTCCATTCCATTCCTTTCCTATCCATTCCATTCTACTCGGGTTGATTCCATTCCACTCGGGTTGA
This sequence comes from Gorilla gorilla gorilla, assembly GCF_029281585.2. Taxonomy (NCBI): domain Eukaryota; kingdom Metazoa; phylum Chordata; class Mammalia; order Primates; family Hominidae; genus Gorilla; species Gorilla gorilla. The sequence goes on from NC_073238.2 coordinate 1,667,046, forward strand.
TTCCATTCCATTCCATTCCATTCCATTCCATTCCATTCCATTCCATTTCTTTCCATTCCATTCCGTTCTACTCGGGTTCATTCCATTCCATTCCATTCCATTCCATTCCATTCCATTCCATTCCATTCCATTCCATTCCAATCCGTTCTACTCGGGTCCATTCCATTCCATTCCATTCCATTAGATTCCATTCCATTCCATTCGATTCCATTCCATTCCATTCCAATCCATTCCATTCTACTCGTGTTGATTCCATTCCATTCCATTCCATTCCATTCCAGTCCATTCCATTTGAATCAACTCCATTCCATTCCATTTCATTGCATTCCATTCCATTCCATTCCATGCCATTCCGTTCCGTTCCGTTCCATTCTATTCGGGTTAAGTCCATTCCATTCCATTCCGTTCCGTTCCGTTCCATTCTATTCGGGTTGATTCCATTCCATTCCATTCCATTCCATTCCATTCCATTCCATTCCATTCCATTCCATTCCATTTCATTCAGTTCCATTCGATTCCATTCGATTCCATTCCATTTCACTCCATTCCATTCCATTCCATTCCATTCCGTTCCGTTCCATTCCGTTCCCTTCTATTCGGGTTGATTCCATTCTATTCCACTCCATTCCATTTGATTCCATTCGATTCCATTCGATTCCATTCCATTCCATTCCATTCCATTCCATTCCAATCCATTCCATTCTACTCGGGTTGATTCCATTCCATTCCATTCCATTCCATTCTTTTCCATTCCATTCCATTCCATTCCATTCCATTCCACTCGGGTTCATTCCATTCCATTCCATTCCATTCCATTCTATTCCATGGAATTCCATTCCATTCCATTCCATTCCATTCTATTCCATGGAATTCCATTCCATTCCATTCCATTCCATTCCATTCCATTCCATTCCATTCCATTCCATTCCATTCCATGGAATTCCATTCCATTCCATTCCATGGAATTCCATTCCATTCCATTCCATTCCATTCCATTCCATTCCATTCCATTCCATTCCATTCCATTCCATTCCATTCCATTCCATTCCATTCCGTTCTACTCGGGTTCATTCCATTCCATTCCATTCCATTCCATTCCATTCCATTCTATTCCATTGAATTCCATTCCATTCCATTCCATTCCATTCCATTCCATTACTTTCCGTTCCATTCCATTCCGTTCTACTCGGGTTGATTCCATTCCATTCCATACCATTCCATTCCATTCCATTCCATTCCATTCCATTCCATTCCATTCCATTCCATTCCATCCCATTCCATTCCATTCCATTCCATTCCATTCGGTTCCATTCGATTCCATTCGATTCCATTCGATTCCATTCCATTTCACTCCATTCCGTTCCGTTCCGTTCCGTTCCGTTCCGTTCCGTTCCGTTACGTTCTATTCGTGTTGATTCCATTCTATTCCACTCCATTCCATTCGATTCCATTCGATTCCATTCCATTCCATTCCATTCCATTCCATTCCATTCCATTCCCATCCATTCTATGCTATTGAATTCCATTCCATTCCATTCCATTCCATTCCATTCCGTTCTACTCGGGTTCATTCCATTCCATTCCATTCCATTCCATTCCATTCCATTCCATTCCATTCTATTCCATTGAATTCCATTCCATTCCATTCCATTCCATTCCATTCCATTACTTTCCGTTCCATTCCATTCCGTTCTACTCGGGTTGATTCCATTCCATTCCACTCCATTCCATTCCATTCCATACCGCTCTACTCGGGTTCATTCCATTCCATTCCATTCCATTCCATTCCATTCCATTATATTCCATTCCATTCCATTCCATTCCGTTCTACTCGAGTCCATTCCATTCCATTCCATTCCATTCCATTCGATTCCCTCCCATTCCATTCGATTCAATTCCATTCCATTCCAATCCATTCCATTCTACTCGGGTTGATTCCATTCCATTCCTTTCCATTCCATTCCATTCCATTCCATTCCATTCCATTCCATTCCAATCCTTTCAATTCTACCCGGGTTGATTCCATTCCATTCCATTTCACTCCATTCCATTCCGTTCCGTTCCGTTACGTTCCGTTCCGTTCCGTTCTACTCGGGTTCATTCCATTCCATTCCATTCCATTCCGTTCTATTCGGGTTGATTCCATTCTATTCCCCTCCATCCCATTCGATTCCATTCAATTCCATTCGATTCCATTCCATTCCTTTCCATTCCATTCCATTCCATTCCCTTCCATTCTATTCTATTGAATTCCATTCCATTCCATTCCATTCCATTCCATTCCATTCCATTCCATTCCTATCCATTCCATTCTACACGGGTTGATTCCATTCCATTCCATTCCATTCCATTCCATTCCATTCCATTCCATTCCATTCCATTCCATTCCATTCCATTCCATTCCGTTCTACTCGGGTTCATTCCATTCCATTCCATTCCATTCCATTCCATTCCATTCCATTCCATTCCATTCCATTCCGTTCTACTCGGGTCCATTCCATTCCATTCCATTCCATTCGATTCCATTCCATTCCATTCGATTCCATTCCATTCCATTCCAATCCATTCCATTCTACTCGGGTTGATTCCATTCCATTCCATTCCATTACATTCCAGTCCATTCCATTCGAATCAACTCCATTCCATTCCATTTCATTGCATTCCATTCCATTCCATTCCATTCCATTCCATTCCATTCCATTCCATTCCATTCCATTCCATTCCATTCCTTTCTACTCGGGTTGATTCCATTCTATTCCATTCCATTCCATTCGATTCCATTCGATTCCATTCGATTCCATTCCATTCCATTCCATTCGATTCCATTTGATTCCATTCGATTCCATTCCATTCCATTCCATTCCATTCCATTCCATTCCATTCCATTCCATTCCATTCCATTCCGTTCTCCTCGGGTTGATTCCATTCTATTCCATTCCATTCCATTCGATTCCATTCGATTCCATTCGATTCCATTCCATTCCATTCCATTCCATTCCATTCCATTCCATTCTATTCCATTGAACTCCATTCCATTCCATTCCATTCCATTCCATTTCATTACATTCCATTCCATTCCATTCCGTTCTACTCGGGTTGATTCCATTCCATTCCATTCCATTCCATTCCATTCCATTCCATTCCATTCCATTCCATTCTATTCCTTTCCATTCCATTCCATTCGATTCCACTCGATTCCATTCCATTCCCTTCCATTCCATTCCATTCCAATCCATTCCATTCTACTCGGGTTGATTCCTTTCCATTCCATTCCATTCCATTCCATTCCATCCCATCCCATCCCATCCCATCCCATCACATCCCATCCCACCCCACCCCACCACACCCCACACCACCCCACCCCACCCCACCCCACCCCACTCCACTCCACTCGGGTTGATTCCATTCCATTCCATTCCATTCCATTCCATTCCATTCCATTCCATTCCATTCCATTCCATTCCATTCCATACCATTCCATTCCATTCCATTCCATTCCATTCGTTTCCATTCGATTCCATTCGATTCCATTCGATTCCATTCCAATCCATTCCATTCCATTCCATGCCATTCCAATCCATTCCATTCTACTCGGGTTGATTCCATTCCATTCCATTCCATTCCATTCCATTCCATTCCATTCCCTTCCATTCCATTCCATTTGGTTCCATTCGATTCCATTCGATTCCATTCCATTTCACTCCAATCCATTCCGTTCTGTTCCGTTCCGTTCCGTTCCGTTCCGTTCTGTTCGGGATGATTCCATTCTATTCCACTCCATTCCATTCGATTCCATTCGATTCCATTCCATTCCATTCCATTCCATTCCATTCCATTCCATTCCATTTAATTCCATTCCATTCCATTCTGTTCCATTCGATTCCATTCGATTCCATTCCATTTCACTCCATTCCATTCCATTCTGTTGCGTTCCGTTCCGTTCCATTCCGTTCCGTTCTATTCGGGTTCATTCCATTCTATTCCACTCCATTCCATTCGATTCCATTCGATTCCATTCCATTCCATTCCATTCCATTCCATTCCATTCCATTCCTTTCCATTCCATTCTATTCTATTGAATTCCATTCCATTCCTTTCCATTCCATTCCATTCCAATCCATTCCATTCTACTCGGGTTGATTCCATTCCATTCCATTCCATTCCATTCCTTTCCATTCCATTCCATTCCATTACAATCCATTCCATTCCACTCGGGTTCATTCCATTCCATTCCATTCCATTCCATTCCATTCCGTTCTACTCGGGTTGATTCCATTCCATTCCATTCCATTCCATTCCATTCCATTGCATTCCATTCGATTCCATTCGATTCCATTCGAAACCATTCCATTCCATTCCATTCCCTTCCATTCCATTCCATTCCATTCGGTTCCATTCGATTCCATTCGATTCCATTCCATTTCACTCCATTCCATTCCATTCCGTTCCGTTCCGTTTCGTTCCGTTCCGTTCCGTTCTATTCGGGTTGATTCCATTCTATTCCACTCCATTCCATTCGATTCCATTCGATTCCATTCGATTCCATTCGATTCCATTCCGTTCCTTTCCATTCCATTCTATTCTATTAAATTCCATTCCATTCCATTCCATTCCATTCCAATCCATTCCATTCTACTCGGGTTGATTCCATTCCATTCCATTCCATTCAATTAAATTCCATTCCATTCCATTCAATTCCTTTCAATTCCATTCCATTCCATTCCATTCCTTTCCATTCCATTCCATTCCATTCCACTCAGGTTCATTCCATTCCATTGCATTCCATTCCATTCCATTCCATGGAATTCCATTCCATTCCATTCCATTCCATTCCATTCCATTCCATTCCATTCCATTCCATTCCGTTCCATTCCGTTCTACTCGGGTTGATTCCATTCCATTCCATTCCATTCCATTCCATTCCATTTCATTCGATTCCATTCGATTCCATTCGATTCCATTCTATTCCTTTCCATTCCAATCCATTCCAATCCATTCAATTACATTCCATTCAATTCCATTCCATTCCATTCCATTCCATTCCATTCCATTCCATTCCATTCCATTCCATTCCGTTCTACTCGGGTTCATTCCATTCCATTCCATTCCATTCCATTCCATTCTATTCCGTTGAATTCCATTCCATTCCATTCCATTCCATTCCATTCCATTCCTTTCCATTCCATTCCATTCCATTCCGTTCTACTCGGGTTGATTCCATTCCATTCCATTCCATTCCATTCCATTCCATTCCATTCCATTCCATTTCATTCGATTCCATTCGATTCCATTCGATTCCATTCCATTCCTTTCCATTCCATTCCATTCCAATCCATTCCATCTTCCTCAGGTTGATTCCATTCCATTCCATTCCATTCCATTCCATTCCATTCCATTCCATTCCATTCCATTCGATTCCTTTCGATTCCATTCGATTCCATTCCATTCCATTCCATTCCATTCCATTCCATTCCATTCCATTCCCTTCCATTCTATTCTATTGAATTCCATTCCATTCCATTCCATTCCTTTCCTATCCATTCCATTCTACTCGGGTTGATTCCATTCCACTCGGGTTGATTCCATTCCATTCCATTCCATTCCATTCCATTCCATTCCATTCCATTTCTTTCCATTCCATTCCGTTCTACTCGGGTTCATTCCATTCCATTCCATTCCATTCCATTCCATTCCATTCCATTCCATTCCATTCCATTCCAATCCGTTCTACTCGGGTCCATTCCATTCCATTCCATTCCATTAGATTCCATTCCATTCCATTCGATTCCATTCCATTCCATTCCAATCCATTCCATTCTACTCGTGTTGATTCCATTCCATTCCATTCCATTCCATTCCAGTCCATTCCATTTGAATCAACTCCATTCCATTCCATTTCATTGCATTCCATTCCATTCCATTCCATTCCATTCCGTTCCGTTCCGTTCCATTCTATTCGGGTTAAGTCCATTCCATTCCATTCCGTTCCGTTCCGTTCCATTCTATTCGGGTTGATTCCATTCCATTCCATTCCATTCCATTCCATTCCATTCCATTCCATTCCATTCCATTCCATTTCATTCAGTTCCATTCGATTCCATTCGATTCCATTCCATTTCACTCCATTCCATTCCATTCCATTCCATTCCGTTCCGTTCCATTCCGTTCCCTTCTATTCGGGTTGATTCCATTCTATTCCACTCCATTCCATTTGATTCCATTCGATTCCATTCGATTCCATTCCATTCCATTCCATTCCATTCCATTCCAATCCATTCCATTCTACTCGGGTTGATTCCATTCCATTCCATTCCATTCCATTCTTTTCCATTCCATTCCATTCCATTCCATTCCATTCCACTCGGGTTCATTCCATTCCATTCCATTCCATTCCATTCTATTCCATGGAATTCCATTCCATTCCATTCCATTCCATTCTATTCCATGGAATTCCATTCCATTCCATTCCATTCCATTCCATTCCATTCCATTCCATTCCATTCCATTCCATTCCATTCCATTCCATGGAATTCCATTCCATTCCATTCCATGGAATTCCATTCCATTCCATTCCATTCCATTCCATTCCATTCCATTCCATTCCATTCCATTCCATTCCATTCCATTCCATTCCATTCCATTCCATTCCATTCCGTTCTACTCGGGTTCATTCCATTCCATTCCATTCCATTCCATTCCATTCCATTCTATTCCATTGAATTCCATTCCATTCCATTCCATTCCATTCCATTCCATTACTTTCCGTTCCATTCCATTCCGTTCTACTCGGGTTGATTCCATTCCATTCCATACCATTCCATTCCATTCCATTCCATTCCATTCCATTCCATTCCATTCCATTCCATTCCATACCATTCCATTCCATTCCATTCCATTCCATTCGTTTCCATTCGATTCCATTCGATTCCATTCGATTCCATTCCAATCCATTCCATTCCATTCCATGCCATTCCAATCCATTCCATTCTACTCGGGTTGATTCCATTCCATTCCATTCCATTCCATTCCATTCCATTCCATTCCCTTCCATTCCATTCCATTTGGTTCCATTCGATTCCATTCGATTCCATTCCATTTCACTCCAATCCATTCCGTTCTGTTCCGTTCCGTTCCGTTCCGTTCCGTTCTGTTCGGGATGATTCCATTCTATTCCACTCCATTCCATTCGATTCCATTCGATTCCATTCCATTCCATTCCATTCCATTCCATTCCATTCCATTCCATTTAATTCCATTCCATTCCATTCTGTTCCATTCGATTCCATTCGATTCCATTCCATTTCACTCCATTCCATTCCATTCTGTTGCGTTCCGTTCCGTTCCATTCCGTTCCGTTCTATTCGGGTTCATTCCATTCTATTCCACTCCATTCCATTCGATTCCATTCGATTCCATTCCATTCCATTCCATTCCATTCCATTCCATTCCATTCCTTTCCATTCCATTCTATTCTATTGAATTCCATTCCATTCCTTTCCATTCCATTCCATTCCAATCCATTCCATTCTACTCGGGTTGATTCCATTCCATTCCATTCCATTCCATTCCTTTCCATTCCATTCCATTCCATTACAATCCATTCCATTCCACTCGGGTTCATTCCATTCCATTCCATTCCATTCCATTCCATTCCGTTCTACTCGGGTTGATTCCATTCCATTCCATTCCATTCCATTCCATTCCATTGCATTCCATTCGATTCCATTCGATTCCATTCGAAACCATTCCTTTCCATTCCATTCCATTCCATTCCATTCCATTCCAATCCATTCCGTTCTACTCGGGTTGATTCCATTCCATTCCATTCCATTCCCTTCCATTCCATTCCATTCCATTCGGTTCCATTCGATTCCATTCGATTCCATTCCATTTCACTCCATTCCATTCCATTCCGTTCCGTTCCGTTTCGTTCCGTTCCGTTCCGTTCTATTCGGGTTGATTCCATTCTATTCCACTCCATTCCATTCGATTCCATTCGATTCCATTCGATTCCATTCGATTCCATTCCGTTCCTTTCCATTCCATTCTATTCTATTAAATTCCATTCCATTCCATTCCATTCCATTCCAATCCATTCCATTCTACTCGGGTTGATTCCATTCCATTCCATTCCATTCAATTAAATTCCATTCCATTCCATTCAATTCCTTTCAATTCCATTCCATTCCATTCCATTCCTTTCCATTCCATTCCATTCCATTCCACTCAGGTTCATTCCATTCCATTGCATTCCATTCCATTCCATTCCATGGAATTCCATTCCATTCCATTCCATTCCATTCCATTCCATTCCATTCCATTCCATTCCATTCCATTCCATTCCGTTCCATTCCGTTCTACTCGGGTTGATTCCATTCCATTCCATTCCATTCCATTCCATTCCATTCCATTTCATTCGATTCCATTCGATTCCATTCGATTCCATTCTATTCCTTTCCATTCCAATCCATTCCAATCCATTCAATTACATTCCATTCAATTCCATTCCATTCCATTCCATTCCATTCCATTCCATTCCATTCCATTCCATTCCATTCCGTTCTACTCGGGTTCATTCCATTCCATTCCATTCCATTCCATTCCATTCTATTCCGTTGAATTCCATTCCATTCCATTCCATTCCATTCCATTCCATTCCTTTCCATTCCATTCCATTCCATTCCGTTCTACTCGGGTTGATTCCATTCCATTCCATTCCATTCCATTCCATTCCATTCCATTCCATTCCATTTCATTCGATTCCATTCGATTCCATTCGATTCCATTCCATTCCTTTCCATTCCATTCCATTCCAATCCATTCCATCTTCCTCAGGTTGATTCCATTCCATTCCATTCCATTCCATTCCATTCCATTCCATTCCATTCCATTCCATTCCATTCGATTCCTTTCGATTCCATTCGATTCCATTCCATTCCATTCCATTCCATTCCATTCCATTCCATTCCATTCCCTTCCATTCTATTCTATTGAATTCCATTCCATTCCATTCCATTCCTTTCCTATCCATTCCATTCTACTCGGGTTGATTCCATTCCACTCGGGTTGATTCCATTCCATTCCATTCCATTCCATTCCATTCCATTCCATTCCATTCCATTTCTTTCCATTCCATTCCGTTCTACTCGGGTTCATTCCATTCCATTCCATTCCATTCCATTCCATTCCATTCCATTCCATTCCATTCCATTCCAATCCGTTCTACTCGGGTCCATTCCATTCCATTCCATTCCATTAGATTCCATTCCATTCCATTCGATTCCATTCCATTCCATTCCAATCCATTCCATTCTACTCGTGTTGATTCCATTCCATTCCATTCCATTCCATTCCAGTCCATTCCATTTGAATCAACTCCATTCCATTCCATTTCATTGCATTCCATTCCATTCCATTCCATTCCATTCCGTTCCGTTCCGTTCCATTCTATTCGGGTTAAGTCCATTCCATTCCATTCCGTTCCGTTCCGTTCCATTCTATTCGGGTTGATTCCATTCCATTCCATTCCATTCCATTCCATTCCATTCCATTCCATTCCATTCCATTCCATTTCATTCAGTTCCATTCGATTCCATTCGATTCCATTCCATTTCACTCCATTCCATTCCATTCCATTCCATTCCGTTCCGTTCCATTCCGTTCCCTTCTATTCGGGTTGATTCCATTCTATTCCACTCCATTCCATTTGATTCCATTCGATTCCATTCGATTCCATTCCATTCCATTCCATTCCATTCCATTCCAATCCATTCCATTCTACTCGGGTTGATTCCATTCCATTCCATTCCATTCCATTCTTTTCCATTCCATTCCATTCCATTCCATTCCATTCCACTCGGGTTCATTCCATTCCATTCCATTCCATTCCATTCTATTCCATGGAATTCCATTCCATTCCATTCCATTCCATTCTATTCCATGGAATTCCATTCCATTCCATTCCATTCCATTCCATTCCATTCCATTCCATTCCATTCCATTCCATGGAATTCCATTCCATTCCATTCCATTCCATTCCATTCCATTCCATTCCATTCCATTCCATTCCATTCCATTCCATTCCATTCCATTCCATTCCATTCCATTCCATTCCATTCCATTCCATTCCGTTCTACTCGGGTTCATTCCATTCCATTCCATTCCATTCCATTCCATTCCATTCTATTCCATTGAATTCCATTCCATTCCATTCCATTCCATTCCATTCCATTACTTTCCGTTCCATTCCATTCCGTTCTACTCGGGTTGATTCCATTCCATTCCATACCATTCCATTCCATTCCATTCCATTCCATTCCATTCCATTCCATTCCATTCCATTCCATTCCATCCCATTCCATTCCATTCCATTCCATTCCATTCGGTTCCATTCGATTCCATTCGATTCCATTCGATTCCATTCCATTTCACTCCATTCCGTTCCGTTCCGTTCCGTTCCGTTCCGTTCCGTTCCGTTACGTTCTATTCGTGTTGATTCCATTCTATTCCACTCCATTCCATTCGATTCCATTCGATTCCATTCCATTCCATTCCATTCCATTCCATTCCATTCCATTCCCATCCATTCTATGCTATTGAATTCCATTCCATTCCATTCCATTCCATTCCATTCCGTTCTACTCGGGTTCATTCCATTCCATTCCATTCCATTCCATTCCATTCCATTCCATTCCATTCTATTCCATTGAATTCCATTCCATTCCATTCCATTCCATTCCATTCCATTACTTTCCGTTCCATTCCATTCCGTTCTACTCGGGTTGATTCCATTCCATTCCACTCCATTCCATTCCATTCCATACCGCTCTACTCGGGTTCATTCCATTCCATTCCATTCCATTCCATTCCATTCCATTATATTCCATTCCATTCCATTCCATTCCGTTCTACTCGAGTCCATTCCATTCCATTCCATTCCATTCCATTCGATTCCCTCCCATTCCATTCGATTCAATTCCATTCCATTCCAATCCATTCCATTCTACTCGGGTTGATTCCATTCCATTCCTTTCCATTCCATTCCATTCCATTCCATTCCATTCCATTCCATTCCAATCCTTTCAATTCTACCCGGGTTGATTCCATTCCATTCCATTTCACTCCATTCCATTCCGTTCCGTTCCGTTACGTTCCGTTCCGTTCCGTTCTACTCGGGTTCATTCCATTCCATTCCATTCCATTCCGTTCTATTCGGGTTGATTCCATTCTATTCCCCTCCATCCCATTCGATTCCATTCAATTCCATTCGATTCCATTCCATTCCTTTCCATTCCATTCCATTCCATTCCCTTCCATTCTATTCTATTGAATTCCATTCCATTCCATTCCATTCCATTCCATTCCATTCCATTCCATTCCTATCCATTCCATTCTACACGGGTTGATTCCATTCCATTCCATTCCATTCCATTCCATTCCATTCCATTCCATTCCATTCCATTCCATTCCATTCCGTTCTACTCGGGTTCATTCCATTCCATTCCATTCCATTCCATTCCATTCCATTCCATTCCATTCCATTCCATTCCGTTCTACTCGGGTCCATTCCATTCCATTCCATTCCATTCGATTCCATTCCATTCCATTCGATTCCATTCCATTCCATTCCAATCCATTCCATTCTACTCGGGTTGATTCCATTCCATTCCATTCCATTACATTCCAGTCCATTCCATTCGAATCAACTCCATTCCATTCCATTTCATTGCATTCCATTCCATTCCATTCCATTCCATTCCATTCCATTCCATTCCATTCCATTCCATTCCATTCCATTCCTTTCTACTCGGGTTGATTCCATTCTATTCCATTCCATTCCATTCGATTCCATTCGATTCCATTCGATTCCATTCCATTCCATTCCATTCGATTCCATTTGATTCCATTCGATTCCATTCCATTCCATTCCATTCCATTCCATTCCATTCCATTCCATTCCATTCCATTCCATTCCGTTCTCCTCGGGTTGATTCCATTCTATTCCATTCCATTCCATTCGATTCCATTCGATTCCATTCGATTCCATTCCATTCCATTCCATTCCATTCCATTCCATTCCATTCTATTCCATTGAACTCCATTCCATTCCATTCCATTCCATTCCATTTCATTACATTCCATTCCATTCCATTCCGTTCTACTCGGGTTGATTCCATTCCATTCCATTCCATTCCATTCCATTCCATTCCATTCCATTCCATTCTATTCCTTTCCATTCCATTCCATTCGATTCCACTCGATTCCATTCCATTCCCTTCCATTCCATTCCATTCCAATCCATTCCATTCTACTCGGGTTGATTCCTTTCCATTCCATTCCATTCCATTCCATTCCATCCCATCCCATCCCATCCCATCCCATCACATCCCATCCCACCCCACCCCACCACACCCCACACCACCCCACCCCACCCCACCCCACCCCACTCCACTCCACTCGGGTTGATTCCATTCCATTCCATTCCATTCCATTCCATTCCATTCCATTCCATTCCATTCCATTCCATTCCATTCCATACCATTCCATTCCATTCCATTCCATTCCATTCGTTTCCATTCGATTCCATTCGATTCCATTCGATTCCATTCCAATCCATTCCATTCCATTCCATGCCATTCCAATCCATTCCATTCTACTCGGGTTGATTCCATTCCATTCCATTCCATTCCATTCCATTCCATTCCATTCCCTTCCATTCCATTCCATTTGGTTCCATTCGATTCCATTCGATTCCATTCCATTTCACTCCAATCCATTCCGTTCTGTTCCGTTCCGTTCCGTTCCGTTCCGTTCTGTTCGGGATGATTCCATTCTATTCCACTCCATTCCATTCGATTCCATTCGATTCCATTCCATTCCATTCCATTCCATTCCATTCCATTCCATTCCATTTAATTCCATTCCATTCCATTCTGTTCCATTCGATTCCATTCGATTCCATTCCATTTCACTCCATTCCATTCCATTCTGTTGCGTTCCGTTCCGTTCCATTCCGTTCCGTTCTATTCGGGTTCATTCCATTCTATTCCACTCCATTCCATTCGATTCCATTCGATTCCATTCCATTCCATTCCATTCCATTCCATTCCATTCCATTCCTTTCCATTCCATTCTATTCTATTGAATTCCATTCCATTCCTTTCCATTCCATTCCATTCCAATCCATTCCATTCTACTCGGGTTGATTCCATTCCATTCCATTCCATTCCATTCCTTTCCATTCCATTCCATTCCATTACAATCCATTCCATTCCACTCGGGTTCATTCCATTCCATTCCATTCCATTCCATTCCATTCCGTTCTACTCGGGTTGATTCCATTCCATTCCATTCCATTCCATTCCATTCCATTGCATTCCATTCGATTCCATTCGATTCCATTCGAAACCATTCCTTTCCATTCCATTCCATTCCATTCCATTCCATTCCAATCCATTCCGTTCTACTCGGGTTGATTCCATTCCATTCCATTCCATTCCCTTCCATTCCATTCCATTCCATTCGGTTCCATTCGATTCCATTCGATTCCATTCCATTTCACTCCATTCCATTCCATTCCGTTCCGTTCCGTTTCGTTCCGTTCCGTTCCGTTCTATTCGGGTTGATTCCATTCTATTCCACTCCATTCCATTCGATTCCATTCGATTCCATTCCATTCCATTCGATTCCATTCCGTTCCTTTCCATTCCATTATATTCTATTGAATTCCATTCCATTCCATTCCTTTCCAATCCAATCCATTCCATTCTACTCGGGTTGATTCCATTCCATTCCATTCCATTCCATTCCATTCCATTCCATTCCATTCCATTCCATTCCATTCCATTCCATTCCATTCCATTCGATTCCATTTGATTCCATTCCATTCCATTCCATTCCATTCCATTCCATTCCATTCCATTCCATTCCATTCCTTTCCATTCCATTCTATTCTATTGAATTCCATTCCATTCCATTCCATTCCATTCAAATCCATTCCATTCTACTCAGGTTGATTCCATTCCATTCCATTCCATTCCATTCGATTCCATTCCATTTCTTTCCATTCCAATCCATTCCATTCCACTCGGGTTCATTCCATTCCATTCCATTCCATTCCATTCCATTCCATTCCGTTCTACTCGGGTTGATTCCATTCCATTCCATTCCATTCCATTCCATTCCATTCCATTCCAATCCATTCCATTCCAGTCGGGTTCATTCCATTCCATTCCATTCCATTCCATTCCATTCCATTCCGTTCTACTCGGGTTGATTCCATTCCATTCCATTCCATTCCATTCCATTCCATTCCATTCCATTCCATTCCAATCCATTCCGTTCTACTCGGGTTGATTCCATTCCATTCCATTCCATTCCATTCCATTCCATTCCCTTCCATTCCATTCCATTCGGTTCCATTCGATTCCATTCGATTCCATTCCATTTCACTCCATTCCATTCCATTCCTTTCCGTTCCGTTCCGTTCCATTCCGTTCCGTTCTATTCGGGTTGATTCCATTCTATTCCACTCCATTCCATTCGATTCCATTCGATTCCATTCGATTCCATTCCATTCCATTCCATTCCCTTCCATTCTATTCTATTGAATTCCATTCCATTCCATTCCATTCCATTCCAATCCATTCCATTCTACTCGGGTTGATTCCATTCCATTCCATTCCATTCCATTCCATTCCATTCCATTCCATTCCAGTCTATTCCATTGAATTCCATTCCATTCCATTCCATTCCATTCCATTCCAATCCTTTCCATTCTACTCGGGTTGATTCCATTCCATTCCATTTCACTCCATTCCATTCCGTTCCTTTCCGTTCCGTTCCGTTCCGTTCTACTCGGGTTCATTCCATTCCATTCCATTCCATTCCGTTCTATTCGCTTTGATTCCATTCTATTCCCCTCCATTCCATTCGATTCCATTCAATTCCGTTCGATTCCATTCCATTCCATTCCATTCAATTCCATTCCATTCCATTCCCTTCCATTCTATTCTATTGAATTCCATTCCATTCCATTCCATTCCATTCCATTCCTATCCATTCCATTCTACTCGGGTTGATTCCATTCCACTCGGGTTGATTCCATTCCATTCCATTCCATTCCATTCCATTCCATTCCTTTCCATTCCATTCCGTTCTACTCGGGTTCATTCTATTCCATTCCATTCCATTCCATTCCATTCCATTCCATTCCGTTCTACTCGGGTCCATTCTATTCCATTCCATTCCATTCCATTCCATTCCATTCCATTCCATTCCATTCCATTCCATTCCATTCCATTCGATTCCATTCCATTCCATTCCAATCCATTCCATTCTACTCGTGTTGATTCCATTCCATTCCATTCCATTCCATTCCAGTCCATTCCATTCGAATCAACTCCATTCCATTCCATTTCATTGCATTCCATTCCATTCCATTCCATTCCATTCCGTTCCGTTCCGTTCCATTCTATTCGGGTTGATTCCATTCCATTCTATTCCATTCCATTCCATTCCATTCCATTCCATTCCATTCCATTCCATTCCATTCCATTCGGTCCCATTCGATTCTATTCGATTCCATTCCATTTCACTCCATTCCATTCCATTCCATTCCATTCCGTTCCGTTCCATTCCGTTCCCTTCTATTCGTGTTGATTCCATTCTATTCCACTCCATTCCATTCGATTCCTTTTGACTCCATTCGATTCCATTCAATTCCATTCCATTCCATTCCATTCCAATCCATTCCATTCTACTCGGGTCGATTCCATTCCATTCCATTCCATTCCATTCCATTCCATTCCATTCCATTCCATTCGATTCCATTCGATTCCATTCTATTCCATTCGATTCCATTCCATTCCATTCCATTGCATTCCATTCCATTCCAATCCATTCCATTCTACTCGGGTTGATTCCTTTCCATTCCATTCCATTCCATTCCATTCCTTTCCCTTCCATTCCATTCCATTCGGTTCCATTCGATTCCATTCGATTCCATTCCATTTCACTCCATTCCATTCCATTCCGTTCCATTCCGTTCCAATCCATTCCATTCCATTCCATTCCATTCTACTCGGGTTGATTCCATTCCATTCCATTCCATTCCATTCGATTCCTTTCGACTCCATTCGATTCCATTCCATTCCATTCCATTCCATTCCATTCCATTCCAATCCATTCCATTGTACTCGGGTTGACTCCATTTCATTCCATTCCATTCCATTCCATTCCAATCCATTCCATTGTACTCGGGTTGACTCCATTTCATTCCATTCCATTCCATTCCATTCCCTTCCATTCCGTTCCATTCGGTTCCATTCGATTCCATTCGATTCCATTCCATTTCACTCCATTCCATTCCATTCCGTTCCATTCCGTTCCGTTCCGTTCCATTCTATTCGGGTTGATTCCACTCCATTCCATTCCATTCCATTCCATTCCATTCCATTCCATTCCATTCCATTCCATTCCATTCCATTCCATTCGGTTCCATTCGATTCCATTCGATTCCATTCCATTTCACTCCATTCCATTCCATTCCATTCCATTCTGTTCCGTTCCATTCCGTTCCCTTCTATTCGGGTTGATTCCATTCTATTCCCCTCCATTCCATTCGATTCCATTCGATTCCATTCGATTCCATTCCATTCCATTCCATTTCATTCCATTCCATTCCATTCCATTCCATTCCTTTCCATTCTATTCTATTGAACTCCATTGCATTCCATTCCATTCCATTCCAATCCATTCCATTCTACTCGGGTTGATTCCATTCCATTCCATTCCGTTCCATTCCGTTCCATTCCATTCCATTCCATTCCATTCCATTCCACTCGGGTTCATTCCATTCCATTCCATTCCATTCCATTCCATTCTATTCCATGGAATTCCATTCCACTCCATTCCATTCCATTCCATTCCATTCCATTCCATTCCATTCCATTCCATTCCATTCCTTTCCGTTCTACTCGGGTTGTTCCATTCCATTCCATTCCATTCCATTCCATTCCATTCGATTCCATTCGATTCCATTCGATTCCATTCCATTCCATTCCATTCCATTCCATTCCATTCCAATCCATTCCATTCTACTCGGGTTGATTCCATTCCATTCCATTCCATTCCATTCCATACCATTCCATTCCATTCCCTTCCATTCCATTCCATTCTGTTCCATTCGATTCCATACGATTCCATTCCATTTCACTCCATTCCATTCCATTCTGTTGCATTCCATTCCATTCCATTCCATTCCATTCCTTTCCATTCCATTCAATTCTACTGAATTCCATTCCATTCCATTCCATTCCATTCAAATCCATTCCATTCTACTCGGGTTGATTCCATTCCATTCCATTCCATTCCATTCGATTCCATTCCATTCCATCCCATTCCGTTCTACTCGGGTTGATTCCATTCCATTCCATTCCATTCCATTCCATTCCATTCCATTCCAATCCATTCCATTCCACTCGGGTTAATTCCATTCCATTCCATTCCATTCCATTCCATTCCATTCCATTCCATTCCATTCCATTCCATTCTACTCAGGTTGATTCCATTCCATTCCATTCCATTCCGTTCCATTCCATTCCATTCCATTCCATTCCATTCCATTCGAATCCATTCCTTTCCATTCCATTCCATTCCATTCCATTCCATTCCAATCCATTCCGTTATACTCGGGTTGATTCCATTCCATTCCATTCCATTCCATTCCATTCCATTCCCTTCCATTCCATTCCATTCGGTTCCATTCGATTCCATTCGATTCCATTCCATTTCACTCCATTCCATTCCATTCCGTTCCGTTCCGTTCTGTTCCATTCCGTTCCGTTCTATTCGGGTTGATTCCATTCTATTCCACTCCATTCCATTCGATTCCATTCGATTGCATTCTATTCCATTCCATTCCATTCCATTCCATTCCATTCCATTCCATTCCATTCCATTCCATTCCCTTCCATTCTATTCTATTGAATTCCATTCCATTCCATTCCATTCCATTACAATCCATTCCATTCTACTCGGGTTGATTCCATTCCATTCCATTCCATTCCATTCCATTCCATTCCATTCCATTCCATTCCATTCCATTCCATTCCATTCCAGTCTATTCCATTGAATTCCATTCCATTCCATTCCATTCCATTCCAATCCTTTCCATTCTACTCGGGTTGATTGCATTCCATTCCATTTCACTCCATTCCATTCCGTTCCTTTCCGTTCCGTTCCGTTCCGTTCTACTCGGGTTCATTCCATTCCATTCCATTCCATTCCGTTCTATTCGGTTTGATTCCATTCTATTCCCCTCCATTCCATTCGATTCCATTCAATTCCATTAGATTCCATTCCATTCCATTCCATTCCATTCCATTCCATTCCATTCCATTCCATTCCCTTCCATTCTATTCTATTGAATTCCATTCCATTCCATTCCATTCCATTCCTATCCATTCCATTCTACTCGGGTTGATTCCATTCCACTCGGGTTGATTCCATTCCATTCCATTCCATTCCATTCCATTCCATTTCTTTCCATTCCATTCCGTTCTACTCGGGTTCATTCCATTCCATTCCATTCCATTCCATTCCATTCCATTCCATTCCATTCCATTCCATTCCTTTCCATTCCAATCCGTTCTACTCGGGTCCATTCCATTCCATTCCATTCCATTCCATTCCATTCCATTCCATTCGATTCCATTCCATTCCATTCCATTCCATTCTATTCTATCGAATTCCATTCCATTCCATTCCACTCCATTCCATTCCATTCCAATCCATTCCATTCTACTCGGGTTGATTGCATTCCATTCCATTCCATTCCATTCCATTCCATTCCATTCCAATCCTTTCCATTCTACTCGGGTCGATTCCATTCCATTCCATTACATTCCATTCCATTCCCTTCCTTTCCATTCCCTTCGGTTCCATTCGATTCCATTCCATTCCATTCCATTTCACTCCATTCCATTCCATTCCGTTCCATTCTGTTCCAATCCATTCCATTCCATTCCATTCTACTCGGGTTGATTCCATTCCATTCCATTCCATTCCATTCGATTCCTTTCGATTCCATTCGATTCCATTCCATTCGATTCCATTCCATTCCATTCCATTCCAATCCATTCCATTCTACTCGGGTTGATTCCATTTCATTCCATTCCATTCCATTCCATTCCCTTCCATTCCATTCCATTCGGTTCCATTTGATTCCATTCGATTCCATTCCATTTCACTCCATTCCATTCCATTCCTTTCGATTCCGTTCCGTTCCGTTCTATTCTGTTTGATTCCATTCCATTCCATTCCATTCCATCCCATTCCCTTCCATTCCATTCCATTCCATTTCATTCGATTCCATTCGATTCCATTCGATTCCATACCATTCCATTCCATTCCATTCCATTCCATTCCTTTCGATTCTACTCGGGTTGATTCCATTCCATTCCATTCCATTCCATTCCATTCCATTCCATTCCATTCCATTCCATTCCATTCCCTTCCATTGTATTCCATTCTGTTCCATTCGATTCCATTCGATTCCATTCCATTTCACTGCATTCCATTCCATTCTGTTGCGTTCCGTTCCGTTCCATTCCGTTCCGTTCTATTCGGGTTCATTCCATTCTATTCCACTCCATTCCATTCGATTCCATTCGATTCCATTCCATACCATTCCATTCCATTCCACTCCGTTCCATTCCTTTTCTTTCCATTCTGTTCTATTGAATTCCATTCCATTCCATTCCATTCCTTTCCATTCCAATCCATTCCATTCTACTCGGGTTGATTCCATTCCATTCCGTTCCATTCCATTCCATTCCATTCCGTTCCATTCCATTCCATTCCATTCCATTCCATTCCATTCCATTCCAATCCATTCCATTCCACTCGGGTTCATTCCATTCCATTCCATTCCATTCCATTCCATTCCATTCCATTCCATTCCGTTCTACTCGGGTTGATTCCATTCCATTCCATTCCATTCCATTCCATTCCATTCCATTCCATTCCATTCGAATCCATTCCTTTCCATTCCATTCCATTCCATTCCATTCCATTCCATTCCAATCCATTCCGTTCTACTCGGGTTGATTCCATTCCGTTCGATTCCATTCCATTCCATTCCATTCCCTTCGATTCCATTCCATTCGGTTCCATTCGATTCCATTCGATTCCATTCCATTTCACTCCATTCCATTCCATTCCATTCCGTTCCGTTCCGTTCCGTTCCGTTCCGTTCCCTTCTATTCGGGTTGATTCCATTCTATTCCACTCCGTTCCATTCGATTCCATTCGATTCCATTCGATTCCATTCCATTCCATTCCGTTCCTTTCCATTCCATTCGATTCTATTAAATTCCATTCCATTCCACTCCATTCCATTCCAATCCATTCCATTCTACTCGGGTTGATTCCATTCCATTCCATTCCATTCAATTCCATTCCATTCCATTCCATTCCATTCCTTTCCATTCCATTGCATTCCATTCCACTCAGGTTCATTCCATTCCATTCCATTACATTCCATTCTATTCCATGGAATTCCATTCCATTCCATTCCATTCCATTCCATTCCATTCCATTCCATTCCATTCCATTCCCTTCCATTCTATTCTATTGAATTCCATTCCATTCCATTCCATTCCATTCCTATCCATTCCATTCTACTCGGGTTGATTCCATTCCACTCGGGTTGATTCCATTCCATTCCATTCCATTCCATTCCATTCCATTTCTTTCCATTCCATTCCGTTCTACTCGGGTTCATTCCATTCCATTCCGTTCCATTCCATTCCATTCCATTCCATTCCATTCCATTCCATTCCATTCCATTCCATTCCTTTCCATTCCAATCCGTTCTACTCGGGTCCATTCCATTCCATTCCATTCCATTCCATTCCATTCCATTCCATTCGATTCCATTCCATTCCATTCCATTCCATTCTATTCTATCGAATTCCATTCCATTCCATTCCACTCCATTCCATTCCATTCCAATCCATTCCATTCTACTCGGGTTGATTGCATTCCATTCCATTCCATTCCATTCCATTCCATTCCATTCCAATCCTTTCCATTCTACTCGGGTCGATTCCATTCCATTCCATTACATTCCATTCCATTCCCTTCCTTTCCATTCCCTTCGGTTCCATTCGATTCCATTCCATTCCATTCCATTTCACTCCATTCCATTCCATTCCGTTCCATTCTGTTCCAATCCATTCCATTCCATTCCATTCTACTCGGGTTGATTCCATTCCATTCCATTCCATTCCATTCGATTCCTTTCGATTCCATTCGATTCCATTCCATTCGATTCCATTCCATTCCATTCCATTCCAATCCATTCCATTCTACTCGGGTTGATTCCATTTCATTCCATTCCATTCCATTCCATTCCCTTCCATTCCATTCCATTCGGTTCCATTTGATTCCATTCGATTCCATTCCATTTCACTCCATTCCATTCCATTCCTTTCGATTCCGTTCCGTTCCGTTCTATTCTGTTTGATTCCATTCCATTCCATTCCATTCCATCCCATTCCCTTCCATTCCATTCCATTCCATTTCATTCGATTCCATTCGATTCCATTCGATTCCATACCATTCCATTCCATTCCATTCCATTCCATTCCTTTCGATTCTACTCGGGTTGATTCCATTCCATTCCATTCCATTCCATTCCATTCCATTCCATTCCATTCCATTCCATTCCATTCCCTTCCATTGTATTCCATTCTGTTCCATTCGATTCCATTCGATTCCATTCCATTTCACTGCATTCCATTCCATTCTGTTGCGTTCCGTTCCGTTCCATTCCGTTCCGTTCTATTCGGGTTCATTCCATTCTATTCCACTCCATTCCATTCGATTCCATTCGATTCCATTCCATACCATTCCATTCCATTCCACTCCGTTCCATTCCTTTTCTTTCCATTCTGTTCTATTGAATTCCATTCCATTCCATTCCATTCCTTTCCATTCCAATCCATTCCATTCTACTCGGGTTGATTCCATTCCATTCCGTTCCATTCCATTCCATTCCATTCCGTTCCATTCCATTCCATTCCATTCCATTCCATTCCATTCCATTCCAATCCATTCCATTCCACTCGGGTTCATTCCATTCCATTCCATTCCATTCCATTCCATTCCATTCCATTCCATTCCATTCCGTTCTACTCGGGTTGATTCCATTCCATTCCATTCCATTCCATTCCATTCCATTCCATTCCATTCGAATCCATTCCTTTCCATTCCATTCCATTCCATTCCATTCCATTCCATTCCAATCCATTCCGTTCTACTCGGGTTGATTCCATTCCGTTCCATTCCATTCCATTCCATTCCATTCCCTTCGATTCCATTCCATTCGGTTCCATTCGATTCCATTCGATTCCATTCCATTTCACTCCATTCCATTCCATTCCATTCCGTTCCGTTCCGTTCCGTTCCGTTCCGTTCCCTTCTATTCGGGTTGATTCCATTCTATTCCACTCCGTTCCATTCGATTCCATTCGATTCCATTCGATTCCATTCCATTCCATTCCGTTCCTTTCCATTCCATTCGATTCTATTAAATTCCATTCCATTCCACTCCATTCCATTCCAATCCATTCCATTCTACTCGGGTTGATTCCATTCCATTCCATTCCATTCAATTCCATTCCATTCCATTCCATTCCATTCCTTTCCATTCCATTGCATTCCATTCCACTCAGGTTCATTCCATTCCATTCCATTACATTCCATTCCATTCCATGGAATTCCATTCCATTCCATTCCATTCCATTCCATTCCATTCCATTCCATTCCATTCCATTCCATTCCATTCCATTCCGTTCTACTCGGGTTGATTCCATTCCATTCCATTCCATTCCATTCCATCCCATTTCATTCGATTCCATTCGATTCCATTCGATTCCATTCTATTCCTTTCCATTCCATTCCATTCCAATCCATTCCATTCTACTCGGGTTGATTCCATTCCATTCCATTCCATTCCATTCCATTCCATTCCATACCCTTCCATTCCATTCCATTCTGTTCCATTCGATTCCAAATGATTCCATTCCATTTCACTCCATTCCATTCCATTCTGTTGCATTCCGTTCCGTTCCATTCCGTTCCGTTCTATTCGGGTTGATTCCATTCTATTCCCCTCCATCCCATTTGATTCCATTCAATTCCATTCGATTCCATTACTTTCCATTCCAATCCATTCCATTCCACTCGGGTTCATTCCATTCCATTCCATTCCATTCCATTCCATTCCATTCCGTTCTACACGGGTTGATTCCATTCCATTCCATTCCATTCCATTCCATTCCATTCCATTCCATTCCATTCCATTCGAATCCATTCCTTTCCATTCCATTCCATTCCATTCCATTCCATTCCAATCCATTCCGTTCTACTCGGGTTGATTCCATTCCGTTCCATTCCATTCCATTCCATTCCATTCCCTTCCATTCCATTCCATTCGGTTCCATTCGATTCCATTCGATTCCAATCCATTTCACTCCATTCCATTCCATTCCGTTCCGTTCCGTTCCGTTCCGTTCCGTTCCCTTCTATTCGGGTTGATTCCATTCTGTTCCACTCCATTCCATTCGATTCCATTCGATTCCATTCGATTCCATTCCATTCCATTCCGTTCCTTTCCATTCCATTCTATTCTATTAAATTCCATTCCATTCCATTCCATTCCATTCCAATCCATTCCATTCTACTCGGGTTGATTCCATTCCATTCCATTCCATTCAATTCCATTCCATTCCATTCCATTCAATTCCTTTCAATTCCATTCCATTCCATTCCATTCCTTTCCATTCCATTCCATTCCATTCCACTCAGGTTCATTCCATTCCATTGCATTCCATTCCATTCTATTCCATGGAATTCCATTCCATTCCATTCCATTCCATTCCATTCCATTCCATTCCATTCCATTCCATTCCATTCCGTTCCATTCCGTTCTACTCGGGTTGATTCCATTCCATTCCATTCCATTCCATTCCATTCCATTCCATTCCATTTCATTCGATTCCATTCGATTCCATTCGATTCCATTCTATTCCTTTCCATTCCAATCCATTCCAATCCATTCAATTACAATCCATTCAATTCCATTCCATTCCATTCCATTCCATTCCATTCCATTCCATTCCATTCCGTTCTACTCGGGTTCATTCCATTCCATTCCATTCCATTCCATTCCGTTCTATTCCGTTGAATTCCATTCCATTCAATTCCATTCCATTCCATTCCATTCCTTTCCATTCCATTCCATTCCATTCCGTTCTACTCGGGTTGATTCCATTCCATTCCATTCCATTCCATTCCATTCCATTCCATTCCATTCCATTCCATTTCATTCGATTCCATTCGATTCCATTCGATTCCATTCCATTCCTTTCCATTCCATTCCATTCCAATCCATTCCATCCTCCTCAGGTTGATTCCATTCCATTCCATTCCATTCCATTCCATTCCATTCCATTCCATTCGATTCCATTCCATTCCATTCCATTCCTTTCCATTCCATTCCATTCCAATCCATTCCGTTCTACTCTGGTTCATTCCATTCCATTCCATTCCATTCCATTCTATTCCATTGAATTCCATTCCATTCCATTCCATTCCATTCCATTCCATTCCATTCCATTCCATTCCATTCCTTTCTACTCGGTTTGATTCCATTCCATTCCATTCCATTCCATTCTATTCCATGGAATTCCATTCCATTCCATTCCATTCCATTCCATTCCATTCCATTCCATTCCATTCCATTCCATTCCATTCCATTCGATTCCATTCCATTCCATTCCATTCCATTCCGTTCCATTCCATTCCAATCCATTCCATTCTACTCGGGTTGATTCCATTCCATTCCATTCCATTCCATTCCATTCTATTCCCTTCCATTCCATTCCATTCGGTTCCATTCGATTCCATTCGTTTCCATTCCTTTTCAATCCATTCCATTCCTTTCCGTTCCGTTCCGTTCCGTTCCGTTCGTTCCGTTCTATTCGGTATGATTCCTTTCTATTCCACTCCATTCCATTCGATTCCATTCGATTCCATTCGACTCCATTCCATTCCATTCCTTTCCATTCCATTCCATTCTATTCTATCGAATTCCATTCCATTCCATTCCATTCCATTCCTATCCATTCCATTTTACTCGGGTTGATTCCATTGCATTCCACTCCATTCCATTCCATTCCATTCCATTCCATTCCAATCCATTCCATTCTACTCGGGTCGATTCCATTCCATTCCATTCCATTCCATTCCATTCCATTCCATTCCATTCCATTCCATTCCAATCCATTCCATTCTACTCGGGTCGATTCCATTCCATTCCATTCCATTCCATTGCATTCCATTCCATTCCCTTCCTTTCCATTCCCTTCGGTTCCATTTGATTCCATTTGATTCCATTCCATTTCACTCCATTCCATTCTATTCCGTTCCATTCCGTTCCAATCCATTCCATTCCATTCCATTCCATGCTACTCGGGTTGATTCCATTCCATTCCATTCCATTCCATTCCATTCCATTCCATTCCATTCCATTCCATTCCATTCCTTTCCATTCCATTCCTTTCGATTCCATTAGATTCCATTCCATACCATTCCATTCCATTCCATTCCATTCCATTCCCATCCATTCCATTCTACTCGTGTTGATTCCATTTCATTCCATTCCATTCCATTCCATTCCTTTCCATTCCATTCCATTCGGTTCCATTCGATTCCATTCGATTCCATTCCATTTCACTCCATTCCATTCCATTCCGTTCCATTCCGTTCCGCTCCATTCCGTTCCATTCTATTCGGGTTGATTCCATTCTATTCCACTCCATTCCATTCGATTCCATTCGATTGCATTCTATTCCATTCGATTCCATTCCATTCCATTCCATTCCATTCCATTCCATTCCTTTCCATTCTATTCTATTGAATTCCATTCCATTCCATTCCATTCCATTCCATTCCATTCCAATCCATTCCATTCTACTCGGGTTCATTCCATTCCATTCCATTCCATTACATTCCAGTCCATTCTATTCCATTGAATTCCATTCCATTCCATTCCATTCCATTCCATTCCATTCCATTCCATTCCATTCCATTCCATTCCGTTCTAGTCGGGTTGATTCCATTCCATTCCATTCCATTCCATTCCATTCCATTCCATTCCATTCCATTCCATTCCATTCTATTCCATTCCATTCCATTCCATTCCATTCGATTCCACTCGATTCCATTCCATTCCATTCCATTCCATTCCATTCCATTCCATTCCAATCCATTCCATTATACTCGGGTTGATTCCTTTCCATTCCATTCCATTCCATTCCATTCCATCCCATCCCATCCCATCCCATCCCATCCCAACCCACCCCACCCCACCCCACCCCACCCCACCCCACCCCACCCCACCCCACCCCACTCCACTCCACTCAGGTTGATTCCATTCCATTCCATTCCATTCCATTCCATTCCATTCCATTCCATTCCATTCCATTCCATTCCATACCATTCCATTCCATTCCATTCCATTCCATTCCATTCCATTCCATTCCATTCCATTCGATTCCATTCCATTCCATTCCATTCCATTCCATTCCATTCCATTCCATTCCATTCCATTCCATTCCATTCCATTCCGTTCTACTCGGGTTCATTCCATTCCATTCCATTCCATTCCATTCTATTCCATTGAATTCCATTCCATTCCATTCCATTCCATTCCATTCTGTTCCATTCCATTCCGTTCTACTCGGGTTGATTCCATTCCATTCCACACCATTCCATTCCATTCCATTCCATTCGATTCCATTCGATTCCATTCGATTCCATTCCATTCCATTCCATTCCTTTCCAATCCATTCCATTCCAATCCATTCCGTTCTACACTGGTTCATTCCATTCCATTCCATTCCATTCCATTCCATTCTATTCCATTGAATTCCATTCCATTCCATTCCATTCCATTCCATTCCATTCCATTCCATTCCATTCCATTCCATTCCGTTCTACTCGGGTTGATACCATTCCATTCCATTCCATTCCATTCCATTCCATTCCATTCCATTCCATTCGATTCCATTCCATTCCATTCCATTCCATTCCGTTCCATTCCATTCCAATCCATTCCATTCTACTCGGGTTGATTCCATTCCATTCCATTCCATTCCATTCTATTCCCTTCCATTCCATTCCATTCGGTTCCATTCGATTCCATTCGATTCCATTCCATTTCAATCCTTTCCATTCCTTTCCGTTCCGTTCCGTTCCGTTCCGTTCGTTCCGTTCTATTCGGGTTGATTCCATTCTATTCCACTCCATTCCATTCGATTCCATTCGATTCCATTCGACTCCATTCCATTCCATTCCATTCTATTCTATTGAATTCCATTCCATTCCATTCCATTCCATTCCTATCCATTCCATTCTACTCGGGTTGATTCCATTGCATTCCACTCCATTCCATTCCATTCCATTCCATTCCATTCCATTCCAATCCATTCCATTCTACTCGGGTCGATTCCATTCCATTCCATTCCATTCCATTCCATTCCATTCCATTCCAATCCATTCCATTCTACTCGGGTCGATTCCATTCCATTCCATTCCATTCCATTGCATTCCATTTCATTCCCTTCCTTTCCATTCCCTTCGGTTCCATTTGATTCCATTCGATTCCATTCCATTTCACTCCATTCCATTCTATTCCGTTCCATTCCGTTCCAATCCATTCCATTCCATTCCATTCCATGCTACTCGTGTTGATTCCATTCCATTCCATTCCATTCCATTCCATTCCATTCCATTCCATTCCATTCCATTCCATTCCATTCCATTCCTTTCGATTCCATTAGATTCCATTCCATACCATTCCATTCCATTCCATTTCATTCCCATCCATTCCATTCCTTTCGATTCCATTAGATTCCATTCCATACCATTCCATTCCATTCCATTCCATTCCCATCCATTCCATTCTACTCGTGTTGATTCCATTTCATTCCATTCCATTCCATTCCATTCCTTTCCATTCCATTCCATTCGGTTCCATTCGATTCCATTCGATTCCATTCCATTTCACTCCATTCCATTCCATTCCGTTCCATTCCGTTCCGTTCCATTCCGTTCCATTCTATTCAGGTTGATTCCATTCTATTCCACTCCATTCCATTCGATTCCATTCGATTGCATTCTATTCCATTCCATTCCATTCCATTCCATTCCATTCCATTCCATTCCATTCCATTCCTTTCCATTCTATTCTATTGAATTCCATTCCATTCCATTCCATTCCATTCCATTCCAATCCATTCCATTCTACTCGGGTTCATTCCATTCCATTCCATTCCATTCCATTCCATTCCATTCTATTGCATTGAATTCCATTCCATTCCATTCCATTCCATTCCATTCCATTCCATTCCATTCCGTTCTAGTCGGGTTGATTCCATTCCATTCCATTCCATTCCATTCCATTCCATTCCATTCCATTCCATTCCATTCCATTCCATTCCATTCCATTCTATTCCATTCCATTCCATTCCATTCGATTCCACTCGATTCCATTCCATTCCATTCCATTCCATTCCATTCCAATCCATTCCATTATACTCGGGTTGATTCCTTTCCATTCCATTCCATTCCATTCCATTCCATCCCATCCCATCCCATCCCATCCCATCCCAACCCACCCCACCCCACCCCACCCCACCCCACCCCACCCCACCCCACCCCACCCCACTCCACTCCACTCGGGTTGATTCCATTCCATTCCATTCCATTCCATTCCATTCCATTCCATTCCATTCCATTCCATTCCATACCATTCCATTCCATTCCATTCCATTCCATTCCATTCCATTCCATTCCATTCGATTCCATTCCATTCCATTTCATTCCATTCCATTCCATTCCATTCCATTCCATTCCATTCCATTCCGTTCTACTCGGGTTCATTCCATTCCATTCCATTCCATTCCATTCTATTCCATTGAATTCCATTCCATTCCATTCCATTCCATTCCATTCCGTTCCATTCCATTCCGTTCTACTCGGGTTGATTCCATTCCATTCCACACCATTCCATTCCATTCCATTCCATTCGATTCCATTCGATTCCATTCGATTCCATTCCATTCCATTCCATTCCATTCCAATCCATTCCTTTCTACTCAGGTTGATTCCATTCCATTCCATTCCATTCCATTCCATTCCATTCCATTCCCTTCCATTCCATTCCATTCTGTTCCATTCGATTCCATTCGATTCCATTCCATTTCACTCCATTCCATTCCGTTCCGTTCCGTTCCGTTCCATTCCGTTCCGTTCCGTTCCGTTCTATTCGGGTTGATTCCATTCTATTCCACTCCATTCCATTCGATTCCATTCGATTCCATTCCATTCCATTCCATTCCATTCCATTCCATTCCATTCCATTCCATTCCCTTCCATTCTATGCTATTGAATTCCATTCCATTCCGTTCCATTCCATTCCTATCCATTCAATTCTACTCGGGTTGATTCCATTCCATTCCATTCCATTCCATTCCATTCCATT
This sequence comes from Gorilla gorilla gorilla, assembly GCF_029281585.2. Classification (NCBI taxonomy): domain Eukaryota; kingdom Metazoa; phylum Chordata; class Mammalia; order Primates; family Hominidae; genus Gorilla; species Gorilla gorilla. Next base: position 1,696,660 of record NC_073238.2, read on the forward strand.
CCATACCGCTTTACTCGGGTTCATTCCATTCCATTCCATTCCATTCCATTCCATTCCATTCCATTCCATTCCATTCCATTCCATTCCATTCCATTCTACTCGGGTCCTTTCCATTCCATTCCATTCCATTCGATTCCCTCCCATTCTATTCGATTCAATTCCATTCCATTCCAATCAATTCCATTCTACTCGGGTTGATTCCATTCCATTCCATTCCATTCCATTCCATTCCATTCCATTCCATTCCATTCTATTCGATTCCATTCCATTCCATTCCATTCCATTCCATTTCTTTCCATTCCATTCCATTCCATTCCGTTCTACTCGGGTTCATTCCATTCCATTCCATTCCATTGCATTCTATTCCATTGAATTCCATTCCATTCTATTCCATTCCATTCCATTCCATTCCATTCCATTCCATTCCATTCCATTCCATTACATTCCATTCCGTTCTACTCGGGTTGATTCCATTCTTTTCCATTCCATTCCATTCGATTCCATTTGATTCCATTCGATTCCATTCCATTCCATTCCATTCCATTCCATTCCATTCCATTCCATTCCATTCCATTCCATTCCGTTCTACTCGGGTTGATTCCATTCTATTCCATTCCATTCCATTCGATTCCATTCGATTCCATTCGATTCCATTCCATTCCATTCCATTCCATTCCATTCCATTCCATTCCATTCCATTCTATTCCATTGAATTCCATTCCATTCCATTCCATTCCATTCCATTCCATTCCATTCCATTCCATTCCATTCCGTTCTAGTCGGGTTGATTCCATTCCATTCCATTCCATTCCATTCCATTCCATTCCATTCCATTCCATTCCATTCCATTCCATTCCATTCCTTTCCATTCCATTGCATTCCATTCCACTCAGGTTCATTCCATTCCATTCCATTACATTCCATTCTATTCCATGGAATTCCATTCCATTCCATTCCATTCCATTCCATTCCATTCCATTCCATTCCATTCCATTCCATTCCATTCCATTCCATTCCGTTCTACTCGGGTTGATTCCATTCCATTCCATTCCATTCCATTCCATCCCATTTCATTCGATTCCATTCGATTCCATTCGATTCCATTCTATTCCTTTCCATTCCATTCCATTCCAATCCATTCCATTCTACTCGGGTTGATTCCATTCCATTCCATTCCATTCCATTCCATTCCATACCCTTCCATTCCATTCCATTCTGTTCCATTCGATTCCAAATGATTCCATTCCATTTCACTCCATTCCATTCCATTCTGTTGCATTCCGTTCCGTTCCATTCCGTTCCATTCTATTCGGGTTGATTCCATTCTATTCCCCTCCATCCCATTCGATTCCATTCAATTCCTTTCGATTCCATTACTTTCCATTCCAATCCATTCCATTCCACTCGGGTTCATTCCATTCCATTCCATTCCATTCCATTCCATTCCATTCCGTTCTACACGGGTTGATTCCATTCCATTCCATTCCATTCCATTCCATTCCATTCCATTCCATTCCATTCGAATCCATTCCTTTCCATTCCATTCCATTCCATTCCATTCCATTCCAATCCATTCCGTTCTACTCGGGTTGATTCCATTCCGTTCCATTCCATTCCATTCCATTCCATTCCCTTCCATTCCATTCCATTCGGTTCCATTCGATTCCATTCGATTCCAATCCATTTCACTCCATTCCATTCCATTCCGTTCCGTTCCGTTCCGTTCCGTTCCGTTCCCTTCTATTCGGGTTGATTCCATTCTGTTCCACTCCATTCCATTCGATTCCATTCGATTCCATTCGATTCCATTCCATTCCATTCCGTTCCTTTCCATTCCATTCTATTCTATTAAATTCCATTCCATTCCATTCCATTCCATTCCAATCCATTCCATTCTACTCGGGTTGATTCCATTCCATTCCATTCCATTCCATTCCATTCCATTCCATTCCATTCAATTCCTTTCAATTCCATTCCATTCCATTCCATTCCTTTCCATTCCATTCCATTCCATTCCACTCAGGTTCATTCCATTCCATTGCATTCCATTCCATTCTATTCCATGGAATTCCATTCCATTCCATTCCATTCCATTCCATTCCATTCCATTCCATTCCATTCCATTCCATTCCATTCCATTCCGTTCCATTCCGTTCTACTCGGGTTGATTCCATTCCATTCCATTCCATTCCATTCCATTCCATTCCATTTCATTCGATTCCATTCGATTCCATTCGATTCCATTCTATTCCTTTCCATTCCAATCCATTCCAATCCATTCAATTACATTCCATTCAATTCCATTCCATTCCATTCCATTCCATTCCATTCCATTCCATTCCATTCCATTCCGTTCTACTCGGGTTCATTCCATTCCATTCCATTCCATTCCATTCCATTCTATTCCGTTGAATTCCATTCCATTCCATTCCATTCCATTCCATTCCATTCCTTTCCATTCCATTCCATTCCATTCCGTTCTACTCGGGTTGATTCCATTCCATTCCATTCCATTCCATTCCATTCCATTCCATTCCATTCCATTTCATTCGATTCCATTCGATTCCATTCGATTCCATTCCATTCCTTTCCATTCCATTCCATTCCAATCCATTCCATCCTCCACAGGTTGATTCCATTCCATTCCATTCCATTCCATTCCATTCCATTCCATTCCATTCCATTCGATTCCATTCCATTCCATTCCATTCCTTTCCATTCCATTCCATTCCAATCCATTCCGTTCTACTCTGGTTCATTCCATTCCATTCCATTCCATTCCATTCTATTCCATTGAATTCCATTCCATTCCATTCCATTCCATTCCATTCCATTCCATTCCATTCCATTCCATTCCTTTCTACTCGGTTTGATTCCATTCCATTCCATTCCATTCCATTCTATTCCATGGAATTCCATTCCATTCCATTCCATTCCATTCCATTCCATTCCATTCCATTCCATTCCATTCCATTCCATTCCATTCGATTCCATTCCATTCCATTCCATTCCATTCCGTTCCATTCCATTCCAATCCATTCCATTCTACTCGGGTTGATTCCATTCCATTCCATTCCATTCCATTCCATTCTATTCCCTTCCATTCCATTCCATTCGGTTCCATTCGATTCCATTCGATTCCATTCCTTTTCAATCCATTCCATTCCTTTCCGTTCCGTTCCGTTCCGTTCCGTTCGTTCCGTTCTATTCGGTTTGATTCCTTTCTATTCCACTCCATTCCATTCGATTCCATTCGATTCCATTCGACTCCATTCCATTCCATTCCTTTCCATTCCATTCCATTCTATTCTATCGAATTCCATTCCATTCCATTCCATTCCATTCCTATCCATTCCATTCTACTCGGGTTGATTCCATTGCATTCCACTCCATTCCATTCCATTCCATTCCATTCCATTCCAATCCATTCCATTCTACTCGGGTCGATTCCATTCCATTCCATTCCATTCCATTCCATTCCATTCCATTCCATTCCAATCCATTCCATTCTACTCGGGTCGATTCCATTCCATTCCATTCCATTCCATTGCATTCCATTCCATTCCCTTCCTTTCCATTCCCTTCGGTTCCATTTGATTCCATTCGATTCCATTCCATTTCACTCCATTCCATTCTATTCCGTTCCATTCCGTTCCAATCCATTCCATTCCATTCCATTCCATGCTACTCGGGTTGATTCCATTCCATTCCATTCCATTCCATTCCATTCCATTCCATTCCATTCCATTCCATTCCATTCCTTTCCATTCCATTCCTTTCGATTCCATTAGATTCCATTCCATACCATTCCATTCCATTCCATTCCATTCCATTCCCATCCATTCCATTCTACTCGTGTTGATTCCATTTCATTCCATTCCATTCCATTCCATTCCTTTCCATTCCATTCCATTCGGTTCCATTCGATTCCATTTGATTCCATTCCATTTCACTCCATTCCATTCCATTCCGTTCCATTCCGTTCCGCTCCATTCCATTCCATTCTATTCGGGTTGATTCCATTCTATTCCACTCCATTCCATTCGATTCCATTCGATTGCATTCTATTCCATTCGATTCCATTCCATTCCATTCCATTCCATTCCATTCCATTCCTTTCCATTCTATTCTATTGAATTCCATTCCATTCCATTCCATTCCATTCCATTCCATTCCATTCCAATCCATTCCATTCTACTCGGGTTCATTCCATTCCATTCCATTCCATTACATTCCAGTCCATTCTATTCCATTGAATTCCATTCCATTCCATTCCATTCCATTCCATTCCATTCCATTCCATTCCATTCCATTCCGTTCTAGTCGGGTTGATTCCATTCCATTCCATTCCATTCCATTCCATTCCATTCCATTCCATTCCATTCTATTCCATTCCATTCCATTCCATTCGATTCCACTCGATTCCATTCCATTCCATTCCATTCCATTCCATTCCATTCCAATCCATTCCATTATACTCGGGTTGATTCCTTTCCATTCCATTCCATTCCATTCCATTCCATCCCATCCCATCCCATCCCATCCCATCCCAACCCACCCCACCCCACCCCACCCCACCCCACCCCACCCCACCCCACCCCACCCCACTCCACTCCACTCGGGTTGATTCCATTCCATTCCATTCCATTCCATTCCATTCCATTCCATTCCATTCCATTCCATTCCATTCCATTCCATTCCATACCATTCCATTCCATTCCATTCCATTCCATTCCATTCCATTCCATTCCATTCCATTCCATTCCATTCGATTCCATTCCATTCCATTCCATTCCATTCCATTCCATTCCATTCCATTCCATTCCATTCCATTCCATTCCGTTCTACTCGGGTTCATTCCATTCCATTCCATTCCATTCCATTCTATTCCATTGAATTCCATTCCATTCCATTCCATTCCATTCCATTCTGTTCCATTCCATTCCGTTCTACTCGGGTTGATTCCATTCCATTCCACACCATTCCATTCCATTCCATTCCATTCCATTCCATTCGATTCCATTCGATTCCATTCCATTCCATTCCATTCCTTTCCAATCCATTCCATTCCAATCCATTCCGTTCTACTCTGGTTCATTCCATTCCATTCCATTCCATTCCATTCCATTCTATTCCATTGAATTCCATTCCATTCCATTCCATTCCATTCCATTCCATTCCATTCCATTCCATTCCATTCCGTTCTACTCGGGTTGATACCATTCCATTCCATTCCATTCCATTCCATTCCATTCCATTCCATTCCATTCGATTCCATTCCATTCCATTCCATTCCATTCCGTTCCATTCCATTCCAATCCATTCCATTCTACTCGGGTTGATTCCATTCCATTCCATTCCATTCCATTCTATTCCCTTCCATTCCATTCCATTCGGTTCCATTCGATTCCATTCGATTCCATTCCATTTCAATCCTTTCCATTCCTTTCCGTTCCGTTCCGTTCCGTTCCGTTCGTTCCGTTCTATTCGGGTTGATTCCATTCTATTCCACTCCATTCCATTCGATTCCATTCGATTCCATTCGACTCCATTCCATTCCATTCCATTCTATTCTATTGAATTCCATTCCATTCCATTCCATTCCATTCCTATCCATTCCATTCTACTCGGGTTGATTCCATTGCATTCCACTCCATTCCATTCCATTCCATTCCATTCCATTCCATTCCAATCCATTCCATTCTACTCGGGTCGATTCCATTCCATTCCATTCCATTCCATTCCATTCCATTCCATTCCAATCCATTCCATTCTACTCGGGTCGATTCCATTCCATTCCATTCCATTCCATTGCATTCCATTTCATTCCCTTCCTTTCCATTCCCTTCGGTTCCATTTGATTCCATTCGATTCCATTCCATTTCACTCCATTCCATTCTATTCCGTTCCATTCCGTTCCAATCCATTCCATTCCATTCCATTCCATGCTACTCGTGTTGATTCCATTCCATTCCATTCCATTCCATTCCATTCCATTCCATTCCATTCCATTCCATTCCTTTCGATTCCATTAGATTCCATTCCATACCATTCCATTCCATTCCATTTCATTCCCATCCATTCCATTCCTTTCGATTCCATTAGATTCCATTCCATACCATTCCATTCCATTCCATTCCATTCCCATCCATTCCATTCTACTCGTGTTGATTCCATTTCATTCCATTCCATTCCATTCCATTCCTTTCCATTCCATTCCATTCGGTTCCATTCGATTCCATTCGATTCCATTCCATTTCACTCCATTCCATTCCATTCCGTTCCATTCCGTTCCGTTCCATTCCGTTCCATTCTATTCGGGTTGATTCCATTCTATTCCACTCCATTCCATTCGATTCCATTCGATTGCATTCTATTCCATTCCATTCCATTCCATTCCATTCCATTCCATTCCATTCCATTCCATTCCATTCCTTTCCATTCTATTCTATTGAATTCCATTCCATTCCATTCCATTCCATTCCATTCCAATCCATTCCATTCTACTCGGGTTCATTCCATTCCATTCCATTCCATTCCATTCCATTCCATTCTATTGCATTGAATTCCATTCCATTCCATTCCATTCCATTCCATTCCATTCCATTCCATTCCGTTCTAGTCGGGTTGATTCCATTCCATTCCATTCCATTCCATTCCATTCCATTCCATTCCATTCTATTCCATTCCATTCCATTCCATTCCATTCCACTCGATTCCATTCCATTCCATTCCATTCCATTCCATTCCATTCCAATCCATTCCATTATACTCGGGTTGATTCCTTTCCATTCCATTCCATTCCATTCCATTCCATCACATCCCATCCCATCCCATCCCATCCCAACCCACCCCACCCCACCCCACCCCACCCCACCCCACCCCACCCCACTCCACTCCACTCGGGTTGATTCCATTCCATTCCATTCCATTCCATTCCATTCCATTCCATTCCATTCCATTCCATTCCATTCCATACCATTCCATTCCATTCCATTCCATTCCATTCCATTCCATTCCATTCCATTCGATTCCATTCCATTCCATTTCATTCCATTCCATTCCATTCCATTCCATTCCATTCCATTCCATTCCATTCCATTCCATTCCATTCCATTCCGTTCTACTCAGGTTCATTCCATTCCATTCCATTCCATTCCATTCTATTCCATTGAATTCCATTCCATTCCATTCCATTCCATTCCATTCCGTTCCATTCCATTCCGTTCTACTCGGGTTGATTCCATTCCATTCCACACCATTCCATTCCATTCCATTCCATTCGATTCCATTCGATTCCATTCGATTCCATTCCATTCCATTCCATTCCATTCCAATCCATTCCATTCTACTCAGGTTGATTCCATTCCATTCCATTCCATTCCATTCCATTCCATTCCATTCCCTTCCATTCCATTCCATTCTGTTCCATTCGATTCCATTCGATTCCATTCCATTTCACTCCATTCCATTCCGTTCCGTTCCGTTCCGTTCCATTCCGTTCCGTTCCGTTCCGTTCTATTCGGGTTGATTCCATTCTATTCCACTCCATTCCATTCGATTCCATTCGATTCCATTCCATTCCATTCCATTCCATTCCATTCCATTCCATTCCATTCCCTTCCATTCTATGCTATTGAATTCCATTCCATTCCGTTCCATTCCATTCCTATCCATTCAATTCTACTCGGGTTGATTCCATTCCATTCCATTCCATTCCATTCCATTCCATTCCATACCGCTTTACTCGGGTTCATTCCATTCCATTCCATTCCATTCCATTCCATTCCATTCCATTCCATTCCATTCCATTCCATTCTACTCGGGTCCTTTCCATTCCATTCCATTCCATTCGATTCCCTCCCATTCTATTCGATTCAATTCCATTCCATTCCAATCAATTCCATTCTACTCGGGTTGATTCCATTCCATTCCATTCCATTCCATTCCATTCCATTCCATTCCATTCCATTCCATTCCATTCCATTCCATTCCATTCTATTCGATTCCATTCCATTCCATTCCATTCCATTCCATTTCTTTCCATTCCATTCCATTCCATTCCGTTCTACTCGGGTTCATTCCATTTCATTCCATTCCATTGCATTCTATTCCATTGAATTCCATTCCATTCTATTCCATTCCATTCCATTCCATTCCATTCCATTCCATTCCATTCCATTCCATTCCATTCCATTCCATTCCATTCCGTTCTACTCGGGTTGATTCCATTCTTTTCCATTCCATTCCATTCGATTCCATTTGATTCCATTCGATTCCATTCCATTCCATTCCATTCCATTCCATTCCATTCCATTCCATTCCATTCCATTCCGTTCTACTCGGGTTGATTCCATTCTATTCCATTCCATTCCATTCGATTCCATTCGATTCCATTCGATTCCATTCCATTCCATTCCATTCCATTCCATTCCATTCCATTCCATTCTATTCCATTGAATTCCATTCCATTCCATTCCATTCCATTCCATTCCATTCCATTCCATTCCGTTCTAGTCGGGTTGATTCCATTCCATTCCATTCCATTCCATTCCATTCCATTCCATTCCATTCCATTCCATTCCATTCTATTCCATTCCATTCCATTCCATTCGATTCCACTCGATTCCATTCCATTCCATTCCATTCCATTCCATTCCATTCCAATCCATTCCATTATTCTCGGGTTGATTCCTTTCCATTCCATTCCATTCCATTCCATTCCATCCCATCCCATCCCATCCCATCCCATCCCAACCCACCCCACCCCACCCCACCCCACCCCACCCCACCCCACCCCACCCCACCCCACTCCACTCCACTCAGGTTGATTCCATTCCATTCCATTCCATTCCATTCCATTCCATTCCATTCCATTCCATTCCATTCCATTCCATTCCATTCCATTCCATTCCATTCCATTCCATTCCGTTCTACTCGGGTTCATTCCATTCCATTCCATTCCATTCCATTCTATTCCATTGAATTCCATTCCATTCCATTCCATTCCATTCCATTCCATTCCGTTCCATTCCATTCCGTTCTACTCGGGTTGATTCCATTCCATTCCACACCATTCCATTCCATTCCATTCCATTCGATTCCATTCGATTCCATTCGATTCCATTCCATTCCATTCCATTCCATTCCATTCCATTAAATTCCATTCCAATCCATTCCATTCTACTCGGGTTGATTCCATTCCATTCCATTCCATTCCATTCCATTCCATTCCATTCCATTCCCTTCCATTCTATGCTATTGAATTCCATTCCATTCCATTCCATTCCATTGAATTCCATTCCATTGAATTCCATTCCATTCCATTGAATTCCATTCCATTCCATTCCATTCCAGTCCATTCCACTCCACTCCACTCCACTCCACTCCACTCCACTCCATTCCATTCCATTGAATTCCATTGAATTCCATTGAATTCCATTCCATTCCATTCCATTCCATTCCATTCCATTCCATTCCATTCCATACCGCTTTACTCGGGTTCATTCCATTCCATTCCATTCCATTCCATTCCATTCCATTCCATTCCATTCTACTCGGGTCCTTTCCATTCCATTCCATTCCATTCGATTCCCTCCCATTCCATTCGATTCAATTCCATTCCATTCCAATCCATTCCATTCTACTCGGGTTGATTCCATTCCATTCCATTCCATTCCATTCCATTCCATTCCATTCCATTCCATTCTATTCGATTCCATTCCATTCCATTCCATTCCATTCCATTTCTTTCCATTCCATTCCATTGCATTCCGTTCTACTCGGGTTCATTCCATTCCATTCCATTCCATTGCATTCTATTCCATTGAATTCCATTCCATTCTATTCCATACCATTCCATTCCATTCCATTCCATTCCATTCCATTCCATTCCATTCCATTCCATTCCTTTCTACTCGGGTTGATTCCATTCCATTCCATTCCATTCCATTCCATTCCATTCGATTCCATTCGATTCCATTCGATTCCATTCCATTCCATTCCATTCAATTCCAATCCATTCCATTCTACTCGGGTTCATTCCATTCCATTCCATTCCATTCCATTCCATTCCATTCCATTCCATTCCCTTCCATTCCATTCCATTCGGTTCCATTCGGTTCCATTCGAATCCATTCCATTTCAATCCATTCCATTCCATTCCGTTCCGTTCGGTTCGTTCCGTTCTATTCGGGTTGATTCCATTCTATTCCACTCCATTCCATTCGATTCCATTCGATTCCATTCGATTCCATTCCATTACATTCCATTCCATTCCATTCTATTCTATTGAATTCCATTCCATTCCATTCCATTCCATTGCATTCCAATCCATTCCATTCTACTCGGGTTGATTCCTTTCCATTCCATTCCATTCCATTCCATTCCATTCCATTCCATTCCATTCCATTTCATTTCATTCCATTTCAATCCATTCCATTCTAATCGGGTTGATTCCATTCCATTCCATTCCATTCCATTCCATTCCATTCCATTCCATTTCATTCTATTCCATTGAATTCCATTCCATTCCATTCCATTCCATTCCATTCCAATCCATTCCATTCTACTCGGGATGATTCCATTCCATTCCATTCCATTCCATTCCATTCCATTCCATTCCATTCCATTCCATTCCATTCCATTCCATTAGATTCCATTCCATTCCATTGCATTCCATTCCGTTCTACTCGGGTTGATTCCATTCCATTCCATTCCATTCCATTCCATTCCATGGAATTCCATTCCATTCCATTCCATTCCATGGAATTCCATTCCATTCCATTCCATTCCATTCCATTCCATCCCATTCCATTCCAATCCATTCCATTCTACTCGGGTTGATTCCATTAAATTGCATTCCATTCCATTCCATTCCATTCCATTCCATTCCATTCCATTCCATTCCATTCCATTCCATTCCATTCCATTCTATTCCATTGAATTCCATTCCATTCCATTCCATTCCATTCCATTCTGTTCGATTATATTCGATTCCATTCCATTCCATTCCATTCCATTCCATTCCATTCCATTCCATTCCAATCCATTCCATTCTACTCGGGTTGATTCAATTCCATTCCATTCCATTCCATTCCATTCTATTCCATTGAATTCCATTCCATTCCATTCCATTCCATTCCATTCTGTTCGATTATATTCGATTCCATTCCATTCCATTCCATTCCATTCCATTCCATTCCATTCCATTCCATTCCATTCCATTCCGTTCTACTCGGGTTCATTCCATTCCATTCCATTCCATTCCATTCCATTCCATTCCATTCCATTCCATTCCATTCCATTCCATTCCATTCCATTCCATTCCGTTCCACTCGGGTTGATTCCATTCCATTCCATTCCATTCCATTCCATTCCATTCCATTCCATTCGATTCCATTCGATTCCATTCCATTCCATTCCATTCCATTCCATTCCATTCCATTCCAATCCATTCCATTCTACTCGGGTTGATTCCATTCCATTCCATTCCATTCCATTCCATTCCATTCCATTCCATTCCATTCCATTCCATTGCATTCCATTCCATTCCATTCCACTCGGGTTCATTCCATTCCATTCCATTCCATTCTATTCCGTTTAATTCCATTCCATTCCATTCCATTCCATTCCATTCCATTCGATTCCATTCCATTCCATTCCATTCCATTCCATTCCATTCCATTCCATTCAATTCCATTCCATTTCATTCCATTCCGTTCTACTCGTGTTCATTCCATTCCATTCCATTACATTCCATTCCAATCCATTCCATTCTACTCGGGTTCATTCCATTCCATTCCATTCTATTCCATTCCATTCCATTCCATTCCAATCCATTCCATTCTACTCGGGTCGATTCCATTCCATTCCATTCCATTCCACTCCATTCCCTTCCTTTCCATTCCCTTCGGTTCCATTCAATTCCATTCGATTCCATTCCATTTCACTCCATTCCATTCTATTCCGTTCCATTCCGTTCCAATCCATTCCATTCCATTCCATTCCATTCTACTCGGGTTGATTCCATTACATTCCATTCCATTCCATTCGATTCCTTTCGACTCCATTCGATTCCATTCCATTCCATTCCATTCCATTCCATTCCCTACCATTCCATTCCAATCCATTCCATTCTACTCGGGTTGACTCCATTTCATTCCATTCCATTCCATTCCATTCCCTTCCATTCCATTCCATTCGGTTCCATTCGATTCCATTCGATTCCATTCCATTTCACTCCGTTCCATTCCATTCCGTTTCATTCCGTTCCGTTCCGTTCCATTCTATACGGGTTGATTCCATTCCATTCCATTCCATTCCATTCCATTCCATTCCATTCCATTCCATTCCCTTCCATTCCATTCCATTCGGTTCCATTCGATTCCATTCGATTCCATTCCATTTCACTCCATTCCATTCCATTCCGTTCCGTTCCGTTCCGTTCCGTTCCGTTCTATTCGGGTTGATTCCATTCTATTCCACTCCATTCCATTCGATTCCATTCCATTTCACTCCATTCCATTCCGTTCCGTTCCGTTCCGTTCCGTTCCGTTCCGTTCTATTCGGGTTGATTACATTCTATTCCACTCCATTCCATTCGATTCCATTCGATTCCATTCCATTCCATTCCATTCCATTCCATTCCATTCCATTCCATTCCCTTCCATTCTATGCTATTGAATTCCATTCCATTCCATTCCATTCCATTCCTATCCATTCAATTCTACTCGGGTTGATTCCATTCCATTCCATTCCATTCCATTCCATTCCATTCCATACCGCTTTACTCGGATTCATTCCATTCCATTCCATTCCATTCCATTCCATTCCATTCCATTCCATTCCATTCCATTCCATTCCGTTCTACTCGGGTCCTTTCCATTCCATTCCATTCCATTCGATTCCCTCCCATTCCATTCTATTCAATTCCATTCCATTCCAATCCATTCCATTCTACTCGGGTTGATTCCATTCCATTCCATTCCATTCCATTCCATTCCATTCCATTCCATTCCATTCCATTCCATTCCGTTCTACTCGGGTCCATTCCATTCCATTCCATTCCATTCGATTCCATTCCATTCCATTCGATTCCATTCCATTCCGTTCCAATCCATTCCATTCTACTCGGGTTGATTCCATTCCATTCCATTCCATTCCACTCCATTCCATTCCATTCGATTCCATTCGATTCCATTCCATTCCATTCCATTCCATTCCATTCCATTCATTTCCAATCCATTCCGTTCTACTCGGGTTCAATCCATTCCATTCCATTCCATTCCATTCTATTCCATTGAATTCCATTCCATTCCATTCCATTCCATTCCATTCCGTTCCATTCCATTCCGTTCTACTCAGGTTGATTCCATTCCATTCCATACCATTGCATTCTATTGCATTCCATTCGATTCCATTCGATTCCATTCGATTCCATTTGATTCCATTCCATTCCATTCCATTCCATTCCATTCCATTCCATTCCATTCCATTCCATTCCATTCGGTTCCATTCGATTCCATTCGATTCCATTCCATTTCACTCCATTCAATTCCGTTCCGTTCCGTTCCGTTCCGTTCTATTCGGGTTGATTCCATTCTATTCCACTCCATTCCATTCAATTCCATTCGATTCCATTCCATTCCATTCCATTCCATTCCCTTCCATTCCATTCCATTCCATTCCATTCCCTTCCATTCTATGCTATTGAATTCCTTTCCATTCCATTCCATTCCATTCCTATCCATTCCATTCTACTCGGGTTGATTCCATTCCATTCCATTCCATTCCATTCCATTCCTTTCCATTCCATTCCGCTCTACTCGGGTTCATTCCATTCCATTCCATTCCATTCCATCCCATTCCGTTCTACTCGGGTCCATTCCATTCCATTCCATTCCATTCCATTCCATTCCATTCCATTCCATTCCATTCCATTCGGTTCCATTCGATTCCATTCGATTCCATTCCATTTCACTCCATTCAATTCCGTTCCGTTCCGTTCGGTTCCGTTCTATTCGGGTTGATTCCATTCTATTCCACTCCATTCCATTCAATTCCATTCGATTCCATTCCATTCCATTCCATTCCATTCCATTCCATTCCATTCCATTCCCTTCCATTCTATGCTATTGAATTCCTTTCCATTCCATTCCATCCCATTCCTATCCACTCCATTCTACTCGGGTTGATTCCATTCCATTCCATTCCATTCCATTCCATTCCATTCCATTCCATTCCATTCCATTCCATTCCGCTCTACTCGGGTTCATTCCATTCCATTCCATTCCATTCCATTCCATTCCATTCCATTCCATTCCATTCCATTCCATTCCGTTCTACTCGGGCTGATTCCATTCCATTCCATTCCATTCCATTCCATTCCATTCCATTCCATTCCATTCCATTCCATTCCATTCCATTCCATTCCATTTGATTCCATTCGAATCCATTCCTTTCCATTCCATTCCATTCCATTCCATTCCATTCCATTCCATTCCATTCCAATCCATTCCGTTCTACTCGGGTTGATTCCATTAAATTCCATTCCATTCCGTTCCGTTCAGTTCCGTTCCGTTACGTTCCGTTATATTCGGGTTGATTCCATTCTATTCCACTCCATTCCATTCGATTCCATTAGATTCCATTCGATTCCATTCCATTCCATTCCATTCCATTCCATTCTATTCTATTGAATTCCATTCCATTCCATTCCATTCCATTCCAATCCATTCCATTCTACTCGGGTTGATTCCATTCCATTCCATTCCATTCCATTCCATTCCATTCCATTCCATTCCATTCCAGAGTATTCCATTGAATTCCATACCATTCCATTCCATTCCATTCCAATCCTTTCCATTCTACTCGGGTTGATTCCATTCCATTCCATTTCACTCCATTCCATTCCTTTCCGTTCCGTTCCGTTCCGTTCTACTCGGGTTCATTCCATTCCATTCCATTCCATTCCATTCTATTCGGGTTGATTCCATTCTATTCCCCCCCATTCCATTCGATTCCATTCGATTCCATTCGATTCCATTCCATTCCATTCCATTCCATTCCATTCCATTCCATTCTATTCTATTGAATTCCATTCCATTCCATTCCATTCCATTCCTATCCATTCCATTCTACTCGGGTTGATTCCATTCCATTCCATTCCATTCCATTCCATTCCATTCCGTTCTACTCGGGTCCATTCCATTCCATTCCATTCCATTCGATTCCATTCCATTCCATTCGATTCCATTCCATTCCATTCCAATCCATTCCATTCTACTCGATTTGATTCCATTCCATTCCATTCCATTCCATTCCATTCCAGTCCATTCCATTCGATTCAACTCCTTTCCATTTCATTTCATTGCATTCCATTCCATTCCATTCCATTCGATTCCATTCCATTCCATTCCATTCCAATCCATTCCATTCCATTCCATTCCGTTCTACTCGGGTTGATTCCATTCTATTCCATTCCATTCCATTCCATTCCATTCCATTCCATTCCATTCCACTCCATTCCATTCCGTTCTACTCGGGTTGATTCCATTCTATTCCATTCCATTCCATTCGATTCCATTCGATTCCATTCGATTCCATTCCATTCCATTCCATTCCATTCCATTCCATTCTATTCCATTGAATTCCATTCCATTCCATTCCATTCCATTCCATTCCGTTCTACTCGGGTTGATTCCATTCCATTCCATTCCATTCCATTCCATTCCATTCCATTCCATTCCATTTCATTCTATTCCATTCCATTTCATTCCATTCCATTCCACTCGATTCCATTCCATTCCATTCCATTCCATTCCATTCCATTCCATTCCATTCCAATCCATTCTATTATACTCGGGTTGATTCCTTTCCATTCCATTCCATTCCATTCCATTCCATCCCATCCCATCCCATCCCATCCCATCCCAACCCACCCCACCCCACACCACCCCACCCCACCCCACCCAACCCCACCCCACCCCACTCCACTCCACTCGGGTTGATTCCATTCCATTCCATTCTGTTCCATTCCATTCCATTCCATTCCATTCCATTCCATTCCATTCAATTCCATTCCATTCCATTCCATACCATTCCATTCCATTCCATTCCATTCCATTCCATTCCATTCCATTCCATTGGATTCCATTCCATTCCATTCCATTCCATTCCATTCCATTCCATTCCATTCCATTCCATTCCATTCCATTCCATTCCATTCCATTCCGTTCTACTCGGGTTCATTCCATTCCATTCCATTCCATTCCATTCTATTCCATTGAATTCCATTCCATTCCATTCCATTCCATTCCATTCCATTCCATTCCGTTCCATTCCAATCCGTTCTACTCGGGTTGATTCCATTCCATTCCATACCATTCCATTCCATTCCATTCCATTCCATTCCATTCCATTCCATTCCCTTCCATTCCATTCCATTCGGTTCCATTCGATTCCATTCGATTCCATTCCATTTCACTCCATTCCATTCCGTTCCGTTCCGTTCCGTTCCGTTCTGTTCCGTTCCTTTCCGTTCTATTCGGGTTGATTACATTCTATTCCACTCCATTCCATTCGATTCCATTCGATTCCATTACATTCCATTCCATTCCATTCCATTCCCTTCCATTCTATGCTATTGAATTCCATTCCATTCCATTCCATTCCATTCCTATCCATTCAATTCTACTCGGGTTGATTCCATTCCATTCCATTCCATTCCATTCCATTCCATTCCATACCGTTTTACTCGGGTTCATTCCATTCCATTCCATTCCATTCCATTCCATTCCATTCCATTCCATTCCATTCCATTCCATTCCGTTCTACTCGGGTCCTTTCCATTCCATTCCATTCCATTCGATTCCCTCCCATTCCATTCTATTCAATTCCATTCCATTCCAATCCATTCCATTCTACTCGGGTTGATTCCATTCCATTCCATTCCATTCCATTACACTCCATTCCATTCCATTCCATTCCATTCCATTCCATTCCGTTCTACTCGGGTCCATTCCATTCCATTCCATTCCATTCGATTCCATTCCATTCCATTCGATTCCATTCCATTCCATTCCAATCCATTCCATTCTACTCGGGTTGATTCCATTCCATTCCATTCCATTCCATTCTATTCCATTCCATTCCATTCCATTCGATTCCACTCGATTCCATTCCATTCCATTCCATTCCATTCCATTCCAATCCATTCCATTATACTCGGGTTGATTCCTTTCCATTCCATTCCATTCCATTCCATTCCATCCCATCCCATCCCATCCCATCCCATCCCAACCAACCCCACCCCACCCCACCCCACCCCACCCCACCCCACCCCACCCCACTCCACTCCACTCGGGTTGATTCCATTCCATTTCATTAAATTCCATTCCATTCCATTCCATTCCATTGCATTCCATTCCATTCCATTCAATTCAATTCCATTCCATTCCATTCCATACCATTCCATTCCATTCCATTCCATTCCATTCCATTCCATTCGATTCCATTCTACTCCACTCCATTCCATTCGATTCCATTCGATTCCATTCGATTCCATTCGATTCCATTCCATTCCATTCCATTCCATTCCATTCCATTCCATTCCATTTCATTCTATTCCATTCCATTCCATTCTATTCCATTCCATTGCATTCCATTCGATTCCACTCGATTCCATTCCATTCCATTCCATTCCATTCCATTCCAATCCATTCCATTCTACTCGGGTTGATTCCTTTCCATTCCATTCCATTCCATTCCATTCCATTCCATCCCATCCCATGCCATCCCATCCCATCCCAACCCACCCCACCCCACACCACCCCACCCCACCCCACCCAACCCCACCCCACCCCACTCCACTCCACTCGGGTTGATTCCATTCCATTCCATTCTATTCCATTCCATTCCATTCCATTCCATTCCATTCCATTCAATTCCATTCCATTCCATTCCATACCATTCCATTCCATTCCATTCCATTCCATTCCATTCCATTCCATTCCATTCCATTCCATTGGATTCCATTCCATTCCATTCCATTCCATTCCATTCCATTCCATTCCATTCCATTCCATTCCATTCCGTTCTACTCGGGTTCATTCCATTCCATTCCATTCCATTCCATTCTATTCCATTGAATTCCATTCCATTCCATTCCATTCCATCCCATTCCATTCCATTCCATTCCGTTCCATTCCAATCCGTTCTACTCGGGTTGATTCCATTCCATTCCATACCATTCCATTCCATTCCATTCCATTCGATTCCATTCCTTTCCATTCCATTCCATTCCAATCCATTCCATTCTACTCGGGTTGATTCCATTCCATTCCATTCCATTCCATTCCATTCCATTCCATTCCCTTCCATTCCATTCCATTCGGTTCCATTCGATTCCATTCGATTCCATTCCATTTCACTCCATTCCATTCCGTTCCGTTCCGTTCCGTTCCGTTCCGTTCCGTTCCGTTCCTTTCCGTTCTATTCGGGTTGATTACATTCTATTCCACTCCATTCCATTCGATTCCATTCGATTCCATTACTTTCCATTCCATTCCATTCCATTCCCTTCCATTCTATGCTATTGAATTCCATTCCATTCCATTCCATTCCATTCCTATCCATTCAATTCTACTCGGGTTGATTCCATTCCATTCCATTCCATTCCATTCCATTCCATTCCATACCGTTTTACTCGGGTTCATTCCATTCCATTCCATTCCATTCCATTCCATTCCATTCCATTCCATTCCATTCCATTCCATTCCATTCCGTTCTACTCGGGTCCATTCCATTCCATTCCATTCCATTCGATTCCATTCCATTCCATTCGATTCCATTCCATTCGATTCCAATCCATTCCATTCTACTCGGGTTGATTCCATTCCATTCCATTCCATTACATTCCAGTCCATTCCATTCGAATCAACTCCATTCCATTCCATTTCATTGCATTCCATTCCATTCCATTCCATTCCATTCCATTCCATTCCATTCCATTCCATTCCATTCCATTCCATTCCATTCCATTCCATTCCATTCCATTCCATTCCATTCCTTTCTACTCGGGTTGATTCCATTCTATTCCATTCCATTCCATTCGATTCCATTCGATTCCATTCGATTCCACTCCATTCCATTCGATTCCATTTGATTCCATTCGATTCCATTCCATTCCATTCCATTCCATTCCATTCCATTCCATTCCATTCCATTCAATTCCGTTCTATTCGGGTTGATTCCATTCTATTCCATTCCATTCCATTCGATTCCATTCGATTCCATTCGATTCCATTCCATTCCATTCCATTCCATTCCGTTCTACTCGGGTTGATTCCATTCCATTCCATTCCATTCCATTCCATTCCATTCCATTCCATTCTATTCCTTTCCATTCCATTCCATTCGATTCCACTCGATTCCATTCCATTCCCTTCCATTCCATTCCATTCCAATCCATTCCATTCTACTCGGGTTGATTCCTTTCCATTCCATTCCATTCCATTCCATTCCATTCCATCCCATCCCATCCCATCCCATCCCATCACATCCCATCCCACCCCACCCCACCCCACCCGACACCACCCCACCCCACCCCACCCCACCCCACTCCACTCCACTCGGGTTGATTCCATTCCATTCCATTCCATTCCATTCCATTCCATTCCATTCCATTCCATTCCATTCCATTCCATTCCATTCCATTCCATTCCATTCCATTCCATTCCATTCCATTTGATTCCATTCCATTCCATTCCATTCCATTCCATTCCATTGCGTTCTACTCGGGTTGTTTCCATTCCATTCCATTCCATTCCATTCCATTCCATTCGATTCCATTCGATTCCATTCGATTCGATTCCATTCCATTCCATTCCATTCCATTCCATTCCAATCCATTCCATTCTACTCGTGTTGATTCCATTCCATTCCATTCCATTCCATTCCATTCCATTCCATTCCATTCCCTTCCATTCCATTCCATTCTGTTCCATTCGATTCCATACGATTCCATTCCATTTCACTCCATTCCATTCCATTCTGTTGCATTCCATTCCATTCCATTCCATTCCATTCCTTTCCATTCCATTCTATTCTATTGAATTCCATTCCATTCCATTCCATTCCATTCAAATCCATTCCATTCTACTCTGGTTGATTCCATTCCATTCCATTCCATTCCATTCGATTCCATTCCATTCCATTCCATTCCGTTCTACTCGTGTTGATTCCATTCCATTCCATTCCATTCCATTCCATTCCATTCCAATCCATTCCATTCCACTCGGGTTAATTCCATTCCATTCCATTCCATTCCATTCCATTCCATTCCATTCCATTCCATTCTACTCGGGTTGATTCCATGACATTCCATTCCATTCCATTCCATTCCATTCCATTCCATTCCATTCCATTCCATTCCATTCCATTCCATTCCATTCGAATCCATTCCTTTCCATTCCATTCCATTCCATTCCATTCCATTCCATTCCAATCCATTCCGTTATACTCGGGTTGATTCCATTCCATTCCATTCCATTCCATTCCATTCCATTCCCTTCCATTCCATTCCATTCGGTTCCATTCGATTCCATTCGATTCCATTCCATTTCACTCCATTCCATTCCATTCCGTTCCGTTCCGTTCCATTCCGTTCCGTTCTATTCGGGTTGATTCCATTCTATTCCACTCCATTCCATTCGATTCCATTCGATTCCATTCGATTCCATTCCATTCCATTCCATTCCCTTCCATTCTATTCTGTTGAATTCCATTCCATTCCATTCCATTCCATTACAATCCATTCCATTCTACTCGGGTTGATTCCATTCCATTCCATTCCATTCCATTCCATTCCATTCCATTCCATTCCTTTCCATTCCATTCCATTCCATTCCATTCCTGTCTATTCCATTGAATTCCGTTCCATTCCATTCCATTCCATTCCATTCCAATCCTTTCCATTCTACTCGGGTTGATTCCATTCCATTCCATTTCACTCCATTCCATTCCGTTCCTTTCCGTTCCGTTCCGTTCCGTTCTACTCGGGTTCATTCCATTCCATTCCATTCCATTCCCTTCTATTCGCTTTGATTCCATTCTATTAACCTCCATTCCATTCGATTCCATTCAATTCCATTCGATTCAATTCCATTCCATTCCATTCCATTCCATTCCATTCCATTCCATTCCATTCCATTCCCTTCCATTCTATTCTATTGAATTCCATTCCATTCCATTCCATTCCATTCCTATCCATTCCATTCTACTCGGGTTGATTCCATTCCACTCGGGTTGATTCCATTCCATTCCATTCCATTCCATTCCATTCCATTTCTTTCCATTCCATTCCGTTCTACTCGGGTTCATTCCATTCCATTCCATTCCATTCCATTCCATTCCATTCCATTCCATTCGAATCCATTCCTTTCCATTCCATTCCATTCCATTCCATTCCATTCCATTCCAATCCATTCCGTTATACTCGGGTTGATTCCATTCCATTCCATTCCATTCCATTCCATTCCATTCCCTTCCATTCCATTCCATTCGGTTCCATTCGATTCCATTCGATTCCATTCCATTTCACTCCATTCCATTCCATTCCGTTCCGTTCCGTTCCATTCCGTTCCGTTCTATTCGGGTTGATTCCATTCTATTCCACTCCATTCCATTCGATTCCATTCGATTCCATTCGATTCCATTCCATTCCATTCCATTCCCTTCCATTCTATTCTGTTGAATTCCATTCCATTCCATTCCATTCCATTACAATCCATTCCATTCTACTCGGGTTGATTCCATTCCATTCCATTCCATTCCATTCCATTCCATTCCATTCCATTCCTTTCCATTCCATTCCATTCCATTCCATTCCTGTCTATTCCATTGAATTCCGTTCCATTCCATTCCATTCCATTCCATTCCAATCCTTTCCATTCTACTCGGGTTGATTCCATTCCATTCCATTTCACTCCATTCCATTCCGTTCCTTTCCGTTCCGTTCCGTTCCGTTCTACTCGGGTTCATTCCATTCCATTCCATTCCATTCCCTTCTATTCGCTTTGATTCCATTCTATTAACCTCCATTCCATTCGATTCCATTCAATTCCATTCGATTCCATTCCATTCCATTCCATTCCATTCCATTCCATTCCATTCCATTCCATTCCCTTCCATTCTATTCTATTGAATTCCATTCCATTCCATTCCATTCCATTCCTATCCATTCCATTCTACTCGGGTTGATTCCATTCCACTCGGGTTGATTCCATTCCATTCCATTCCATTCCATTCCATTCCATTTCTTTCCATTCCATTCCGTTCTACTCGGGTTCATTCCATTCCATTCCATTCCATTCCATTCCATTCCATTCCATTCCATTCCATTCCATTCCATTCCATTCCATTCCAATCCGTTCTACTCGGGTCCATTCCATTCCATTCCATTCCATTCGATTCCATTCCATTCCATTCGATTCCATTCCATTCCATTCCAATTCATTCCATTCTACTCGTGTTGATTCCATTCCATTCCATTCCATTCCATTCCATTCCAGTCCATTCCATTTGAATCAACTCCATTCCATTCCATTTCATTGCATTCCATTCCATTCCATTCCATTCCATTCCGTTCCGTTCCGTTCCATTCTATTCGGGTTAAGTCCATTCCATTCCATTCCGTTCCGTTCCGTTCCATTCTATTCGGGTTGATTCCATTCCATTCCATTCCATTCCATTCCATTCCATTCCATTCCATTTCATTCAGTTCCATTCGATTCCATTCGATTCCATTCCATTTCACTCAATTCCATTCCATTCCATTCCATTCCGTTCCGTTCCATTCCGTTCCCTTCTATTCGGGTTGATTCCATTCTATTCCACTCCATTCCATTTGATTCCATTCGATTCCATTCGATTCCATTCCATTCCATTCCATTCCATTCCATTCCATTCCAATCCATTCCATTCTACTCGGGTTGATTCCATTCCATTCCATTCCATTCCATTCTATTCCATTCCATTCCATTCCATTCCATTCCATTCCACTCGGGTTCATTCCATTCCATTCCATTCCATTCCATTCTATTCCATGGAATTCCATTCCATTCCATTCCATTCCATTCCATTCCATTCTATTCCATGGAATTCCATTCCATTCCATTCCATTCCATTCCATTCCATTCCATTCCATTCCATTCCATTCCATTCCATTCCATTCCGTTCTACTCGGGTTCATTCCATTCCATTCAATTCCATTCCATTCCATTCCATTCTATTCCATTGAATTCCATTCCATTCCATTCCATTCCATTCCATTACTTTCCGTTCCATTCCATTCCGTTCTACTCGGGTTGATTCCATTCCATTCCATACCATTCCATTCCATTCCATTCCATTCCATTCCATTCCATTCCATTCCATTCCATCCCATTCCATTCCATGCCATTCCATTCCATTCGGTTCCATTCGATTCCATTCGATTCCATTCCATTTCACTCCATTCCGTTCCGTTCCGTTCCGTTCCGTTCCGTTCCGTTCCGTTCCGTTCTACTCGGGTTCATTCCATTCCATTCCATTCCATTCCGTTCTATTCGGTTTGATTCCATTCTATTCCCCTCCATTCCATTCGATTCCATTCAATTCCGTTCGATTCCATTCCATTCCATTCCATTCAATTCCATTCCATTCCATTCCCTTCCATTCTATTCTATTGAATTCCATTCCATTCCATTCCATTCCATTCCATTCCTATCCATTCCATTCTACTCGGGTTGATTCCATTCCACTCGGATTGATTCCATTCCATTCCATTCCATTCCATTCCATTCCATTCCATTCCATTCCATTCCATTCCATTCCGTTCTACTCGGGTCCATTCTATTCCATTCCATTCCATTCCATTCCATTCCATTCCATTCCATTCCATTCCATTCCATTCGATTCCATTCCATTCCATTCCAATCCATTCCATTCTACTCGTGTTGATTCCATTCCATTCCATTCCATTCCATTCCATTCCGGTCCATTCCATTCGAATCAACTCCATTCCATTCCATTTCATTGCATTCAATTCCATTCCATTCCATTCCATTCCATTCCGTTCCGTTCCCTTCCATTCTATTCGGGTTGATTCCATTCCATTCTATTCCATTCCATTCCATTCCATTCCATTCCATTCCATTCCATTCCATTCCATTCCATTCGGTCCCATTCGATTCTATTCGATTCCATTCCATTTCACTCCATTCCATTCCATTCCATTCCATTCCATTCCGTTCCGTTCCATTCCGTTCCCTTCTATTCGGGTTGATTCCATTCTATTCCACTCCATTCCATTCGATTCCTTTTGACTCCATTCGATTCCATTCAATTCCATTCCATTCCATTCCATTCCAATCCATTCCATTCTACTCGGGTCGATTCCATTCCATTCCATTCCATTCCATTCCATTCCATTCCCTTCCTTTCCATTCCCTTCGGTTCCATTCGATTCCATTCGATTCCATTCCATTTCACTCCATTCCATTCCATTCCGTTCCATTCCGTTCCAATCCATTCCATTCCATTCCATTCCATTCTACTCGGGTTGATTCCATTCCATTCCATTCCATTCCATTCTATTCCATTCCATTCCATTCCATTCCATTCCATTCCACTCGGGTTCATTCCATTCCATTCCATTCCATTCCATTCTATTCCATGGAATTCCATTCCATTCCATTCCATTCCATTCCATTCCATTCCATTCCATTCCATTCCATGGAATTCCATTCCATTCCATTCCATTCCATTCCATTCCATTCCATTCCATTCCATTCCATTCCATTCCATTCCATTCCATTCCGTTCTACTCGGGTTCATTCCATTCCATTCCATTCCATTCCATTCTATTCCATTGAATTCCATTCCATTCCATTCCATTACTTTCCGTTCCATTCCATTCCGTTCTACTCGGGTTGATTCCATTCCATTCCATACCATTCCATTCCATTCCATTCCATTCCATTCCATTCCATCCCATTCCATTCCATTCCATTCCATTCCATTCGGTTCCATTCGATTCCATTCGATTCCATTCCATTTCACTCCATTCCGTTCCGTTCCGTTCCGTTCCGTTCCGTTCCGTTCCGTTCCGTTCTATTCGGGTTTATTCCATTCTATTCCACTCCATTCCATTCGATTCCATTCGATTCCATTCCATTCCATTCCATTCCATTCCATTCCATTCCATTCCATTCCCATCCATTCTATGCTATTGAATTCCATTCCATTCCATTCCATTCCATTCCTACCAATTCAGTTCTACTCGGGTTGATTCCATTCCATTCCATTCCATTCCATTCCATTCCATACCGCTCTACTCGGGTTCATTCCATTCCATTCCATTCCATTCCATTCCATTCCATTCCATTCCATTCCGTTCTACTCGAGTCCATTCCATTCCATTCCATTCCATTCCATTCGATTCCCTCCCATTCCATTCGATTCAATTCCATTCCATTCCAATCCATTCCATTCTACTCGGGTTGATTCCATTCCATTCCTTTCCATTCCATTCCATTCCATTCCATTCCAATCCTTTCAATTCTACTCGGGTTGATTCCATTCCATTCCATTTCACTCCATTCCATTCCGTTCCGTTCCGTTACGTTCCGTTCCGTTCCGTTCTACTCGGGTTCATTCCATTCCATTCCATTCCATTCCGTTCTATTCGGGTTGATTCCATTCTATTCCCCTCCATCCCATTCGATTCCATTCAATTCAATTCGATTCCATTCCATACCTTTCCATTCCATTCCATTCCATTCCCTTCCATTCTATTCTATTGAATTCCATTCCATTCCATTCCATTCCATTCCATTCCATTCCTATCCATTCCATTCTACTCGGGTGGATTCCATTCCATTCCATTCCATTCCATTCCATTCCATTCCATTCCATTCCATTCCATTCCATTCCATTCCATTCCGTTCTACTCGGGTTCATTCCATTCCATTCCATTCCATTCCATTCCATTCCATTCCATTCCATTCCATTCCATTCCATTCCATTCCGTTCTACTCGGGTCCATTCCATTCCATTCCATTCCATTCCATTCGATTCCATTCCATTCGATTCCATTCCATTCCATTCCAATCCATTCCATTCTACTCGGGTTGATTCCATTCCATTCCATTCCATTACATTCCAGTCCATTCCATTCGAATCAACTCCATTCCATTCCATTTCATTGCATTCCATTCCATTCCATTCCATTCCATTCCATTCCATTCCATTCCATTCCATTCCAATCCATTCCATTCCATTCCTTTCTACTCGGGTTGATTGCATTCTATTCCATTCCATTCCATTCGATTCCATTCGATTCCATTCCATTCCATTCCATTCCATTCAAATCCATTCCATTCTACTCGGGTTTATTCCATTCCATTCCATTCCATTCCATTCCATTCCATTCCATTCCATTCTATTCCATTGAACTCCATTCCATTCCATTCCATTCCATTCCATTTCATTACATTCCATTCCATTCCATTCCGTTCTACTCGGGTTGATTCCATTCCATTGCATTCCATTCCATTCCATTCCATTCCATTCCATTCTATTCCTTTCCATTCCATTCCATTCGATTCCACTCGATTCCATTCCATTCCCTTCCATTCCATTCCATTCCAATCCATTCCATTCTACTCGGGATGATTCCTTTCCATTCCATTCCATTCCATTCCATTCCATTCCATCCCATCCCATCCCATCCCATCCCATCACATCCCATCCCACCCCACCCCACCCCACCCCACACCACCCCACCCCACCCCACCCCACACCACTCCACTCCACTCGGGTTGATTCCATTCCATTCCATTCCATTCCATTCCATTCCATTCCATTCCATTCCATTCCATTCCATTCCATTTGATTCCATTCCATTCCATTCCATTCCATTCCATTCCATTCCATTCCATTCCGTTCTACTCGGGTTGTCTCCATTCCATTCCATTCCATTCCACTCCATTCCATTCGATTCCATTCGATTCCATTCGATTCCATTCCATTCCATTCCATTCCATTCCATTCCATTCCATTCAAATCCATTCCATTCTACTCGTGTTGATTCCATTCCATTCCATTCCATTCCATTCCATTCCATTCCATTCCATTCCATTCCCTTCCATTCCATTCCATTCTGTTCCATTCGATTCCATACGATTCCATTCCATTTCACTCCATTCCATTCCATTCTGTTGCATTCCATTCCATTCCATTCCATTCCATTCCTGTCCATTCCATTCTATTCTATTGAATTCCATTCCATTCCATTCCATTCCATTCAAATCCATTCCATTCTACTCGGGTTGATTCCATTCCATTCCATTCCATTCCATTCCATTCGATTCCATTCCATTCCATTCCATTCCGTTCTACTCGGGTTGATTCCATTCCATTCCATTCCATTCCATTCCATTCCATTCCAATCCATTCCATTCCACTCGGGTTAATTCCATTCCATTCCATTCCATTCCATTCCATTCCATTCCATTCTACTCGGGTTGATTCCATTCCATTCCATTCCATTCCATTCCATTCCATTCCATTCCATTCCATTCCATTCCATTCGAATCCATTCCTTTCCATTCCATTCCATTCCATTCCATTCCATTCCAATCCATTCCGTTATACTCGGGTTGATTCCATTCCATTCCATTCCATTCCATTCCATTCCATTCCCTCCCATTCCATTCCATTCGGTTCCATTCGATTCCATTCGATTCCATTCCATTTCACTCCATTCCATTCCATTCCGTTCCGTTCCTTTCTGTTCCATTCCGTTCTGTTCTATTCGGGTTGATTCCATTCTATTCCACTCCATTCCATTCGATTCCATTCGATTCCATTCGATTCCATTCCATTCCATTCCATTCCCTTCCATTCTATTCTGTTGAATTCCATTCCATTCCATTCCATTCCATTACAATCCATTCCATTCTACTCGGGTTGATTCCATTCCATTCCATTCCATTCCATTCCATTCCATTCCATTCCATTCCATTCCATTCCATTCCATTCCATTCCATTCCATTCCAGTCTATTCCATTGAATTCCATTCCATTCCATTCCATTCCATTCCATTCCAATCCTTTCCATTCTACTCGGGTTGATCCAATTCCATTCCATTTCACTCCATTCCATTCCGTTCCTTTCCGTTCCGTTCCGTTCCGTTCCGTTCTACTCGGGTTCATTCCATTCCATTCCATTCCATTCCGTTCTATTCGGTTTGATTCCATTCTATTAACCTCCATTCCATTCGATTCCATTCAATTCCATTCGATTCCATTGTATTCCGTTCCATTCCTTTCCATTCCATTCCATTCCATTCCATTCCATTCCCTTCCATTCTATTCTATTGAATTCCATTCCATTCCATTCCATTCCATTCCTATCAATTCCATTCTACTCGGGTTGATTCCATTCCACTCGGGTTGATTCCATTCCATTCCATTCCATTCCATTCCATTCCATTTCTTTCCATTCCATTCCGTTCTACTCGGGTTCATTCCATTCCATTCCATTCCATTCCCTTCCATTCCATTCCATTCCATTCCATTCCATTCCAATCCGTTCTACTCGGGTCCATTCCATTCCATTCCATTCCATTCCATTCCATTCCATTCCATTCGATTCCATTCCATTCCATTCCAATCCATTCCATTCTACTCGTGTTGATTCCATTCCATTCCATTCCATTCCATTCCAGTCCATTCCATTTGAATCAACTCCATTCCATTCCATTTCATTGCATTCCATTCCATTCCATTCCATTCCATTCCGTTCCGTTCCGTTCCATTCTATTCGGGTTAAGTCCATTCCATTCCATTCCGTTCCGTTCCGTTCCATTCTATTCGGGTTGATTCCATTCCATTCCATTCCATTCCATTCCATTCCATTCCATTCCATTCCATTTCATTCAGTTCCATTCGATTCCATTCGATTCCATTCCATTTCACTCCATTCCATTCCATTCCATTCCATTCCGTTCCGTTCCATTCCGTTCCCTTCTATTCAGGTTGATTCCATTCTATTCCACTCCATTCCATTTGATTGCATTCGATTCCATTCGATTCCATTCCATTCCATTCCATTCCATTCCATTCCATTCCAATCCAATCCATTCCATTCTACTCGGGTTGATTCCATTCCATTCCATTCCATTCCATTCCATTCTATTCCATTCCATTCCATTCCATTCCATTCCATTCCATTCCACTCGGGTTCATTCCATTCCATTCCATTCCATTCCATTCTATTCCATGGAATTCCATTCCATTCCATTCCATTCCATTACATTCCATTACATTCCATTCCATTACATTCCATTCCATGGAATTCCATTCCATTCCATTCCATTCCATTCCATTCCATTCCATTCCATTCCATTCCATTCCATTCCATTCCATTCCATTCCGTTCTACTCTGGTTCATTCCATTCCATTCCATTCCATTCCATTCTATTCCATTGAATTCCATTCCATTCCATTCCATTCCATTCCATTACTTTCCGTTCCATTCCATTCCGTTCTACTCGGGTTGATTCCATTCCATTCCATACCATTCCATTCCATTCCATTCCATTCCATTCCATTCCATTCCATTCCATTCCATTCCATCCCATTCCATTCCATTCCATTCCATTCCATTCGGTTCCATTCGATTCCATTCGATTCCATTCCATTTCACTCCATTCCGTTCCGTTCCGTTCCATTCCGTTCCGTTCCGTTCCGTTCCGTTCCGTTCTACTCGGGTTCATTCCATTCCATTCCATTCCATTCCGTTCTATTCGGTTTGATTCCATTCTATTCCCCTCCATTCCATTCGATTCCATTCAATTCCGTTCGATTCCATTCCATTCCATTCCATTCAATTCCATTCCATTCCATTCCCTTCCATTCTATTCTATTCAATTCCATTCCATTCCATTCCATTCCATTCCATTCCTATCCATTCCATTCTACTCGGGTTGATTCCATTCCACTCGGGTTGATTCCATTCCATTCCATTCCATTCCATTCCATTCCATTCCTTTCCATTCCATTCCGTTCTACTCGGGTTCATTCTATTCCATTCCATTCCATTCCATTCCATTCCATTCCATTCCATTCCATTCCATTCCATTCCATTCCGTTCTACTCGGGTCCATTCTATTCCATTCCATTCCATTCCATTCCATTCCATTCCATTCCATTCCATTCCATTCCATTCGATTCCATTCCATTCCATTCCAATCCATTCCATTCTACTCGTGTTGATTCCATTCCATTCCATTCCATTCCATTCCATTCCATTCCAGTCCATTCCATTCGAATCAACTCCATTCCATTCCATTTCTTTGCATTCCATTCCATTCCATTCCATTCCATTCCATTCCGTTCCGTTCCGTTCCATTCTATTCGGGTTGATTCCATTCCATTCCATTCCATTCCATTCCATTCCATTCCATTCCATTCCATTCCATTCCATTCCATTCCATTGCATTCCATTCGGTCCCATTCGATTCTATTCGATTCCATTCCATTTCACTCCATTCCATTCCATTCCATTCCATTCCGTTCCGTTCCATTCCGTTCCCTTCTATTCGGGTTGATTCCATTCTATTCCACTCCATTCCATTCGATTCCTTTTGACTCCATTCGATTCCATTCAATTCCATTCCATTCCATTCCATTCCAATCCATTCCATTCTACTCGGGTCGATTCCATTCCATTCCATTCCATTCCATTCCTTTCCATTCCATTCCCTTCCTTTCCATTCCCTTTGGTTCCATTCGATTCCATTCGATTCCATTCCATTTCACTCCATTCCATTCCATTCCGTTCCATTCCGTTCCAATCCATTCCATTCCATTCCATTCCATTCTACTCGGGTTGATTCCATTCCATTCCATTCCATACCATTCGATTCCTTTCGACTCCATTCGATTCCACTCCATTCCATTCCATTCCATTCTATTCCATTCCAATCCATTCCATTGTACTCGGGTTGACTCCATTTCATTCCATTCCATTCCATTCCATTCCCTTCCATTCCGTTCCATTCATTTCCATTCGATTCCATTCGATTCCATTCCATTTCACTCCATTCCATTCCATTCCGTTCCATTCCGTTCCGTTCCGTTCCATTCTATTCGGGTTGATTCCACTCCATTCCATTCCATTCCATTCCATTCCATTCCATTCCATTCCATTCCATTCCATTCCATTCGGTTCCATTCGATTCCATTCGATTCCATTCCATTTCACTCCATTCCATTCCATTCCATTCCATTCTGTTCCGTTCCATTCCGTTCCCTTCTATTCGGGTTGATTCCATTCTATTCCACTCTATTCCATTCGATTCCATTCGATTCCATTTGATTCCATTCCATTCCATTCCATTCCATTCCATTCCATTCCATTCCATTCCATTCCTTTCCATTCTATTCTATTGAACTCCATTCCATTCCATTCCATTCCATTCCAATCCATTCCATTCTACTCGGGTTGATTCCATTCCATTCCATTCCGTTCCATTCCGTTCCATTCCATTCCATTCCATTCCATTCCATTCCATTCCATTCTATTCCATTCCATTCCACTCGGGTTCATTCCATTCCATTCCATTCCATTCCATTCCATTCCATTCTATTCCATGGAATTCCATTCCACTCCATTCCATTCCATTCCATTCCATTCCATTCCATTCCATTCCATTCCATTCCATTCCATTCCATTCCGTTCTACTCGGGTTGTTCCATTCCATTCCATTCCATTCCATTCCATTCCATTCGATTGCATTCGATTCCATTCGATTCCATTCCATTCCATTCCATTCCATTCCATTCCATTCCATTCCATTCCATTCCAATCCATTCCATTCTACTCGGGTTGATTCCATTCCATTCCATTCCATTCCATTGCATTCCATTCCATTCCATTCCATTCCCTTCCATTCCATTCCATTCTGTTCCATTCGATTCCATACGATTCCATTCCATTTCACTCCATTCCATTCCATTCTGTTGCATTCCATTCCATTCCATTCCATTCCATTCCTTTCCATTCCATTCTATTCTATTGAATTCCATTCCATTCCATTCCATTCCGTTCAAATCCATTCCATTCTACTCGGGTTGATTCCATTCCATTCCATTCCATTCCATTCGATTCCATTCCATTCCATTCCATTCCGTTCTACTCGGGTTGATTCCATTCCATTCCATTCCATTCCATTCCATTCCAATCCATTCCATTCCACTCGGGTTAATTCCATTCCATTCCATTCCATTCCATTCCATTCCATTCCATTCCATTCCATTCCATTCCATTCCATTCCATTCCATTCTACTCGGGTTGATTCCATTCCATTCCATTCCATTCAGTTCCATTCCATTCCATTCCATTCCATTCCATTCCATTCGAATCCATTCCTTTCCATTCCATTCCATTCCATTCCATTCCATTCCAATCCATTCCGTTATACTCGGGTTGATTCCATTCCATTCCATTCCATTCCATTCCATTCCCTTCCATTCCATTCCATTCGGTTCCATTCGATTCCATTCGATTCCATTCCATTTCACTCCATTCCATTCCATTCCGTTCCGTTCCGTTCTGTTCCATTCCGTTCCGATCTATTCGGGTTGATTCCATTCTATTCCACTCCATTCCATTCGATTCCATTTGATTCCATTCGATTCCATTCCATTCCATTCCATTCCCTTCCATTCTATTCTATTGAATTCCATTCCATTCCATTCCATTCCATTACAATCCATTCCATTCTACTCGGGTTGATTCCATTCCATTCCATTCCATTCCATTCCATTCCATTCCATTCCATTCCATTCCATTCCATTCCATTCCATTCCAGTCTATTCCATTGAATTCCATTCCATTCCATTCCATTCCATTCCAATCCTTTCCATTCTACTCGGGTTGATTCCATTCCATTCCATTTCACTCCATTCCATTCCGTTCCTTTCCGTTCCGTTCCGTTCCGTTCTACTCGGGTTCATTCCATTCCATTCCATTCCATTCCTTTCTATTCGGTTTGATTCCATTCTATTCCCCTCCATTCCATTCGATTCCATTCAATTCCATTCGATTCCATTCCATTCCATTCCATTCCATTCCATTCCATTCCATTCCTTTCCATTCTATTCTATTGAATTCCATTCCATTCCATTCCATTCCATTCCTATCCATTCCATTCTACTCGGGTTGATTCCATTCCACTCGGGTTGATTCCTTTCCATTCCATTCCATTCCATTCCATTCCATTTCTTTCCATTCCATTCCGTTCTACTCGGGTTCATTCCATTCCATTCCATTCCATTCCATTCCATTCCATTCCATTCCATTCCATTCCATTCCATTCCAATCCGTTCTACTCGGGTCCATTCCATTCCATTCCATTCCATTCCATTCCATTCCATTCCATTCGATTCCATTCCATTCCATTCCAATCCATTCCATTCTACTCGTGTTGATTCCATTCCATTCCATTCCATTCCATTCCATTCCAGTCCATTCCATTCGAATCAACTCCATTCCATTCCATTTCATTGCATTCCATTCCATTCCATTCCATTCCATTCCGTTCCGTTCCGTTCCATTCTATTCGGGTTGAGTCCATTCCATTCCATTCCGTTCCGTTCCGTTCCATTCTATTCGGGTTGATTCCATTCCATTCCATTCCATTCCATTCCATTCCATTCCATTCCATTCCATTCCATTTCATTCGGTTCCATTCGATTCCATTCGATTCCATTCCATTTCACTCCATTCCATTCCATTCCATTCCATTCCATTCCGTTCCGTTCCATTCCGTTCCCTTCTATTCGGGTTGATTCCATTCTATTCCACTCCATTCCATTTGATTCCATTCGATTCCATTCGATTCCATTCCATTCCATTCCATTCCATTCCATTCCATTCCAATCCATTCCATTCTACTCGGGTTGATTCCATTCCATTCCATTCCATTCCATTCTATTCCATTCCATTCCATTCCATTCCATTCCATTCCACTCGGTTTCATTCCATTCCATTCCATTCCATTCCATTCTATTCCATGGAATTCCATTCCATTGCATTCCATTCCATTCCATTCCATTCCATTCCATTCCATTCCATTCCATTCCATTCCATTCTATTCCATGGAATTCCATTCCATTCCATTCCATTGCATTCCATTCCATTCCATTCCGTTCTACTCGGGTTCATTCCATTCCATTCCATTCCATTCCATTCCATTCCATTCCATTCCATTCCATTCCATTCCATTCCATTCTATTCCGTTCGATTCCATTCAAATCCATTCCTTTCCATTCCATTCCATTCCATTCCATTCCATTCCAATCCATTCCTTTCTACTCGGGTTGATTCCATTCCATTCCATTCCATTCCATTCCATTCCATTCCCTTCCATTTTATTCTATTCGGTTCCATTCGATTCCATTCGATTCCACTCCATTTCACTCCATTCCATTCCATTCCGTTCCGTTCCGTTCCGTTCCGTTCCGTTCTATTCGGGTTGATTCCATTCTATTCCACTCCATTCCATTCGATTCCATTCGATTCCATTCGATTCCATTCCATTCCATTCCATTCTATTCTATTGAATTCCATTCCATTCCATTCCATTCCATTCCAATCCATTCCATTCTACTCGGGTTGATTCTATTCCATTCCATTCCATTCCATTCCATTCCATTCGATTCCATTCCAGTCTATTCCATTGAATTCCATTCCATTCCATTCCATTCCTTTCCAATCCTTTCCATTCTACTCGGGTTGATTCCATTCCATTCCATTTCACTCCATTCCATTCAGTTCCGTTCCGTTCCGTTCCGTTCCGTTCCGTTCCGTTCTACTCGGGTTCATTCCATTCCATTCCATTCCGTTCTATTTGGGTTGATTCCATTCTATTCCCCTCCATCCCATTCGATTCCATTCAATTCCATTCGATTCCATTCCATTCCATTCCATTCCATTCCATTCCGTTCCACTCGGGTTCATGCCATTCCATTCCATTCCATTCCATTCCATTCTATTCCATTGAATTCCATTCCATTCCATTCCATTCCATTCCATTCCATTCCATTCCATTCCATTCCATTCCATTCCATTTCATTCCATTCCATTCCGTTCTACTCGGGTTCATTCCATTCCATTTCATTCCATTCCATTCCATTCTATTCCGTTGAATTCCATTCCATTCCATTCCATTCCATTCCATTCCATTCCATTCCATTCCATTCCATTCCATTCCGTTCTACTCGGGTTGATTCCATTCCATTCCATTCCATTCCATTCCATTCCATTCCATTCCATTTCATTCGATTCCATTCGATTCCATTCGATTCCATTCCATTCCTTTCCATTCCATTCCATTCCAATCCATTCCATCCTCCTCAGGTTGATTCCATTCCATTCCATTCCATTCCATTCCATTCCATTCCATTCCATTCCATTCCGTTCCATTCCATTCCAATCCATTCCATTCTACTCGGGTTGATTCCATTCCATTCCATTCCATTCCGTTCTATTCCCTTCCATTCCATTCCATTCGGTTCCATTCGATTCCATTCGATTCCATTCCATTTCAATCCATTCCATTCCTTTCCGTTCCGTTCCGTTCGTTCCGTTCTATTCGGGTTGATTCCATTCTATTCCACTCCATTCCATTCGATTCCATTCGATTCCATTCGACTCCATTCCATTCCATTCCATTCCATTCCATTCTATTCTATCGAATTCCATTCCATTCCATTCCCTTCCATTCCTATCCATTCCATTCTACTCGGGTTGATTCCATTCCATTCCATTCCATTCCATTCCATTCCATTCCATTCCAATCCATTCCATTCTACTCGGGTCGATTCCATTCCATTCCATTCCATTCCATTCCATTCCATTCCATTCCATTCCATTCCAATCCATTCCATTCTACTCGGGTCGATTCCATTCCTTTCCATTCCATTCCATTCCATTCCATTCCATTGCCTTCCTTTCCATTCCCTTCGGTTCCATTTGATTCCATTCGATTCCATTCCATTTCACTCCATTCCATTCTATTCCGTTCCATTCCGTTCCAATCCATTCCATTCCATTCCATTCCATGCTACTCGGGTTGATTCCATTCCATTCCATTCCATTCCATTCCATTCCATTCCATTCCATTCCTTTCGATTCCATTAGATTCCATTCCATACCATTCCATTCCATTCCATTCCATTCCCATCCATTCCATTCTACTCGTGTTGATTCCATTTCATTAAATTCCATTCCATTCCATTCCTTTCCATTCCATTCCATTCGGTTCCATTCGATTCCATTCGATTCCATTCCATTTCACTCCATTCCATTCCATTCCGTTCCATTCCGTTCCGTTCCATTCCATTCTATTCGGGTTGATTCCATTCCATTCCGTTCCATTCCATTCCATTCCCTCCCATTCCATTCCATTCGGTTCCATTCGATTCCATTCGATTCCATTCCATTTCACTCCATTCCATTCCATTCCGTTCCATTCCGTTCTGTTCCATTCCGTTCCATTCTATTCGGGTTGATTCCATTCTATTCCACTCCATTCCGTTCGATTCCATTCGATTCCATTCTATTCCATTCGATTCCATTCCATTCCATTCCATTCCATTCCATTCCATTCCATTCCATTCCATTCCATTCCATTCCATTCCTTTCCATTCTAATCTATTGAATTCCATTCCATTCCATTCCATTCCATTCCATACCATTCCAATCCATTCCATTCTACTCGGGTTCATTCCATTCCATTCCATTCCATTCCATTCCTTTCCATTCCATTCCATTCCATTCCATTCCATTCCATTCCATTCCACTCGGGTTCATTCCATTCCATTCCATTCCATTCCATTCCATTCCATTCCATGGAATTCCATTCCATTCCATTCCATTCCATGGAATTCCATTCCATTCCATTCCATTCCATGGAATTCCATTCCATTCCATTCCATTCCATTCCATTCCATTCCATTCCATTCCATTCCAATCCATTCCATTCTACTCGGGTTGATTCCATTCCATTCCATTCCATTCCATTCCATTCATTTCCATTCCCTTCCATTCCATTCCATTCTGTTCAATTCGATTCCATTAGATTCCATTCCATTTCACTCCAATCCATTCCATTCTGTTGCGTTCCATTCCGTTCCATTCCGTTCCGTTCTATTCGGTTTGATTCCATTCTATTCCACTCCATTCCATTCCTTTCCATTCGATACCATTCCATTCCATTCCATTCCATTCCATTCCTTTCCATTCCATTCGTGTTGATTCCATTCTATTCCACTCCATTCCATTCGATTCCATTCGATACCATTCCATTCCATTCCATTCCATTCCATTCCTTTCCATTCCATTCTATTGTATTGAATTCCATTCCATTCCATTCCATTCCTTTCCAATCCATTCCATTCTACTCGAGTTGATTCCATTCCATTCCATTCCATTCCATTCCATTCCATTCCATTCCATTCCATTCCAATCCATTCTATTCCACTCGGGTTCATTCCATTCCATTCCATTCTATTCCATTCCATTCCATTCCGTTCTACTCGGGTTGATTCCATTCCATTCCATTCTATTCCATTCCATTCGATTCCATTCGATTCCACTCGAATCCATTCCTTTCCATTAAATTCCATTCCATTCCATTCCATTCCAATGCATTCCGTTCTACTCGGATTGATTCCATTCCATTCCATTACATTCCATTCCATTCCCTTCCATTCCATTCCATTCGGTTCCATTCGATTCCATTCGATTCCATTCCATTTCACTCCATTCCATTCCATTCCGTTCCGTTCCGTTCCGTTCCCTTCCGTTCCATTCTATTCGGGTGGATTCCATTCTATTCCACTCCATTCCATTCGATTCCATTCGATTCCATTCCATTCCATTCCATTCCTTTCCATTCCACTCGGGTTCATTCCATTCCATTCCATTCCATTCCATTCCGTTCTACTCGGGTTGATTCCATTCTATTCCACTCCATTCCATTCCATTCCATTCCATTCCATTCGATTCCATTCCATTCCATTCCATTCCATTCCATTCCATTCCATTCCAATCCATTCCATTCTACTCAGGTTGATTCCATTCCATTCCATTCCATTCCATTCCATTCCATTCCTTTCCATTCTATTCCTTTCATTTCCATTCCATTCCATTCCAATCCATTCCATTCTACTCGGTTTCATTCCATTCCATTCCATTCCATTCCATTGTATTCCATTGAATTCCATTCCATTCCATTCCATTCCATTCCATTCCATTCCATTCCATTCCATTCCATTCCATTCCTTTCCATTCCATTCCATTCCAATCCATTCCGTTCTACTCGGGTTCATTCCATTCCATTCCATTCCATTCCATTGTATTCCATTGAATTCCATTCCATTCCATTCCATTCCATTCCATTCCATTCCATTCCATTCCATTCCATTCCATTCCTATCCATTCCATTCCATTCCATTCCATTCCATTCCATTCCATTCCATTCCATTCCTTTCCATTCCATTCCATTCCAATCCATTCCGTTCTACTCGGGTTCATTCCATTCCATTCCACTCCATTCCATTCGATTCCATTCGATTCCATTCGATTCCATTCCATTCCATTCCGTTGTACTCGGGTCCATTCCATTCCATTCCATTCCATTCGATTCCATTCCATTCGATTCCATTCCATTCCATTCCATTCCATTCTATTCTATCGAATTCCATTCCATTCCATTCCACTCCATTCCATTCCATTCCAATCCATTCCATTCTACTCGGGTTGA
Source organism: Gorilla gorilla gorilla (assembly GCF_029281585.2). NCBI lineage: Eukaryota > Metazoa > Chordata > Mammalia > Primates > Hominidae > Gorilla > Gorilla gorilla. The sequence continues at coordinate 1,735,538 of NC_073238.2, forward strand.
TTGCATTCCATTCCATTCCATTCCATTCCATTCCATTCCAATCCTTTCCATTCTACTCGGGTCGATTCCATTCCATTCCATTACATTCCATTCCATTCCCTTCCTTTCCATTCCCTTCGGTTCCATTCGATTCCATTCCATTCCATTCCATTTCACTCCATTCCATTCCATTCCGTTCCATTCTGTTCCAATCCATTCCATTCCATTCCATTCTACTCGGGTTGATTCCATTCCATTCCATTCCATTCCATTCGATTCCTTTCGATTCCATTCGATTCCATTCCATTCGATTCCATTCCATTCCATTCCATTCCAATCCATTCCATTCTACTCGGGTTGATTCCATTTCATTCCATTCCATTCCATTCCATTCCCTTCCATTCCATTCCATTCGGTTCCATTTGATTCCATTCGATTCCATTCCATTTCACTCCATTCCATTCCATTCCTTTCGATTCCGTTCCGTTCCGTTCCATTCTATTCTGTTTGATTCCATTCCATTCCATTCCATTCCATCCCATTCCCTTCCATTCCATTCCATTCCATTTCATTCGATTCCATTCGATTCCATTCGATTCCATTCCATTCCATTCCATTCCATTCCATTCCATTCCTTTCGATTCTACTCGGGTTGATTCCATTCCATTCCATTCCATTCCATTCCATTCCATTCCATTCCATTCCATTCCCTTCCATTGTATTCCATTCTGTTCCATTCGATTCCATTCGATACCATTCCATTTCACTGCATTCCATTCCATTCTTTTGCGTTCCGTTCCTTTCCATTCCGTTCCGTTCTATTCGGGTTCATTCCATTCTATTCCACTCCATTCCATTCGATTCCATTCGATTCCATTCCATTCCATTCCATTCCATTCCACTCCGTTCCATTCCTTTCCTTTCCATTCTGTTCTATTGAATTCCATTCCATTCCATTCCATTCCTTTCCATTGCAATCCATTCCATTCTACTCGGGTTGATTCCATTCCATTCCGTTCCATTCCATTCCATTCCATTCCGTTCCATTCGATTCCATTCCATTTCACTCCATTCCATTCCATTCCGTTCCGTTCCGTTCCGTTCCGTTCCCTTCTATTCGGGTTGATTCCATTCTATTCCACTCCGTTCCATTCGATTCCATTCGATTCCATTCGATTCCATTCCATTCCATTCCGTTCCTTTCCATTCCATTCTATTCTATTAAATTCCATTCCATTCCATTCCATTCCATTCCAATCCATTCCATTCTACTCGGGTTGATTCCATTCCATTCCATTCCATTCAATTCCATTCCATTCCATTCCATTCCATTCCTTTCCATTCCATTGCATTCCATTCCACTCAGGTTCATTCCATTCCATTCCATTACATTCCATTCTATTCCATGGAATTCCATTCCATTCCATTCCATTCCATTCCATTCCATTCCATTCCATTCCATTCCATTCCATTCCATTCCATTCCGTTCTACTCGGGTTGATTCCATTCCATTCCATTCCATTCCATTCCATTCCATTCCATTCCATTCCATTCCATTCCATTCCATTCCATTCCGTTCTACTCGGGTTGATTCCATTCCATTCCATTCCATTTCATTCGATTCCATTCGATTCCATTCGATTCCATTCTATTCCTTTCCATTCCATTCAATTCCAATCCATTCCATTCTACTCGGGTTGATTCCATTCCATTCCATTCCATTCCATTCCATTCCATACCCTTCCATTCCATTCCATTCTGTTCCATTCGATTCCATATGATTCCATTCCATTTCACTCCATTCCATTCCATTCTGTTGCATTCCGTTCTGTTCCATTCCGTTCTGTTCTATTCGGGTTGATTCCATTCTATTCCCCTCCATCCCATTCGATTCCATTCAATTCCATTCGATTCCATTCCATTCCATTCCAATTCATTCCATTCCACTCGGGTTCATTCCATTCCATTCCATTCCATTCCATTCCATTCCATTCCATTCCATTCCATTCCATTCCATTCCGTTCTACACGGGTTGATTCCATTCCATTCCATTCCATTCGATTCCATTCAATTCCATTCTATTCGAATCCATTCCTTTCCATTCCATTCCATTCCATTCCATTCCATTCCAATCCATTCCGTTCTACTCGGGTTGATTCCATTCCGTTCCATTCCATTCCATTCCATTCCATTCCCTTCCATTCCATTCCACTCGGTTCCATTCGATTCCATTCGATTCCATTCCATTTCACTCCATTCCATTCCATTCCGTTCCGTTCCGTTCCGTTCCGTTCCGTTCCCTTCTATTCGGGTTGATTCCATTCTGTTCCACTCCATTCCATTCGATTCCATTCGATTCCATTCGATTCCATTCCATTCCATTCCGTTCCTTTCCATTCCATTCTATTCTATTAAATTCCATTCCATTCCATTCCAATCCATTCCATTCTACTCGGGTTGATTCCATTCCATTCCATTCCATTCAATTCCATTCCATTCCATTCCATTCCATTCCTTTCCATTCCATTCCATTCCATTCCACTCAGGTTCATTCCATTCCATTGCATTCCATTCCATTCTATTCCATTCCATTCCATTCCATTCCATTCCATTCCATTCCATTCCGTTCCATTCCATTCCATTCCATTCCATTCCATTCCATTCCGTTCCATTCCGTTCTACTCGGGTTGATTCCATTCCATTCCATTCCATTCCATTCCATTCCATTCCATTCCGTTCCATTCCATTCCGATCCATTCCGTTCTACTCGGGTTGATTCCATTCCAATCCATTCCAATCCATTCCATTCCATTCCATTCAATTCCATTCCATTCCATTCCATTCCATTCCATTCCATTCCATTCCATTCCATTCCATTCCATTCCATTCCATTCCGTTCTACTCGGGTTGATTCCATTCCATTCCATTCCATTCCATTCCATTCCATTCCATTCCATTCCATTCCATTCCATTCCATTCCATTCCGTTCTACTCGGGTTGATACCATTCCATTCCATTCCATTCCATTCCATTCCATTCCATTCCATTCCATTCGATTCCATTCCATTCCATTCCATTCCATTCCGTTCCATTCCATTCCAATCCATTCCATTCTACTCGGGTTGATTCCATTCCATTCCATTCCATTCCATTCCATTCTGTTCCCTTCCATTCCATTCCATTCGGTTCCATTCGATTCCATTCGATTCCATTCCATTTCAATCCATTCCATTCCTTTCCGTTCCGTTCCGTTCCGTTCCGTTCGTTCCGTTCTATTCGGGTTGATTCCATTCTATTCCACTCCATTCCATTCGATTCCATTCGATTCCATTCGACTCCATTCCATTCCATTCCATTCCATTCCATTCTATTCTATCGAATTCCATTCCATTCCATTCCATTCCATTCCTATCCATTCCATTCTACTCGGGTTGATTCCATTGCATTCCACTCCATTCCATTCCATTCCATTCCATTCCATTCCATTCCAATCCATTCCATTCTACTCGGGTCGATTCCATTCAATTCCATTCCATTCCATTCCATTCCATTCCATTCCATTCCATTCCATTCCATTCCAATCCATTCCATTCTACTCGGGTCGATTCGATTCCATTCCATTCCATTCCATTGCATTCCATTCCATTCCCTTCCTTTCCATTCCCTTCGGTTCCTTTTGATTCCATTCGATTCCATTCCATTTCACTCCATTCCATTCTATTCCGTTCCATTCCGTTCCAATCCATTCCATTCCATTCCATTCCATGCTACTCGGGTTGATTCCATTCCATTCCATTCCATTCCATTCCATTCCATTCCATTCCATTCCATTCCTTTCCATTCCATTCCTTTCGATTCCATTAGATTCCATTCCATACCATTCCATTCCATTCCATTCCATTCCCATCCATTCCATTCTACTCGTGTTGATTCCATTTCATTCCATTCCATTCCATTCCATTCCTTTCCATTCCATTCCATTCGGTTCCTTTCGATTCCATTCGATTCCATTCCATTTCACTCCATTCCATTCCATTCCGTTCCATTCCATTCCGTTCCATTCCATTCTATTCGGGTTGATTCCATTCCATTCCATTCCATTCCATTCCATTCCATTCCCTTCCATTCCATTCCATTCGGTTCCATTCGATTCCATTCGATTCCATTCCATTTCACTCCATTCCATTCCATTCCGTTCCATTCCGTTCTGTTCCATTCCGTTCCATTCTATTCGGGTTGATTCCATTCTATTCCACTCCATTCCATTCGATTCCATTCGATTGCATTCTATTCCATTCGATTTCATTCCATTCCATTCCATTCCATTCCATTCCATTCCATTCCATTCCATTCCTTTCCATTCTATTCTATTGAATTCCATTCCATTCCATTCCATTCCATTCCATTCCAATCCATTCCATTCTACTCGGGTTCATTCCATTCCATTCCATTCCATTCCATTCCATTCCATTCCATTCCATTCTATTCCATTGAATTCCATTCCATTCCATTCCATTCCATTCCATTCCGTTCTAGTCGGGTTGATTCCATTCCATTCCATTCCATTCCATTCCATTCCATTCCATTCTATTCCATTCCATTCCATTCCATTCGATTCCACTCGATTCCATTCCATTCCATTCCATTCCATTCCATTCCAATCCTTTCCATTATACTCGGGTTGATTCCTTTCCATTCCATTCCATTCCATTCCATTCCATCCCATCCCATCCCATCCCATCCCATCCCAACCCACCCCACCCCACCCCACCCCACCCCACCCCACCCCACCCCACCCCACTCCACTCCACTCGGGTTGATTCCATTCAATTCCATTCCATTCCATTCCATTCCATTCCATTCCATTCCATTCCATTCCATTCCATTCCATTCCATTCAATTCCATTCCATTCCGTTCTACTCGGGTTCATTCCATTCCATTCCTTTCCATTCCATTCTATTCCATTGAATTCCATTCCATTCCATTCCATTCCATTCCATTCCGTTCCATTCCATTCCGTTCTTCTCGGGTTGATTCCATTCCATTCCACACCATTCCATTCCATTCCATTCCATTCGATTCCATTCGATTCCATTCGATTCCATTCCATTCCATTCCATTCCATTCCATTCCATTCCAATCCATTCCATTCTACTCGGGTTGATTCCATTCCATTCCATTCCATTCCATTCCATTCCATTCCATTCCATTCCCTTGCATTCCATTCCATTCTGTTCCATTCAATTCCATTCGATTCCATTCCATTTCACTCCATTCCATTCCGTTCCGTTCCGTTCCATTCCGTTCCGTTCCGTTCCGTTCTATTCGGGTTGATTCCATTCTATTCCACTCCATTCCATTCGATTCCATTCGATTCCATTCCATTCCATTCCATTCCATTCCATTCCCTTCCATTCTATGCTATTGAATTCCATTCCATTCCATTCCATTCCATTCCTATCCATTCAATTCTACTCGGGTTGATTCCATTCCATTCCATTCCATTCCATTCCATTCCATTCCATACCGCTTTACTCGGGTTCATTCCATTCCATTCTATTCCATTCCATTCCATTCCATTCCATTCCATTCCATTCTACTCGGGTCCTTTCCATTCCATTCCATTCCATTCGATTCCCTCCCATTCCATTCGATTCAATTCCATTCCATTCCAATCCATTCCATTCTACTCGGGTTGATTCCATTCCATTCCATTCCATTCCATTCCATTCCATTCCATTCCATTCCATTCTATTCGATTCCATTCCATTCCATTCCATTCCATTCCATTTCTTTCCATTCCATTCCATTCCATTCCGTTCTACTCGGGTTCATTCCATTCCATTCCATTCCATTGCATTCTATTCCATTGAATTACATTCCATTCTATTCCATTCCATTCCATTCCATTCCATTCCATTCCATTCCATTCCTTTCTACTCGGGTTGATTCCATTCCATTCCATTCCCTTCCATTCCATTCCATTCGGTTCCATTCGGTTCCATTCGATTCCATTCCATTTCAATCCATTCCATTCCATTCCGTTCCGTTCCGTTCGTTCCGTTCTATTCGGGTTGATTCCATTCTATTCCACTCCATTCAATTCGATTCCATTCGATTCCATTCGATTCCATTCCATTACATTCCATTCCATTCCATTCTATTCTATTGAATTCCATTCCATTCCATTCCATTCCATTGCATTCCAATCCATTCCATTCTACTCGGGTTGATTCCTTTCCATTCCATTCCATTCCATTCCATTCCATTCCATTCCATTCCATTCCATTTCATTCCATTTCAATCCATTGCATTCTACTCGGGTTGATTCCATTCCATTCCATTCCATTCCATTCCATTCCATTCCATTCCATTCCATTCCATTCCATTTCATTCTATTCCATTGAATTCCATTCCATTCCATTCCATTCCATTCCATTCCAATCCATTCCATTCTACTCGGGTTGATTCCATTCCATTCCATTCCATTCCATTCCATTCCATTCCATTCCATTCCATTCTATTCCATTCCATTCCATTAGATTCCATTCCATTCCATTGCATTCCATTCCGTTCTACTCGGGTTGATTCCATTCCATTCCATGGAATTCCATTCCATTCCATGGAATTCCATTCCATTCCATTCCATTCCATTCCATTCCATGGAATTCCATTCCATTCCATTCCATTCCATTCCATTCCATTCCATTCCATTCCATTCCAATCCATTCCATTCTACTCGGGTTGATTCCATTAAATTGCATTCCATTCCATTCCATTCCATTCCATTCCATTCCATTCCATTCCATTCCATTCCATTCCATTCCATTCCACTCGGGTTCATTCCATTCCATTCCATTCCATTCTATTCCATTGAATTCCATTCCATTCCATTCCATTCCATTCCATTCTGTTCGATTATATTCGATTCCATTCCATTCCATTCCATTCCATTCCATTCCATTCCATTCCATTCCATTCCATTGCATTCCATTCCGTTCTACTCGGGTTGATTCCATTCCATTCCATTCCTTTCCATTCCATTCCATTTGATTCCATTCGATTCCATTCGATTCCATTCCATTCCATTCCATTCCATTCCATTCCATTCCATTCCATTCCATTCCATTCCAATCCATTCCATTCTACTCGGGTTGATTCCATTCCATTCCATTCCATTCCATTCCATTCCATTCCATTCCATTCCATTCCATTCCCTTCCATTCCGTTCCATTCTTTTCCATTCGGTTCCATTCGATTCCATTCCATTTCAATCCTTTCCATTCCATTCCGTTCCGTTCCGTTCCGTTCCGTTCGGTTCGTTCCGTTCTATTCGTGTTGATTCCATTCTATTCCACTCCATTCCATTCGATTCCATTCGATTCCACTCGATTCCATTCCATTCCATTCCATTCCATTCCATTCTATTCTATTGAATTCCATTCCATTCCTTTCCATTCCACTCCATTTCATTGCATTCCATTCCATTCCATTCCATTCCATTCCATTCCATTCCATTCCGTTCCACTCAGGTTGATTCCATTCCATTCCATTCCATTCCATTCCATTCCATTCCATTCCATTCGATTCCATTCGATTCCATTCCATTCCATTCCATTCCATTCCATTCCATTCCAATCCATTCCATTCTACTCGGGTTGATTACATTCCATTCCATTCCATTCCATTCCATTCCATTCCATTCCATTCCATTCCATTCCATTGCATTCCATTCCATTCCATTCCACTCGGGTTCATTCCATTCCATTCCATTCCATTCTATTCCATTTAATTCCATTCCATTCCATTCCATTCCATTCCATTCCATTCCATTCGATTCCATTCCATTCCATTCCATTCCATTCCATTCCATTCCATTCCATTCCATTCCATTCCATTCCATTCCATTCCGTTCTACTCGGGTTCATTCCATTCCATTCCATTACATTCCATTCCAATCCATTCCATTCTACTCGGGTTCATTCCATTCCATTCCATTCCATTCCATTCCATTCCATTCCATTCCAATCCATTCCATTCTACTCGGGTCGATTCCATTCCATTCCATTCCATTCCACTCCATTCCCTTCCTTTCCATTCCCTTCGGTTCCATTCGATTCCATTCGATTCCATTCCATTTCACTCCATTCCATTCTATTCCGTTCCATTCCGTTCCAATCCATTCCATTCCATTCCATTCCATTCTACTCGGGTTGATTCCATTCCATTCCATTCCATTCCATTCGATTCCTTTCGACTCCATTCGATTCCATTCCATTCCATTCCATTCCATTCCATACCATTCCATTCCAATCCATTCCATTCTACTCGGGTTGACTCCATTTCATTCCATTCCATTCCATTCCATTCCCTTCCATTCCATTCCATTCGGTTCCATTCGATTCCATTCGATTCCATTCCATTTCACTCCATTCCATTCCATTCCGTTTCATTCCGTTCCGTTCCGTTCCATTCTATTCGGGTTGATTCCATTCCATTCCATTCCATTCCCTTCCATTCCATTCCATTCGGTTCCAGTCGATTCCATTCGATTCCATTCCATTTCACTCCATTCCTTTCCATTCCATTCCATTCCCTTCCGTTCCATTCCATTCCCTTCTATTCGGGTTGACTCCATTCTATTCCACTCCATTCCATTCGATTCCATTCGATTCCATTCCATTCCATTCCATTCCATTCCATTCCATTCCATTCCATTCCATACCATTCCATTCCATTCCATTCCATTCCTTTCCATTCTATTCTATTGAATTCCATTCCATTCCATTCCATTCCATTCCAATCCATTCCATTCTACTCGGGTTGATTCCATTCCATTCCATTCAATTCCATTCCATTCCATTCCATTCCATTCCACTCGGGTTCATTCCATTCCATTCCATTACATTCCATTCTATTCCATGGAATTCCATTCCATTCCATTCCATTCCATTCCATTCCATTCCATTCCATTCCATTCCATTCAATTCCATTCCATTCCATTCCATTCCCTTCTACTGGGGTTGATTCCATTCCATTCCATTCCACTCCATTCCATTTCATTCGATTCCATTCGATTCCATTCGATTCCATTCTATTCCTTTCCATTCCATTCCATTCCAATCCATTCCATTTTACTCGGGTTGATTCCATTCCATTCCATTCCATTCCATTCCATTCCATACCCTTCCATTCCATTCCATTCTGTTCCATTCGATTCCATATGATTCCATTCCATTTCACTCCATTCCATTCCATTCTGCTGCATTCCGTTCCGTTCCATTCCGTTCCGTTCTATTCGGGTTGATTCCATTCTATTCCACTCCATTCCATTCGATTCCATTCGATTCCATTCCATTCCATTCCATTCCGTTCTACTCGGGTTGATTCCATTCCATTCCATTCCATTCCATCCATTCCAATCCATTCCATTCCACTCGGGTTCATTCCATTCCATTCCATTCCATTCCATTCCATTCCGTTCTACTCGGGTTGATTCCATTCCATTCCATTCCATTCCATTCCATTCGAATCCATTCCTTTCCATTCCATTCCATTCCATTCCATTCAAATCCATTCCGTTCTACTCGGGTTGATTCCATTCCATTCCATTCCATTCCATTCCATTGGCTTCCATTCCATTCCATTCGGTTCCATTCGATTCCATTCGATTCCATTCCATTTCACTCCATTCCATTCCATTCCGTTCCGTTCCGTTCCGTTCCGTTCCGTTCTATTCGGGTTGATTCCATTCTATTCCACTCCATTCCATTCGATTCCATTCCATTTCACTCCTTTCCATTCCGTTCCGTTCCGTTCCGTTCCGTTCCGTTCCGTTCCTTTCTATTCGGGTTGATTACATTCTATTCCACTCCATTCCATTCGATTCCATTCGATTCCATTCCATTCCATTCCATTCCATTCCATTCCATTCCCTTCCATTCTATGCTATTGAATTCCATTCCATTCCATTCCATTCCATTCCTATCCATTCAATTCTACTCGGGTTGATTCCATTCCATTCCATTCCATTCCATTCCATTCCATTCCATACCGCTTTACTCGGGTTGATTCCATTCCATTCCATTCCATTCCATTCCATTCCATTCCATTCCGTTCTACTCGGGTCCTTTCCATTCCATTCCATTCCATTCGATTCCCTCCCATTCCATTCTATTCAATTCCATTCCATTCCAATCCATTCCATTCTACTCGGGTTGATTCCATTCCATTCCATTCCATTCCATTCCATTCCATTCCATTCCATTCCATTCCATTCCATTCCATTCCATTCCATTCCATTCCGTTCTACTCGGGTCCATTCCATTCCATTCCATTCCATTCGATTCCATTCCATTCCATTCGATTCCATTCCATTCCGTTCCAATCCATTCCATTCTACTCGGGTTGATTCCATTCCATTCCATTCCATTCCACTCCATTCCATTCCATTCCATTCGATTCCATTCGATTCCATTCCATTCCATTCCATTCCATTCCATTCCATTCCATTCCATTCCAATCCATTCCGTTCTACTCGGGTTCTATCCATTCCATTCCATTCCATTCCATTCTATTCCATTGAATTCCATTCCATTCCATTCCATTCCATTCCATTCCGTTCCATTCCATTCCGTTCTACTCAGGTTGATTTCGTTCCATTCCATACCATTGCATTCTATTGCATTCCATTCGATTCCATTCGATTCCATTCGATTCCATTTGATTCCATTCCATTCCATTATATTCCATTCCATTCCATTCCATTCCATTCCATTCCATTCCATTCCATTCCATTCCATTCCATTCGGTTCCATTCGATTCCATTCGATTCCATTCCATTTCACTCCATTCAATTCCGTTCCGTTCCGTTCCGTTCCGTTCTATTCGGGTTGATTCCATTCTATTCCACTCCATTCCATTCAATTCCATTCGATTCCATTCCATTCCATTCCATTCCATTCCATTCCATTCCATTCCATTCCATTCCATTCTATGTTATTGAATTCCATTCCATTCCATTCCATTCCATTCCTATCCATTCCATTCTACTCGGGTTGATTCCATTCCATTCCATTCCATTCCATTCCATTCCATTCCATTCCATTCCATTCCGCTCTACTCGGGTTCATTCCATTCCATTCCATTCCATTCCATTCCATTCCATTCCATTCCATTCCATTCCGTTCTACTCGGGCTGATTCAATTCCATTCCATTCCATTCCATTCCATTCCATTCCATTCCATTCCATTCCATTTGATTCCATTCGAATCCATTCCTTTCCATTCCATTCCATTCCATTCCATTCCATTCCATTCCATTCCATTCCAATCCATTCCGTTCTACTCGGGTTGATTCCATTCCATTCCATTCCATTCCGTTCCGTTCAGTTCCGTTCCGTTACGTTCCGTTCTATTCGGGTTGATTCCATTCTATTCCACTCCATTCCATTCGATTCCATTCGATTCCATTCGATTCCATTCCATTCCATTCCATTCCATTCCATTCCATTCCATTCCATTCTATTCTATTGAATTCCATTCCATTCCATTCCATTCCATTCCATTCCAATCCATTCCATTGTACTCGGGTTGATTCCATTCCATTCCATTCCATTCCATTCCATTCCATTCCATTCCATTCCATTCCATTCCAGAGTATTCCATTGAATTCCATACCATTCCATTCCATTCCATTCCAATCCTTTCCATTCTACTCGAGTTGATTCCATTCCATTCCATTTCACTCCATTCCATTCCTTTCCGTTCCTTTCCGTTCCGTTCTACTCGGGTTCATTCCATTCCATTCCATTCCATTCCATTCTATTCGGGTTGATTCCATTCTATTCCCCCCCATTCCATTCGATTCCATTCGATTCCATTCGATTCCATTCCATTCCATTCCATTCCATTCCATTCCATTCCATTCCATTCCATTCTATTCTATTGAATTCCATTCCATTCCATTCCATTCCATTCCTATCCATTCCATTCTACTCGGGTTGATTCCATTCCATTCCATTCCATTCCATTCCATTCCATTCCGTTCTACTCGGGTCCATTCCATTCCATTCCATTCCATTCGATTCCATTCCATTCCATTCGATTCCATTCCATTCCATTCCAATCCATTCCATTCTACTCGATTTGATTCCATTCCATTCCATTCCATTCCATTCCAGTCCATTCCATTTAATTCAACTCCTTTCCATTCCATTTCATTGCATTCCATTCCATTCCATTCCATTCCATTCCATTCCATTCCATTCCATTCCATTCCATTCCAATCCATTCCATTCCATTCCATTCCGTTCTACTCGGGTTGATTCCATTCTATTCCATTCCATTCCATTCCATTCCATTCCATTCCATTCCATTCCACTCCATTCCATTCCGTTCTACTCGGGTTGATTCCATTCTATTCCATTCCATTCCATTCGATTCCATTCGATTCCATTCGATTCCATTCCATTCCATTCCATTCCATTCCATTCCATTCCATTCCATTCCATTCCATTCTATTCCATTGAATTCCATTCCATTCCATTCCATTCCATTCCATTCCATTCCATTCCGTTCTACTCGGGTTGATTCCATTCCATTCCATTCCATTCCATTCCATTCCATTTCATTCTATTCCATTCCATTTCATTCCATTCCATTCCACTCGATTCCATTCCATTCCATTCCATTCCATTCCATTCCATTCCATTCCATTCCAATCCATTCTATTATACTCGGGTTGATTCCTTTCCATTCCATTCCATTCCATTCCATTCCATCCCATCCCATCCCATCCCATCCCATCCCAACCCACCCCACCCCACACCACCCCACCCCACCCCACCCAACCCCACCCCACCCCACTCCACTCCACTCGGGTTGATTCCATTCCATTCCATTCTATTCCATTCCATTCCATTCCATTCCATTCCATTCAATTCCATTCCATTCCATTCCATACCATTCCATTCCATTCCATTCCATTCCATTCCATTCCATTCCATTCCATTCCATTCCATTCCGTTCTACTCGGGTTCATTCCATTCCATTCCATTCCATTCCATTCTATTCCATTGAATTCCATTCCATTCCATTCCATTCCATTCCATTCCGTTCCATTCCAATCCGTTCTACTCGGGTTGATTCCATTCCATTCCATACCGTTCCATTCCATTCTATTCCATTCGATTCCATTCCTTTCCATTCCATTCCATTCCAATCCATTCCATTCTACTCGGGTTGATTCCATTCCATTCCATTCCATTCCATTCCATTCCATTCCATTCCATTCCATTCCCTTCCATTCCATTCCATTCGGTTCCATTCGATTCCATTCGATTCCATTCCATTTCACTCCATTCCATTCCGTTCCGTTCCATTCCGTTCCGTTCCGTTCCGTTCCTTTCCGTTCTATTCGGGTTGATTACATTCTATTCCACTCCATTCCATTCGATTCCATTCGATTCCATTCCATTCCATTCCATTCCATTCCCTTCCATTCTATGCTATTGAATTCCATTCCATTCCATTCCATTCCATTCCTATCCATTCAATTCTACTCGGGTTGATTCCATTCCATTCCATTCCATTCCATTCCATTCCATTCCATACCGCTTTACTCCGGTTCATTCCATTCCATTCCATTCCATTCCATTCCATTCCATTCCATTCCATTCCATTCCGTTCCGTTCTACTCGGGTCCTTTCCATTCCATTCCATTCCATTCGATTCCCTCCCATTCCATTCTATTCAATTCCATTCCATTCCAATCCATTCCATTCTACTCGGGTTGATTCCATTCCATTCCATTCCATTCCATTACACTCCATTCCATTCCATTCCATTCCATTCCATTCCATTCCATTCCATTCCGTTCTACTCGGGTCCATTCCATTCCATTCCATTCCATTCGATTCCATTCCATTCCATTCGATTCCATTCCATTCCATTCCAATCCATTCCATTCTACTCGGGTTGATTCCATTCCATTCCATTCCATTCCATTCTATTCCATTCCATTCCATTCCATTCGATTCCACTCGATTCCATTCCATTCCATTCCATTCCATTCCATTCCAATCCATTCCATTATACTCGGGTTGATTCCTTTCCATTCCATTCCATTCCATTCCATCCCATCCCATCCCATCCCATCCCATCCCAACCCACCCCACCCCACCCCACCCCACCCCACCCCACCCCACCCCACCCCACTCCACTCCACTCGGGTTGATTCCATTCCATTTCATTAAATTCCATTCCATTCCATTCCATTCCATTCCATTCCATTCCATTCCATTCCATTCCATTCAATTCCATTCCATTCCATTCCATACCATTCCATTCCATTCCATTCCATTCCATTCCATTCCATTCGATTCCATTCTACTCCACTCCATTCCATTCGATTCCATTCGATTCCATTCGATTCCATTCGATTCCATTCCATTCCATTCCATTCCATTCCATTCCATTCCATTTCATTCTATTCCATTCCATTTCTTTCTATTCCATTCCATTCGATTCCACTCGATTCCATTCCATTCCATTCCATTCCATTCCATTCCAATCCATTCCATTCTACTCGGGTTGATTCCTTTCCATTCCATTCCATTCCATTCCATTCCATTCCATTCCATCCCATCCCATCCCATCCCATCCCATCACATCCCATCCCACCCGACCCCAACCCACTCCACACCACCCCACCCCACCCCACCCCACCCCACTCCACTCCACTCGGGTTGATTCCATTCCATTCCATTCCATTCCATTCCATTCCATTCCATTCCATACCATTCCATTCCATTCCATTCCATTCCATTCCATTCCATTCCATTCCATTCGATTCCATTCGATTCCATTCCATTCCATTCCATTCCATTCCATTCCATTCCATTCCTTTCTACTCGGGTTCATTCCATTCCATTCCATTCTATTCCATTGAATTCCATTCCATTCCATTCTATTCCATTCCATTCCGTTCCATTCCATTCCGTTCTACTCGGGTTGATTCCATTCCATTCCATACCATTCCATTCCATTCTATTCCATTCGATTCCATTCGATTCCATTCGATTCCATTCCACTCCATTCCATTCCATTCCATGCCATTCCAATCCATTCCATTCTACTCGGGTTGATTCCATTCCATTCCATTCCATTCCATTCCATTCCATTCCCTTCCATTCCATTCCATTCGGTTCCATTCGATTCCATTCGATTCCATTCCATTTCACTCCAATCCATTCCGCTCTGTTCCGTTCCGTTCCGTTCCGTTCCGTTCTATTCGGGTTGATTCCGTTCTATTCCACTCCATTCCATTCGATTCCATTCGATTCCATTCGATTCCATTCCATTCCATTCCATTTCATTCCATTCCATTCCATTCCATTCCATTCCATTCCATTCCACTCGGGTTCATTCCATTCCATTCCATTCCATTCCATTCCATTCCATTCCATTCCATTCCATTCCATTCCATTCCATTCCATTCGATTCCATTCGATTCCATTCGATTCCATTCCATTCCATTCCATTCCATTCTATTCCATTCCATTCCATTCCATTCTATTCCATTGAATTCCATTCCATTCCATTCCATTCCATTCCATTCCATTCCATTCCATTCCGTTCTACTCGGGTTGATTCCATTCCATTCCATTCCATTCCATTCCATTCCATTCCATTCCATTCCATTCCATTTCATTCTATTCCATTCCATTTCATTCCATTCCATTCCACTCGATTCCACTCCATTCCATTCCATTCCATTCCATTCCATTCCATTCCAATCCATTCTATTATACTCAGGTTGATTCCTTTCCATTCCATTCCATTCCATTCCATTCCATCCCATCCCATCCCATCCCATCCCATCCCAACCCACCCCACCCCACACCACCCCACCCCACCCCACCCAACCCCACCCCACCCCACTCCACTCCACTCGGATTGATTCCATTCCATTCCATTCTATTCCATTCCATTCCATTCCATTCCATTCCATTCCATTCCATTCCATTCCATTCCATTCCATACCATTCCATTCCATTCCATTCCATTCCATTCCATTCCATTCCATTCCATTCCATTCCATTCCGTTCTACTCGGGTTCATTCCATTCCATTCCATTCCATTCCATTCTATTCCATTGAATTCCATTCCATTCCATTCCATTCCATTCCATTCCGTTCCATTCCAATCCGTTCTACTCGGGTTGATTCCATTCCATTCCATACCGTTCCATTCCATTCCATTCCATTCGATTCCATTCCTTTCCATTCCATTCCATTCCAATCCATTCCATTCTACTCGGGTTGATTCCATTCCATTCCATTCCATTCCATTCCATTCCATTCCATTCCATTCCCTTCCATTCCATTCCATTCGGTTCCATTCGATTCCATTCGATTCCATTCCATTTCACTCCATTCCATTCCGTTCCGTTCCATTCCGTTCCGCTCCATTCCGTTCCTTTCCATTCTATTCGGGATGATTACATTCTATTCCACTCCATTCCATTCGATTCCATTCGATTCCATTACATTCCATTCCATTCCATTCCATTCCCTTCCATTCTATGCTATTGAATTCCATTCCATTCCATTCCATTCCATTCCTATCCATTCAATTCTACTCGGGTTGATTCCATTCCATTCCATTCCATTCCATTCCATTCCATTCCATTCCATTCCATACCGCTTTACTCCGGTTCATTCCATTCCATTCCATTCCATTCCATTCCATTCCATTCCATTCCATTCCATTCCGTTCTACTCAGGTCCTTTCCATTCCATTCCATTCCATTCGATTCCATTCCATTCCATTCGATTCCATTCCATTCCATTCCAATCCATTCCATTCTACTCGGGTTGATTCCATTCCATTCCATTCCATTCCATTCTATTCCATTCCATTCCATTTCATTCGATTCCATTCGATTCCATTCCATTCCTTTCAATTCCATTCCATTCCAATCCATTCCATTATACTCGGGTTGATTCCTTTCCATTCCATTCCATTCCATTCCATTCCATCCCATCCCATCCCATCCCATCCCATCCCAACCCACCCCACCCCACCCCACCCCACCCCACCCCACCCCACCCCACTCCACTCCACTCGGGTTGATTCCATTCCATTTCATTAAATTCCATTCCATTCCATTCCATTCCATTCCATTCCATTCCATTCCATTCCATTCAATTCCATTCCATACCATTCCATTCCATTCCATTCCATTCCATTCCATTCCATTCGATTCCATTCTACTCCACTCCATTCCATTCGATTCCATTCGATTCCATTCGATTCCATTCGATTCCATTCCATTCCATTCCATTCAATTCCATTCCATTCCATTTCATTCTATTCCATTCCATTCCATTCTATTCCATTCCATTCCATTCCATTCCATTCCACTCGATTCCATTCCATTCCATTCCATTCCATTCCATTCCAATCCATTCCATTCTACTCGGGTTGATTCCTTTCCATTCCATTCCATTCCATTCCATTCCATTCCATCCCATCCCATCCCATCCCATCCCATCACATCCCATCCCACCCCACACCACCCCACTCCACACCACCCCACCCCACCCCACCCCACCGCACTCCACTCCACTCGGGTGGATTCCATTCCATTCCATTCCATTCCATTCCATTCCATTCCATTCCATACCATTCCATTCCATTCCATTCCATTCCATTCCATTCCATTCCATTCCATTCGATTCCATTCCATTCCATTCCATTCCATTCCATTCCATTCCGTTCTACTTGTGTTCATTCCATTCCATTCCATTCTATTCCATTGAATTCCATTCCATTCCATTCTATTCCATTCCATTCCGTTCCATTCCATTCCGTTCTACTCGGGTTGATTCCATTCCATTCCATACCATTCCATTCCATTCTATTCCATTCGATTCCATTCGATTCCATTCGATTCCATTCCATTCCATTCCATTCCATTCCATGCCATTCCAATCCATTCCATTCTACTCGGGTTGATTCCATTCCATTCCATTCCATTCCATTCCATTCCATTCCCTTCCATTCCATTCCATTCGGTTCCATTCGATTCCATTCGATTCCATTCCATTTCACTCCAATCCATTCCGCTCTGTTCCGTTCCGTTCCGTTCCGTTCCGTTCTATTCGGGTTGATTCCGTTCTATTCCACTCCATTCCATTCGATTCCATTCGATTCCATTCGATTCCATTCCATTCCATTCCATTCCATTCCATTCCATTCCATTCCATTCCACTCGGGTTCATTCCATTCCATTCCATTCCATTCCATTCCATTCCATTCCATTCCATTCCATTCCATTCCATTCCATTCGATTCCATTCGATTCCATTCCATTCCATTCCATTCGATTCCATTCGATTCCATTCCATTCCATTCCATTCCATTCCATTCCATTCCATTCCATTCCTTTCCATTCCATTCTATTCTATTGAATTCCATTCCATTCCATTCAAATCCATTCCATTCTACTCGGGTTGATTCCATTCCATTCCATTCCATTCCATTCGATTCCCTTCCATTCCAATCCATTCCATTCCACTCGGGTTCATTCCATTCCATTCCATTCCATTCCATTCCATTCCGTTCTACTCGGGTTGATTCCATTCCATTCCATTCCATTCCATTCCATTCCATTCCATTCCATTCCATTCCATTCCATTCCATACCATTCCATTCCATTCCATTCCATTCCATTCCATTCGATTCCATTCCATTCCATTGCATTCCATTCCATTCCTTTCCACTCGGGTTCATTCCATTCCATTCCATTCCATTCTATTCCATTTAATTCCATTCCATTCCTTTCCATTCCATTCCATTCCATTCCATTCCATTCCATTCCATTCCATTCCATTCCATTCCATTCCATTCCGTTCCATTCCGTTCCCTTCTATTCGGGTTGACTCCATTCTATTCCACTCCATTCCATTCGATTCCATTCGATTCCATTCGATTCGATTCCATTCCATTCCATTCCATTCCATTCCATTCCTTTCCATTCTAT
The DNA here is from genome assembly GCF_029281585.2 of Gorilla gorilla gorilla. Classification (NCBI taxonomy): domain Eukaryota; kingdom Metazoa; phylum Chordata; class Mammalia; order Primates; family Hominidae; genus Gorilla; species Gorilla gorilla. The sequence continues at coordinate 1,754,565 of NC_073238.2, forward strand.
TCTATTGAATTCCATTCCATTCGATTCCATTCCATTCCAATCCATTCCATTCTACTCGGGTTGATTCCATTCCATTCCATTCCATTCCATTCCATTCCATTCCATTCCACTCGGGTTCATTCCATTCCATTCCATTCCATTCCATTCTATTCCATGGAATTCCATTCCATTCCATTGCATTCCATTCTATTCCATGGAATTCCATTCCATTCCATTCCATTCCATTCCATTCCATTCCATTCCATTCCATTCCCTTCTACTCGGGTTGATTCCATTCCATTCCATTCCATTCCATTCCATTCCATTCCATTTCATTCGATTCCATTCGATTCCATTCGATTCCATTCTATTCCTTTCCATTCCATTCCATTCCAATCCATTCCATTCTACTCGGGTTGATTCCATTCCATTCCATTCCATTCCATTCCATTCCATACCCTTCCATTCCATTCCATTCTGTTCCATTCGATTCCATACGATTCCATTCCATTTCACTCCATTCCATTCCATTCTGCTGCATTCCGTTCCGTTCCATTCCGTTCCATTCTATTCGGGTTGATTCCATTCTATTCCACTCCATTCCATTCGATTCCATTCGATTCCATTCCATTCCATTCCATTCCGTTCTACTCGGGTTGATTCCATTCCATTCCATTCCATTCCATTCCATTCCATTCCACTCGGGTTCATTCCATTCCATTCCATTCCATTCCATTCCATTCCATTCCATACCCTTCCATTCCATTCCATTCTGTTCCATTCGATTCCATACGATTCCATTCCATTTCACTCCATTCCATTCCATTCTGCTGCATTCCGTTCCGTTCCATTCCGTTCCATTCTATTCGGGTTGATTCCATTCTATTCCACTCCATTCCTTTCCATTCCATTCCATTCCATTCCATTCAAATCCATTCCGTTCTACTCGGGTTGATTCCATTCCATTCCATTCCATTCCATTCCATTGGCTTCCATTCCATTCCATTCGGTTCCATTCGATTCCATTCGATTCCATTCCATTTCACTCCATTCCATTCCATTCCGTTCCGTTCCGTTCCGTTCCGTTCCGTTCTATTCGGGTTGATTCCATTCTATTCCACTACATTCCATTTGATTCCATTCGATTCCATTCGATTCCATTCCATTCCATTCCATTCCCTTCCATTCTATTCAATTGAATTCCATTCCATTCCATTGCATTCCATTCCAATCCATTCCATTCTACTCGGGTTGATTCCATTCCATACCATTCCATTCCATTCCATTCCATTCCATTCCATTCCAGTCTATTCCATTGAATTCCATTCCATTCCATTCCATTCCATTCCAATCCTTTCCATTCTACTCGGGTTGATTCCTTTCCATTCCATTTCACTCCACTCCATTCCGTTCCGTTCCGTTCCGTTCCGTTCCGTTCCGTTCTACTCGGGTTCATTCCATTCCATTCCATTCCATTCCGTTCTATTCGTGTTGATTCCATTCTATTCCCTTCCATCCCATTCGATTCCATTCCATTCCATTCGATTTGATTCCATTCCATTCCATTCCATTCCATTCCATTCCATTCCATTCCATTCCCTTCCATTCTATTCTATTGAATTCCATTCCATTCCATTCCATTCCATTCCTATCCATTCCATTCTACTCGGGTTGATTCCATTCCATTCCATTCCATTCCATTCCATTCCATTCCGTTCTACTCGGGTTCATTCCATTCCATTCCATTCCATTCCATTCCATTCCATTCCATTCCATTCCATTCCATTCCATTCCATTCCATTCCGTTCTACTCGGGTCCATTCCATTCCATTCCATTCCATTCCATTCCATTCCATTCCATTCCATTCCATTCCAATCCATTCCATTCTACTCGTGTTGATTCCATTCCATTCCATTCCACTCCATTCCAGTCCATTCCATTCGAATCAACTCCTTTCCATTCCATTTCATTGCATTCCATTCCATTCCATTCCATTCCATTCCGTTCCATTCCGTTCCATTCTATTCGGGTTGATTCCATTCCATTCCATTCCATTCCATTCCATTCCATTCCATTCCATTCCATTCCATTCTGTTCCATTCGATTCCATACGATTCCATTCCATTTCACTCCATTCCATTCCATTCTGTTGCATTCGGTTCCGTTCCATTCCGTTCCGTTCTATTCGGGTTGATTCCATTCTATTCCACTCCATTCCATTCGATTCCATTCGACTCCATTCCATTCCATTCTATTCCATTCCATTCCATTCCATTCCATTCCTTTCCATTCCATTCTATTCTATTGAATTCCATTCCATTCCATTCCATTCCATTCCATTCAAATCCATTCCATTCTACTCGGGTTGATTCCATTCCTTTCCATTCCATTCCAATCCATTCCATTCCACTCGGGTTCATTCCATTCCATTCCATTCCATTCCATTCCATTCCATTCCATTCCATTCCATTCCATTCCATTCCATTCCGTTCTACACGGGTTGATTCCATTCCATTCCATTCCATTCGAATACATTCCTTTCCATTCCATTCCATTCCATTCCATTCAAATCCATTCCGTTCTACTCGGGTTGATTCCATTCCATTCCATTCCATTCCATTCCATTGGCTTCCATTCCATTCCATTCGGTTCCATTCGATTCCATTCGATTCCATTCCATTTCACTCCATTCCATTCCATTCCGTTCCGTTCCGTTCCGTTCCGTTCTATTCGGGTTGATTCCATTCTATTCCACTCCATTCCATTTGATTCCATTCGATTCCATTCGATTCCATTCCATTCCATTCCATTCCCTTCCATTCTATTCAATTGAATTCCATTCCATTCCATTGCATTCCATTCCAATCCATTCCATTCTACTCGGGTTGATTCCATTCCATTCCATTCCATTCCATTCCATTCCATTCCATTCCATTCCATTCAAGTCTATTCCATTGAATTCCATTCCATTCCATTCCATTCCATTCCAATCCTTTCCATTCTACTCGGGTTGATTCCTTTCCATTCCATTTCACTCCACTCCATTCCGTTCCGTTCCGTTCCGTTCCGTTCTACTCGGGTTCATTCCATTCCATTCCATTCCATTCCGTTCTATTCGTGTTGATTCCATTCTATTCCCTTCCATCCCATTCGATTCCATTCCATTCCATTCCATTTGATTCCATTCCATTCCATTCCATTCCATTCCATTCCATTCCATTCCATTCCATTCCATTCCTTTCCATTCTATTCTATTGAATTCCATTCCATTCCATTCCATTCCATTCCTATCCATTCCATTCTACTCGGGTTGATTCCATTCCATTCCATTCCATTCCATTCCATTCCATTCCGTTCTACTCGGGTTCATTCCATTCCATTCCATTCCATTCCATTCCATTCCATTCCATTCCATTCCATTCCATTCCATTCCATTCCGTTCTACTCGGGTCCATTCCATTCCATTCCATTCCATTCCATTCCATTCCATTCCATTCCATTCCATTCCAATCCATTCCATTCTACTCGTGTTGATTCCATTCCATTCCATTCCACTCCATTCCAGTCCATTCCATTCGAATCAACTCCTTTCCATTCCATTTCATTGCATTCCATTCCATTCCATTCCATTCCATTCCGTTCCGTTCCGTTCCATTCTATTCGGGTTGATTCCATTCCATTCCATTCCATTCCATTCCATTCCATTCCATTCCATTCCATTCTGTTCCATTCGATTCCATACGATTCCATTCCATTTCACTCCATTCCATTCCATTCTGTTGCATTCGGTTCCGTTCCATTCCGTTCCGTTCTATTCGGGTTGATTCCATTCTATTCCACTCCATTCCATTCGATTCCATTCGATTCCATTCCATTCCATTCTATTCCATTCCATTCCATTCCATTCCATTCCATTCCATTCCATTCCTTTCCATTCCATTCTATTCTATTGAATTCCATTCCATTCCATTCCATTCCATTCCATTCCATTCAAATCCATTCCATTCTACTCGGATTGATTCCATTCCTTTCCATTCCATTCCATTCCATTCCAATCCATTCCATTCCACTCGGGTTCATTCCATTCCATTCCATTCCATTCCATTCCATTCCATTCCTTTCCATTCCATTCCATTCCATTCCATTCCATTCCGTTCTACACGGGTTGATTCCATTCCATTCCATTCCATTCCATTCCATTCCATTCCATTCCATTCCATTCCATTCCATTCGAATCCATTCCTTTCCATTCCATTCCATTCCATTCCATTCCATTCCAATCCATTACGTTCTACTCGGGTTGATTCCATTCCATTCCATTCCATTCCATTCCATTCCATTCCCTTCCATTCCATTCCATTCGGTTCCATTCGATTCCATTCGATTCCATTCCAATTCACTCCATTCCATTCCATTCCGTTCCGTTCCGTTCCGTTCCGTTCCGTTCCATTCTTTTCGGGTTGATTCCATTCTATTCCACTCCATTCCATTCGATTCCATTCGATTCCATTCGATTCCATTCCATTCCATTCCATTCCATTCCATTCTATTCTATTGAATTCCATTCCATTCCATTCCATTCCATTCCAATCCATTCCATTCTACTCGGGTTGATTCCATTCCATTCCATTCCATTCCATTCCATTCCATTCCATTCCATTCCAGTCTATTTCATTGAATTCCATTCCATTCCATTCCATCCCATACCAATCCTTTCCATTCTACTCGGGTTGATTCCATTCCATTCCATTCCATTCCATTCCATTCCATTCCATTCCATTCCATTCCATTCCATTCCATTCCATTCCGTTCTACTCGGGTTCATTAAATTCAATTCCATTCCATTCCATTCCATTCCATTCCATTCCATTCCATTCCATTCCATTCCGTTCTACTCGGGTCCATTCCATTCCATTCCATTCCATTCCATTCCATTCCATTCGATTCCATTCCATTCCATTCCAATCCATTCCATTCTACTCGGGTTGATTCCATTCAATTCCATTCCATTCCATTCCAGTCCATTCCATTCGAATCAACTCCATTCCATTCCATTTCATTGCATTCCATTCCATTCCATTCCATTCCATTCCATTCCATTCCATTCCATTCCATTCCATTCGATTCCATTCGATTCCATTCCATTCCATTCGATTCCATTTGATTCCAGTCGATTCCATTCCATTCCATTCCGTTCTACTCGGGTTGATTCCATTCTATTCCATTCCATTCCATTCCATTCCATTCCATTCCATTCCATTCCATTCTATTCCATTCCATTCCATTCCGTTCTACTCGGGTTGATTCCATTCTATTCCACTCCATTCCATTCGATTCCATTCGATTCCATTCGATTCCATTCGATTCCATTCCATTCCATTCCATTCCATTCTATTCTATTGAATTCCATTCCATTCCATTCCATTCCATTCCAATCCATTCCATTCTACTCGGGTTGATTCCGTTCCATTCCATTCCATTCCATTCCATTCCATTCCATTCCATTCCATTCCATTCCATTCCATTCCAGTCTATTCCATTGAATTCCATTCCATTCCATTCCATTCCATTCCAATCCTTTCCATTCTACTCGGGTTGATTCCATTCCATTCCATTTCACTCCATTCCATTCCGTTCCGTTCCGTTCCGTTCCGTTCAATTCCGTTCTACTCGGGTTCATTCCATTCCATTCCATTCCATTCCGTTCTATTCGGGTTGATTCCATTCTATTCCCCTCCATCCCATTCGATTCCATTCAATTCCATTCGATTCCATTCCATTCCATTCCATTCCATTCCATTCCATTCCATTCCATTCCATTCCATTCCATTCCATTCTATTCTATTGAATTCCAGTCCATTCCATTCCATTCCATTCCTATCCATTCCATTCTACTCGGGTTGATTCCATTCCATTCCATTCCATTCCATTCCATTCCATTCCATTCCATTCCATTCCATTCCATTCCATTCCGTTCTACTCGGGTTCATTCCATTCCATTCCATTCCATTCCATTCCATTCCATTCCATTCCATTCTATTCCATTCCATTCCATTCCATTCCATTCCATTCCATTCCATTCCGTTCTACTCGGGTCCATTCCATTCCATTCCATTCCATTCCATTCCATTCCATTCGATTCCATTCCATTCCATTCCAATCCATTCCATTCTACTCGGGTTGATTCCATTCCATTCCATTCCATTCCATTCCAGTCCATTCCATTCGAATCAACTCCATTCCATTCCATTTCATTGCATTCCATTCCATTCCATTCCATTCCATTCCATGCCATTCCATTCCATTCCATTCCGTTCTACTCGGGTTGATTCCATTCTATTCCATTCCATTCCATTCGATTCCATTCGATTCCATTCGATTCCATTCCATTCCATTCGATTCCATTGGATTCCAGTCGATTCCATTCCATTCCATTCCATTCCATTCCATTCCATTCCATTCCATTCCATTCCATTCCATTCCATTCCATTCCATTCCATTCCGTTCTACTCGGGTTGATTCCATTCTATTCCATTCCATTCCATTCCATTCCATTCCATTCCATTCCATTCCATTCCATTCCATTCCATTCCATTCCATTCCGTTCTACTCGGGTTGATTCCTTTCCATTCCAATCCATTCCATTCTATTCCATTCCATTCCATTCCATTCGATTCCTCTCGATTCCATTCCATTCCATTCCATTCCATTCCATTCCATTCCAATACATTCCATTCTACTCGGGTTGATTCCTTTCCATTCCATTCCATTCCATTCCATTCCATTCCATCCCATCCCATCCCATCCCATCCCATCACATCCCATCCCACCCCACCCCACCCCACCCCACCCCACCCCACCCCATCCCACGCCACCCCACCCCACCCCACTCCACTCCACTCGGGTTGATTCCATTCCATTCTTTCCATTCCATTCCATTCCATTCCATTCCATTCGATTCCATTCGATTCCATTCCATTCCATTCCATTCCATTCCATTCCATTCCATTCCAATCCATTCCGTTCTACTCGGGTTCATTCCATTCCATTCCATTCCATTCCCTTCTATTCCATTGAATTCCATTCCATTCCATTCCATTCCATTCCGTTCCGTTCCATTCCATTCCGTTCTACTCGGGTTGATTCCATTCCATTCCATACCATTGCATTCTATTGCATTCCATTCGATTCCATTCGATTCCATTCGATTCCATTCCATTCCATTCCATTCCATTCCATTCCATTCCTTTCCAATCCATTCCATTCTACTCGGGTTCATTCCATTCCATTCCATTCCATTCCATTCCATTCCATTCCATTCCATTCCATTCCATTCCATTCCATTCCATTCGGTTCCATTCGATTCCATTCGATTCCATTCCATTTCACTCCATTCAATTCCGTTCCGTTCCGTTCCGTTCCGTTCTATTCGGGTTGATTCCATTCATTTCACTCCATTCCATTCAATTCCATTTGATTCCATTCCATTCCATTCCATTCCATTCCATTCCATTCCATTCCATTCCATTCCCTTCCATTCTATGCTATTGAATTCCATTCCATTCCATTCCATTCCATTCCTATCCATTCCATTCTACTCGGGTTGATTCCATTCCATTCCCTTCCATTCCATTCCATTCCATTCCATTCCGCTCTACTCGGGTTCATTCCATTCCATTCCATTCCATTCCATTCCATTCCATTCCATTCCATTCCATTCCATTCCATTCCGTTCTACTCGGGCTGATTCCATTCCATTCCATTCCATTCCATTCCATTCCATTCCATTTGATTCCTTTCAAATCCATTCCTTTCCATTCAATTCCATTCCACTCCATTCCATTCCATTCCATTCCAATCCATTCCGTTCTACTCGGGTTGATTCCATTCCATTCCATTCCATTCCTTCCGTTCAGTTCCGTTCCGTTACGTTCCGTTCTATTCGGGTTGATTCCATTCTATTCCACTCCATTCCATTCGATTCCATTCGATTCCATTCCATTCCATTCCATTCCGTTCTACTCGGGTTGATTCCATTCCATTCCATTCCATTCCAATCCATTCCATTCCACTCGGGTTCATTCCATTCCATTCCATTCCATTCCATTCCATTCCGTTCTACTCGGGTTGATTCCATTCCATTCCATTCCATTCGAATACATTCCTTTCCATTCCATTCCATTCCATTCCATTCAAATCCATTCCGTTCTACTCGGGTTGATTCCATTCCATTCCATTCCATTCCATTCCATTGGCTTCCATTCCATTCCATTCGGTTCCATTCGATTCCATTCGATTCCATTCCATTTCACTCCATTCCATTCCATTCCGTTCCGTTCCGTTCCGTTCCGTTCCGTTCTATTCGGGTTGATTCCATTCTATTCCACTCCATTCCATTTGATTCCATTCGATTCCATTCGATTCCATTCCATTCCATTCCATTCCCTTCCATTCTATTCAATTGAATTCTATTCCATTCCATTGCATTCCATTCCAATCCATTCCATTCTACTCGGGTTGATTCCATTCCATTCCATTCCATTCCATTCCATTCCATTCCATTCCATTCCAGTCTATTCCATTGAATTCCATTCCATTCCATTCCATTCCATTCCAATCCTTTCCATTCTACTCGGGTTGATTCCTTTCCATTCCATTTCACTCCACTCCATTCCGTTCCGTTCCGTTCCGTTCCGTTCTACTCGGGTTCATTCCATTCCATTCCATTCCATTCCGTTCTATTCGTGTTGATTCCATTCTATTCCCTTCCATCCCATTCGATTCCATTGCATTCCATTCGATTTGATTCCATTCCATTCCATTCCATTCCATTCCATTCCATTCCATTCCATTCCATTCCATTCCATTCTATTCTATTGAATTCCAGTCCATTCCATTCCATTCCATTCCTATCCATTCCATTCTACTCGGGTTGATTCCATTCCATTCCATTCCATTCCATTCCATTCCATTCCATTCCATTCCATTCCATTCCATTCCATTCCGTTCTACTCGGGTTCATTCCATTCCATTCCATTCCATTCCATTCCATTCCATTCCATTCCATTCTATTCCATTCCATTCCATTCCATTCCATTCCATTCCATTCCATTCCGTTCTACTCGGGTCCATTCCATTCCATTCCATTCCATTCCATTCCATTCCATTCGATTCCATTCCATTCCATTCCAATCCATTCCATTCTACTCGGGTTGATTCCATTCCATTCCATTCCATTCCATTCCAGTCCATTCCATTCGAATCAACTCCATTCCATTCCATTTCATTGCATTCCATTCCATTCCATTCCATTCCATTCCATGCCATTCCATTCCATTCCATTCCGTTCTACTCGGGTTGATTCCATTCTATTCCATTCCATTCCATTCGATTCCATTCGATTCCATTCGATTCCATTCCATTCCATTCGATTCCATTGGATTCCAGTCGATTCCATTCCATTCCATTCCATTCCATTCCATTCCATTCCATTCCATTCCATTCCATTCCATTCCGTTCTACTCGGGTTGATTCCATTCTATTCCATTCCATTCCATTCCATTCCATTCCATTCCATTCCATTCCATTCCATTCCATTCCATTCCATTCCATTCCGTTCTACTCGGGTTGATTCCATTCCATTCCAATCCATTCCATTCTATTCCATTCCATTCCATTCCATTCGATTCCTCTCGATTCCATTCCATTCCATTCCATTCCATTCCATTCCATTCCAATACATTCCATTCTACTCGGGTTGATTCCTTTCCATTCCATTCCATTCCATTCCATTCCATTCCATCCCATCCCATCCCATCCCATCCCATCACATCCCATCCCACCCCACCCCACCCCACCCCACCCCACCCCACCCCATCCCACGCCACCCCACCCCACCCCACTCCACTCCACTCGGGTTGATTCCATTCCATTCTTTCCATTCCATTCCATTCCATTCCATTCCATTCGATTCCATTCGATTCCATTCCATTCCATTCCATTCCATTCCATTCCATTCCATTCCAATCCATTCCGTTCTACTCGGGTTCATTCCATTCCATTCCGTTCCATTCCCTTCTATTCCATTGAATTCCATTCCATTCCATTCCATTCCATTCCGTTCCGTTCCATTCCATTCCGTTCTACTCGGGTTGATTCCATTCCATTCCATACCATTGCATTCTATTGCATTCCATTCGATTCCATTCGATTCCATTCGATTCCATTCCATTCCATTCCATTCCATTCCATTCCATTCCTTTCCAATCCATTCCATTCTACTCGGGTTCATTCCATTCCATTCCATTCCATTCCATTCCATTCCATTCCATTCCATTCCATTCCATTCCATTCGGTTCCATTCGATTCCATTCGATTCCATTCCATTTCACTCCATTCAATTCCGTTCCGTTCCGTTCCGTTCCGTTCTATTCGGGTTGATTCCATTCATTTCACTCCATTCCATTCAATTCCATTCGATTCCATTCCATTCCATTCCATTCCATTCCATTCCATTCCATTCCATTCCATTCCATTCCCTTCCATTCTATGCTATTGAATTCCATTCCATTCCATTCCATTCCATTCCTATCCATTCCATTCTACTCGGGTTGATTCCATTCCATTCCCTTCCATTCCATTCCATTCCATTCCATTCCTCTCTACTCGGGTTCATTCCATTCCATTCCATTCCATTCCATTCCATTCCATTCCATTCCATTCCGTTCTACTCGGGCTGATTCCATTCCATTCCATTCCATTCCATTCCATTCCATTCCATTTGATTCCTTTCGAATCCATTCCTTTCCATTCCATTTCATTCCACTCCATTCCATTCCATTCCATTCCAATCCATTCCGTTCTACTCGGGTTGATTCCATTCCATTCCATTCCATTCCTTCCGTTCAGTTCCGTTCCGTTACGTTCCGTTCTATTCGGGTTGATTCCATTCTATTCCACTCCATTCCATTCGATTCCATTCGATTCCATTCCATTCCATTCCATTCCGTTCTACTCGGGTTGATTCCATTCCATTCCATTCCATTCCAATCCATTCCATTCCACTCGGGTTCATTCCATTCCATTCCATTCCATTCCATTCCATTCCGTTCTACTCGGGTTGATTCCATTCCATTCCATTCCATTCGAATACATTCCTTTCCATTCCATTCCATTCCATTCCATTCAAATCCATTCCGTTCTACTCGGGTTGATTCCATTCCATTCCATTCCATTCCATTCCATTGGCTTCCATTCCATTCCATTCGGTTCCATTCGTTTCCATTCGATTCCATTCCATTTCACTCCATTCCATTCCATTCCGTTCCGTTCCGTTCCGTTCCGTTCCGTTCTATTCGGGTTGATTCCATTCTATTCCACTCCATTCCATTTGATTCCATTCGATTCCATTCGATTCCATTCCATTCCATTCCATTCCCTTCCATTCTATTCAATTGAATTCTATTCCATTCCATTGCATTCCATTCCAATCTATTCCATTCTACTCGGGTTGATTCCATTCCATTCCATTCCATTCCATTCCATTCCATTCCATTCCATTCCAGTCTATTCCATTGAATTCCATTCCATTCCATTCCATTCCATTCCAATCCTTTCCATTCTACTCGGGTTGATTCCTTTCCATTCCATTTCACTCCACTCCATTCCGTTCCGTTCCGTTCCGTTCCGTTCTACTCGGGTTCATTCCATTCCATTCCATTCCATTCCGTTCTATTCGTGTTGATTCCATTCTATTCCCTTCCATCCCATTCGATTCCATTGCATTCCATTCGATTTGATTCCATTCCATTCCATTCCATTCCATTCCATTCCATTCCATTCCATTCCATTCCATTCTATTCTATTGAATTCCATTCCATTCCATTCCATTCCATTCCTATCCATTCCATTCTACTCGGGTTGATTCCATTCCATTCCATTCCATTCCATTCCATTCCATTCCATTCCGTTCTACTCGGGTTCATTCCATTCCATTCCATTCCATTCCATTCCATTCCATTCCATTCCATTCCATTCCATTCCATTCCATTCCGTTCTACTCGGGTCCATTCCATTCCATTCCATTCCATTCCATTCCATTCGATTCCATTCCATTCCATTCCAATCCATTCCATTCTACTCGTGTTGATTCCATTCCATTCCATCACACTCCATTCCAGTCCATTCCATTCGAATCAACTCCTTTCCATTCCATTTCATTGCATTCCATTCCATTCCATTCCATTCCATTCCGTTCCGTTCCGTTCCATTCTATTCGGGTTGATTCCATTCCATTCCATTCCATTCCATTCCATTCCATTCCATTCCATTCCATTCTGTTCCATTCGATTCCATACGATTCCATTCCATTTCACTCCATTCCATTCCATTCTGTTGCATTCGGTTCCGTTCCATTCCGTTCCGTTCTATTCGGGTTGATTCCATTCTATTCCACTCCATTCCATTCGATTCCATTCGATTCCATTCCATTCCATTCTATTCCATTCCATTCCATTCCATTCCATTCCATTCCATTCCATTCCTTTCCATTCCATTCTATTCTATTGAATTCCATTCCATTCCATTCCATTCCATTCCATTCAAATCCATTCCATTCTACTCGGGTTGATTCCATTCCTTTCCATTCCATTCCATTCCATTCCAATCCATTCCATTCCACTCGGGTTCATTCCATTCCATTCCATTCCATTCCATTCCATTCCATTCCATTCCATTCCATTCCGTTCTACACGGGTTGATTCCATTCCATTCCATTCCATTCCATTCCATTCCATTCCATTCCATTCCATTCGATTCCATTCGAATCCATTCCTTTCCATTCCATTCCATTCCATTCCATTCCATTCCAATCCATTACGTTCTACTCGGGTTGATTCCATTCCATTCCATTCCATTCCATTCCATTCCATTCCCTTCCATTCCATTCCATTCGGTTCCATTCGATTCCATTCGATTCCATTCCATTTCACTCCATTCCATTCCATTCCGTTCCGTTCCGTTCCGTTCCGTTCCGTTCCGTTCCATTCTATTCGGGTTGATTCCATTCTATTCCACTCCATTCCATTCGATTCCATTCGATTCCATTCGATTCCATTCCATTCCATTCCATTCCATTCCATTCTATTCTATTGAATTCCATTCCATTCCATTCCATTCCATTCCAATCCATTCCATTCTACTCGGGTTGATTCCATTCCATTCCATTCCATTCCATTCCATTCCATTCCATTCCATTCCATTCCAGTCTATTCCATTGAATTCCATTCCATTCCATTCCATTCCATACCAATCCTTTCCATTCTACTCGGGTTGATTCCATTCCATTCCATTTCACTCCATTCCATTCCGTTCCGTTCCGTTCCGTTCCGTTCCGTTCCGTTCTACTCGGGTTAATTCCATTCCATTCCATTCCATTCCGTTCTATTCGGGTTGATTCCATTCTATTCCCCTCCATCCCATTCGATTCCATTCAATTCCATTCGATTCCGTTCCATTCCATTCCATTCCATTCCATTCCCTTCCATTCTATTCTATTGAATTCCATTCCACTCCATTCCATTCCATTCCTATCCATTCCATTCTACTCGGGTTGATTCCATTCCATTCCATTCCATTCCATTCCATTCCATTCCATTCCATTCCATTCCATTCCATTCCATTCCATTCCATTCCATTCCGTTCTACTCGGGTTCATTAAATTCAATTCCATTCCATTCCATTCCATTCCATTCCGTTCTACTCGGGTTCATTAAATTCAATTCCATTCCATTCCATTCCATTCCATTCCATTCCATTCCATTCCATTCCATTCCATTCCATTCCATTCCGTTCTACTCGGGTCCATTCCATTCCATTCCATTCCATTCCATTCCATTCCATTCGATTCCATTCCATTCCATTCCAATCCATTCCATTCTACTCGGGTTGATTCCATTCAATTCCATTCCATTCCATTCCAGTCCATTCCATTCGAATCAACTCCATTCCATTCCATTTCATTGCATTCCATTCCATTCCATTCCATTCCATTCCATTCCATTCCATTCCATTCCATTCCATTCCATTCCATTCCGTTCTACTCGGGTTGATTCCATTCTATTCCATTCCATTCCATTCGATTCCATTCGATTCCATTCGATTCCATTCCATTCCATTCGATTCCATTTGATTCCAGTCGATTCCATTCCATTCCATTCCATTCCATTCCATTCCATTCCATTCCATTCCATTCCGTTCTACTCGGGTTGATTCCATTCTATTCCATTCCATTCCATTCCATTCCATTCCATTCCATTCCATTCCATTCTATTCCATTCCATTCCATTCCGTTCTACTCGGGTTGATTCCATTCTATTCCACTCCATTCCATTCGATTCCATTCGATTCCATTCGATTCCATTTCATTCCATTCCATTCCATTCCATTCCACTCTATTCTATTGAATTCCATTCCATTCCATTCCATTCCATTCCATTCCATTCCAATCCATTCCATTCTACTCGGGTTGATTCCGTTCCATTCCGTTCCATTCCATTCCATTCCATTCCATTCCATTCCATTCCATTCCAGTCTATTCCATTGAATTCCATTCCATTCCATTCCATTCCATTCCAATCCTTTCCATTCTACTCGGGTTGATTCCATTCCATTCCATTTCACTCCATTCCATTCCGTTCCGTTCCGTTCCGTTCCGTTCTACTCGGGTTCATTCCATTCCATTCCATTCCATTCCGTTCTATTCGGGTTGATTCCATTCTATTCCCCTCCATCCCATTCGATTCCATTCAATTCCATTCGATTCCATTCCATTCCATTCCATTCCATTCCATTCCATTCCATTCCATTCCCTTCCATTCTATTCTATTGAATTCCAGTCCATTCCATTCCATTCCATTCCTATCCATTCCATTCTACTCGGGTTGATTCCATTCCATTCCATTCCATTCCATTCCATTCCATTCCATTCCATTCCATTCCATTCCATTCCATTCCATTCCATTCCGTTCTACTCGGGTTCATTCCATTCCATTCGATTCCATTCGATTCCATTCCATTCCATTCCATTCCATTCCATTCCATTCCATTCCATTCCGTTCTACTCGGGTCCATTCCATTCCATTCCATTCCATTCCATTCCATTCCATTCAATTCGATTCCATTCCATTCCATTCCAATCCATTCCATTCTACTCGGGTTGATTCCATTCAGTTCCATTCCATTCCATTCCAGTCCATTCCATTCGAATCAACTCCATTCCATTCCATTTCATTGCATTCCATTCCATTCCATTCCATTCCATTCCATGCCATTCCATTCCATTCCATTCCGTTCTACTCGGGTTGATTCCATTCTATTCCATTCCATTCCATTCGATTCCATTCGATTCCATTCGATTCCATTCCATTCCATTCGATTCCATTGGATTCCTGTCGATTCCATTCCATTCCATTCCATTCCATTCCATTCCATTCCATTCCATTCCATTCCATTCCATTCCATTCCGTTCTACTCGGGTTGATTCCATTCTATTCCATTCCATTCCATTCCATTCCATTCCATTCCATTCCATTCCATTCCATTCCGTTCTACTCGGGTTGATTCCATTCCATTCCAATCCATTCCATTCTATTCCATTCCATTCCATTCCATTCGATTCCTCTCGATTCCATTCCATTCCATTCCATTCCATTCCATTCCATTCCATTCCATTCCAATACATTCCATTCTACTCGGGTTGATTCCTTTCCATTCCATTCCATTCCATTCCATCCCATCCCATCCCATCCCATCCCATCACATCCCATCCCACCCCACCCCACCCCACCCCACCCCACCCCACCCCACCCCACGCCACCCCACCCCACCCCACTCCACTCCACTCGGGTTGATTCCATTCCATTCCATTCCATTCCATTCCATTCCATTCCATTCCATTCCATTCCATTCCATTCGATTCCATTCGATTCCATTCCATTCCATTCCATTCCATTCCATTCCATTCCATTCCAATCCATTCCGTTCTACTCGGGTTCATTCCATTCCATTCCATTCCATTCCCTTCTATTCCATTGAATTCCATTCCATTCCATTCCATTCCATTCCGTTCCGTTCCATTCCATTCCGTTCTACTCGGGTTGATTCCATTCCATTCCATACCGTTGCATTCTATTGCATTCCATTTGATTCCATTCGATTCCATTCGATTCCATTCCATTCCATTCCATTCCATTCCATTCCATTCCATTCCATTCCTTTCCAATCCATTCCATTCTACTCGGGTTCATTCCATTCCATTCCATTCCATTCCATTCCATTCCATTCCATTCCATTCCATTCCATTCCATTCCATTCCATTCGGTTCCATTCGATTCCATTCGATTCCATTCCATTTCACTCCATTCAATTCCGTTCCGTTCCGTTCCGTTCCGTTCTATTCGGGTTGATTCCATACATTTCACTCCATTCCATTCAATTCCATTCGATTCCATTCCATTCCATTCCATTCCATTCCATTCCATTCCATTCCCTTCCATTCTATGCTATAGAATTCCATTCCATTCCATTCCATTCCATTCCTATCCATTCCATTCTACTCGGGTTGATTCCATTCCATTCCATTCCATTCCATTCCATTCCATTCCGCTCTACTCGGGTTCATTCCATTCCATTCCATTCCATTCCATTCCATTCCATTCCGTTCTACTCGGGCTGATTCCATTCCATTCCATTCCATTCCATTCCATTCCATTCCATTCCATTTGATTCCTTTCGAATCCATTCCTTTCCATTCCATTCCATTCCATTCCATTCCATTCCATTCCAATCCATTCCGTTCTACTCGGGTTGATTCCATTCCATTCCATTCCATTCCGTTCCGTTCAGTTCCGTTCCGTTACGTTCCGTTCTATTTGGGTTGATTCCATTCTATTCCACTCCATTCCATTCGATTCCATTCGATTCCATTCCATTCCATTCCATTCCGTTCTACTCGGGTTGATTCCATTCCATTCCATTCCATTCCAATCCATTCCATTCCACTCGGGTTCATTCCATTCCATTCCATTCCATTCCATTCCATTCCGTTCTACTCGGGTTGATTCCATTCCATTCCATTCCATTCGAATACATTCCTTTCCATTCCATTCCATTCCATTCCATTCAAATCCATTCCGTTCTACTCGGGTTGATTCCATTCCATTCCATTCCATTCCATTCCATTGGCTTCCATTCCATTCCATTCGGTTCCATTCGATTCCATTCGATTCCATTCCATTTCACTCCATTCCATTCCATTCCGTTCCGTTCCGTTCCGTTCCGTTCCGTTCTATTCGGGTTGATTCCATTCTATTCCACTCCATTCCATTTGATTCCATTCGATTCCATTCGATTCCATTCCATTCCATTCCATTCCCTTCCATTCTATTCAATTGAATTCCATTCCATTCCACTGCATTCCATTCCAATCCATTCCATTCTACTCGGGTTGATTCCATTCCATTCCATTCCATTCCATTCCATTCCATTCCATTCCATTCCATTCCATTCCAGTCTATTCCATTGAATTCCATTCCATTCCATTCCATTCCATTCCAATCCTTTCCATTCTACTCGGGTTGATTCCTTTCCATTCCATTTCACTCCACTCCATTCCGTTCCGTTCCGTTCCGTTCCGTTCCGTTCCGTTCTACTCGGGTTCATTCCATTCCATTCCATTCCATTCCGTTCTATTCGTGTTGATTCCATTCTATTCCCTTCCATCCCATTCGATTCCATTGCATTCCATTCGATTTGATTCCATTCCATTCCATTCCATTCCATTCCATTCCATTCCATTCCATTCCATTCCATTCCATTCCCTTCCATTCTATTCTATTGAATTCCATTCCATTCCATTCCATTCCATTCCTATCCATTCCATTCTACTCGGGTTGATTCCATTCCATTCCATTCCATTCCATTCCATTCCATTCCGTTCTACTCGGGTTCATTCCATTGCATTCCATTCCATTCCATTCCATTCCATTCCATTCCATTCCATTCCATTCCATTCCATTCCATTCCATTCCATTCCGTTCTACTCGGGTCCATTCCATTCCATTCCATTCCATTCCATTCCATTCCATTCCATTCCATTCGATTCCATTCCATTCCATTCCAATCCATTCCATTCTACTCGTGTTGATTCCATTCCATTCCATTCCACTCCATTCCAGTCCATTCCATTCGAATCAACTCCTTTCCATTCCATTTCATTGCATTCCATTCCATTCCATTCCATTCCATTCCTTTCCATTCCATTCTATTCTATTGAATTCCATTCCATTCCATTCCATTCCATTCAAATCCATTCCATTCTACTCCGGTTGATTCCATTCCTTTCCATTCCATTCCATTCCATTCCAATCCATTCCATTCCACTCGGGTTCATTCCATTCCATTCCATTCCATTCCATTCCATTCCATTCCATTCCATTCCATTCCATTCCATTCCATTCCGTTCTACACGGGATGATTCCATTCCATTCCATTCCACTCCATTCCATTCCATTCCATTCGATTCCATTCGAATCCATTCCTTTCCATTCCATTCCATTCCATTCCATTCCATTCCAATCCATTACATTCTACTCGGGTTGATTCCATTCCATTCCATTCCATTCCATTCCATTCCATTCCCTTCCATTCCATTCCATTCGGTTCCATTCGATTCCATTCGATTCCATTCCATTTCACTCCATTCCATTCCATTCCGTTCCGTTCCGTTCCGTTCCGTTCCGTTCCATTCTATTCGGGTTGATTCCATTCTATTCCACTCCATTCCATTCGATTCCATTCGATTCCATTCGATTCCATTCCATTCCATTCCATTCCATTCCATTCTATTCTATTGAATTCCATTCCATTCCATTCCATTCCATTCCAATCCATTCCATTCTATTCGGGTTGATTCCATTCCATTCCATTCCATTCCATTCCATTCCATTCCATTCCATTCCAGTCTATTCCATTGAATTCCATTCCATTCCATTCTATTCCATACCAATCCTTTCCATTCTACTCGGGTTGATTCCATTCCATTCCATTTCACTCCATTCCATTCCGTTCCGTTCCGTTCCGTTCCGTTCTACTCGGGTTCATTCCATTCCATTCCATTCCATTCCGTTCTATTCGGGTTGATTCCATTCTATTCCCCTCCATCCCATTCGATTCCATTCAATTCCATTCGATTCCGTTCCATTCCATTCCATTCCATTCCATTCCCTTCCATTCTATTCTATTGAATTCCATTCCATTCCATTGCATTCCATTCCATTCCATTCCATTCCTATCCATTCCATTCTACTCGGGTTGATTCCATTCCATTCCATTCCATTCCATTCCATTCCATTCCATTCCATTCCATTCCATTCCATTCCATTCCATTCCGTTCTACTCGGGTTCATTCCATTCCATTCGATTCCATTCGATTCCATTCCATTCCATTCCATTCCATTCCATTCCATTCCATTCCATTCCGTTCTACTCGGGTCCATTCCATTCCATTCCATTCCATTCCATTCCATTCAATTCGATTCCATTCCATTCCATTCCAATCCATTCCATTCTACTCGGGTTGATTTCATTCAGTTCCATTCCATTCCATTCCAGTCCATTCCATTCGAATCAACTCCATTCCATTCCATTTCATTGCATTCCATTCCATTCCATTCCATTCCATTCCATGCCATTCCATTCCATTCCATTCCGTTCTACTCGGGTTGATTCCATTCTATTCCATTCCATTCCATTCGATTCCATTCGATTCCATTCGATTCCATTCCATTCCATTCGATTCCATTGGATTCCTGTCGATTCCATTCCATTCCATTCCATTCCATTCCATTCCATTCCATTCCATTCCATTCCATTCCATTCCATTCCGTTCTACTCGGGTTGATTCCATTCTATTCCATTCCATTCCATTCCATTCCATTCCATTCCATTCCATTCCATTCCATTCCATTCCATTCCGTTCTACTCGGGTTGATTCCATTCCATTCCAATCCATTCCATTCTATTCCATTCCATTCCATTCCATTCGATTCCTCTCGATTCCATTCCATTCCATTCCATTCCATTCCATTCCATTCCATTCCAATACATTCCATTCTACTCGGGTTGATTCCTTTCCATTCCATTCCATTCCATTCCATTCCATTCCATCCCATCCCATCCCATCCCATCCCATCACATCCCATCCCACCCCACCCCACCCCACCCCACCCCACCCCACGCCACCCCACCCCACCCCACTCCACTCCACTCGGGTTGATTCCATTCCATTCCATTCCATTCGATTCCATTCCATTCCATTCCATTCCATTCGATTCCATTCGATTCCATTCCATTCCATTCCATTCCATTCCATTCCATTCCATTCCAATCCATTCCGTTCTACTCGGGTTCATTCCATTCCATTCCATTCCATTCCCTTCTATTCCATTGAATTCCATTCCATTCCATTCCATTCCATTCCGTTCCGTTCCATTCCATTCCGTTCTACTCGGGTTGATTCCATTCCATTCCATACCGTTGCATTCTATTGCATTCCATTTGATTCCATTCGATTCCATTCGATTCCATTCCATTCCATTCCATTCCATTCCATTCCATTCCATTCCATTCCTTTCCAATCCATTCCATTCTACTCGGGTTCATTCCATTCCATTCCATTCCATTCCATTCCATTCCATTCCATTCCATTCCATTCCATTCCATTCCATTCCATTCCATTCGGTTCCATTCGATTCCATTCGATTCCATTCCATTTCACTCCATTCAATTCCGTTCCGTTCCGTTCCGTTCCGTTCTATTCGGGTTGATTCCATTCATTTCACTCCATTCCATTCAATTCCATTCGATTCCATTCCATTCCATTCCATTCCATTCCATTCCATTCCATTCCCTTCCATTCTATGCTATAGAATTCCATTCCATTCCATTCCATTCCATTCCTATCCATTCCATTCTACTCGGGTTGATTCCATTCCATTCCATTCCATTCCATTCCATTCCATTCCGCTCTACTCGGGTTCATTCCATTCCATTCCATTCCATTCCATTCCATTCCATTCCGTTCTACTCGGGCTGATTCCATTCCATTCCATTCCATTCCATTCCATTCCATTCCATTCCATTCCATTTGATTCCTTTCGAATCCATTCCTTTCCATTCCATTCCATTCCATTCCATTCCATTCCATTCCAATCCATTCCGTTCTACTCGGGTTGATTCCATTCCATTCCATTCCATTCCGTTCCGTTCAGTTCCGTTCCGTTACGTTCCGTTCTATTCGGGTTGATTCCATTCTATTCCACTCCATTCCATTCGATTCCATTCGATTCCATTCCATTCCATTCCATTCCGTTCTACTCGGGTTGATTCCATTCCATTCCATTCCATTCCAATCCATTCCATTCCACTCGGGTTCATTCCATTCCATTCCATTCCATTCCATTCCATTCCGTTCTAATCGGGTTGATTCCATTCCATTCCATTCCATTCGAATACATTCCTTTCCATTCCATTCCATTCCATTCCATTGAAATCCATTCCGTTCTACTCGGGTTGATTCCATTCCATTCCATTCCATTCCATTCCATTGGCTTCCATTCCATTCCATTCGGTTCCATTCGATTCCATTCGATTCCATTCCATTTCACTCCATTCCATTCCATTCCGTTCCGTTCCGTTCCGTTCCGTTCCGTTCTATTCGGGTTGATTCCATTCTATTCCACTCCATTCCATTTGATTCCATTCGATTCCATTCGATTCCATTCCATTCCATTCCATTCCCTTCCATTCTATTCAATTGAATTCCATTCCATTCCATTGCATTCCATTCCAATCCATTCCATTCTACTCGGGTTGATTCCATTCCATTCCATTCCATTCCATTCCATTCCATTCCATTCCATTCCATTCCATTCCATTCCATTCCAGTCTATTCCATTGAATTCCATTCCATTCCATTCCATTCCATTCCAATCCTTTCCATTCTACTCGGGTTGATTCCTTTCCATTCCATTTCACTCCACTCCATTCCGTTCCGTTCCGTTCCGTTCCGTTCCGTTCCGTTCTACTCGGGTTCATTCCATTCCATTCCATTCCATTCCGTTCTATTCGTGTTGATTCCATTCTATTCCCTTCCATCCCATTCGATTCCATTCCATTCCATTCGATTTGATTCCATTCCATTCCATTCCATTCCATTCCATTCCATTCCATTCCATTCCATTCCATTCCCTTCCATTCTATTCTATTGAATTCCATTCCATTCCATTCCATTCCATTCCTATCCATTCCATTCTACTCGGGTTGATTCCATTCCATTCCATTCCATTCCATTCCATTCCATTCCGTTCTACTCGGGTTCATTCCATTGCATTCCATTCCATTCCATTCCATTCCATTCCATTCCATTCCATTCCATTCCATTCCATTCCATTCCGTGCTACTCGGGTCCATTCCATTCCATTCCATTCCATTCCATTCCATTCCATTCCATTCCATTCCATTCCAATCCATTCCATTCTACTCGTGTTGATTCCATTCCATTCCATTCCACTCCATTCCAGTCCATTCCATTCGAATCAACTCCTTTCCATTCCATTTCATTGCATTCCATTCCATTCCATTCCATTCCATTCCTTTCCATTCCATTCTATTCTATTGAATTCCATTCCATTCCATTCCATTCCATTCAAATCCATTCCATTCTACTCCGGTTGATTCCATTCCTTTCCATTCCATTCCATTCCATTCCAATCCATTCCATTCCACTCGGGTTCATTCCATTCCATTCCATTCCATTCCATTCCATTCCATTCCATTCCATTCCATTCCGTTCTACACGGGATGATTCCATTCCATTCCATTCCACTCCATTCCATTCCATTCCATTCGATTCCATTCGAATCCATTCCTTTCCATTCCATTCCATTCCATTCCATTCCATTCCAATCCATTACATTCTACTCGGGTTGATTCCATTCCATTCCATTCCATTCCATTCCATTCCATTCCATTCCCTTCCATTCCATTCCATTCGGTTCCATTCGATTCCATTCGATTCCATTCCATTTCACTCCATTCCATTCCATTCCGTTCCGTTCCGTTCCGTTCCGTTCCGTTCCATTCTATTCGGGTTGATTCCATTCTATTCCACTCCATTCCATTCGATTCCATTCGATTCCATTCGATTCCATTCCATTCCATTCCATTCCATTCCATTCTATTCTATTGAATTCCATTCCATTCCATTCCATTCCATTCCAATCCATTCCATTCTATTCGGGTTGATTCCATTCCATTCCATTCCATTCCATTCCATTCCATTCCATTCCATTCCATTCCAGTCTATTCCATTGAATTCCATTCCATTCCATTCTATTCCATACCAATCCTTTCCATTCTACTCGGGTTGATTCCATTCCATTCCATTTCACTCCATTCCATTCCGTTCCGTTCCGTTCCGTTCCGTTCTACTCGGGTTCATTCCATTCCATTCCATTCCATTCCGTTCTATTCGGGTTGATTCCATTCTATTCCCCTCCATCCCATTCGATTCCATTCAATTCCATTCGATTCCGTTCCATTCCATTCCATTCCATTCCATTCCCTTCCATTCTATTCTATTGAATTCCATTCCATTCCATTCCATTCCATTCCTATCCATTCCATTCTACTCGGGTTGATTCCATTCCATTCCATTCCATTCCATTCCATTCCATTCCATTCCATTCCATTCCATTCCATTCCATTCCGTTCTACTCGGGTTCATTAAATTCAATTCCATTCCATTCCATTCCATTCCATTCCATTCCATTCCATTCCATTCCATTCCATTCCATTCCGTTCTACTCGGGTCCATTCCATTCCATTCCATTCCATTCCATTCGATTCCATTCCATTCCATTCCAATCCATTCCATTCTACTCGGGTTGATTCCATTCAACTCCATTCCATTCCAGTCCAGTCCATTCCATTCGAATCAACTCCATTCCATTCCATTTCATTGCATTCCATTCCATTCCATTCCATTCCATTCCATTCCATTCCATTCCATTCCATTCCGTTCTACTCGGGTTGATTCCATTCTATTCCATTCCATTCCATTCGATTCCATTCGATTCCATTCGATTCCATTCCATTCCATTCGATTCCATTTGATTCCAGTCGATTCCATTCCATTCCATTCCATTCCATTCCATTCCATTCCATTCCATTCCATTCCATTCCATTCCATTCCGTTCTACTCGGGTTGATTCCATTCTATTCCATTCCATTCCATTCCATTCCATTCCATTCCATTCCATTCCATTCCATTCTATTCCATTCCATTCCATTCCGTTCTACTCGGGTTGATTCCATTCCATTCCAATCCATTCCATTCTATTCCATTCCATTCCATTCCATTCCATTCCACTCGATTCCATTCCATTCCATTCCATTCCATTCCATTCCAATCCATTCCATTCTACTCCGGTTGATTCCTTTCCATTCCATTCCATTCCATTCCATCCCATCCCATCCCATCCCATCCCATCACATCCCATCCCACCCCACCCCACCCCACCCCACCCCACCCCACCCCACCCCACCCCAACTCACGCCACTCCACTCCACTCGGGTTGATTCCATTCCATTCCATTCCATTCCATTCCATTCCATTCCATTCGATTCCATTCGATTCCATTCCATTCCATTCCATTCCATTCCATTCCATTCCATTCCATTCCAATCCATTCCGTTCTACTTGGGTTCATTCCATTCCATTCCATTCCATTCCCTTCTATTCCATTGAATTCCATTCCATTCCATTCCATTCCATTCCATTCCGTTCCATTCCATTCCGTTCTACTCGGGTTGATTCCATTCCATTCCATACCATTGCATTCTATTGCATTCCATTCGATTCCATTCGATTCCATTCCATTCCATTCCATTCCATTCCATTCCATTCCATTCCATTCCATTCCATTCCAATCCATTCCATTCTACTCGGGTTGATTCCATTCCATTCCATACCATTCCACTCCATTCCATTCCATTCCATTCCATTCGATTCAA
Organism: Gorilla gorilla gorilla; assembly: GCF_029281585.2. Lineage (NCBI taxonomy): Eukaryota > Metazoa > Chordata > Mammalia > Primates > Hominidae > Gorilla > Gorilla gorilla. The sequence continues at coordinate 1,779,676 of NC_073238.2, forward strand.
ATCCATTCCGTTCTACTCGGGTTCATTCCATTCCATTCCATTCCATTCCCTTCTATTCCATTGAATTCCATTCCATTCCATTCCATTCCATTCCATTCCGTTCCATTCCATTCCTTTCTACTCGGGTTGATTCCATTCCATTCCGTACCATTGCATTCTATTGCATTCCATTCGATTCCATTTGATTCCATTCGATTCCATTCCATTCCATTCCATTCCATTCCATTCCATTCCAATCCATTCCATTCTACTCGGGTTGATTCCATTCCATTCCATTCCATTCCATTCCATTCCATTCCATTCCATTCCATTCCATTCCATTCCATTCCATTCCATTCCATTCGGTTCCATTCGATTCCATTCGATTCCATTCCATTTCACTCCATTCAATTCCGTTCCGTTCCGTTCCGTTCCATTCTATTCGGGTTGATTCCATTCTATTCCACTCCATTCCATTCAATTCCATTCGATTCCATTCCATTCCATTCCATTCCATTCCATTCCATTCCATTCCATTCCATTCCATTCCATTCTATGCTATTGAATTCCATTCCATTCCATTCCATTCCATTCCTATCCATTCCATTCTACTCGGGTTGATTCCATTCCATTCCATTCCATTCCATTCCATTCCATTCCATTCCGCTCTACTCGGGTTCATTCCATTCCATTCCATTCCATTCCATTCCATACCATTCCATTCCATTCCATTCCAATCCTTTCCATTCTACTCGGGTTGATTCCATTCCATTCCATTTCACTCCATTCCATTCCTTCCCGTTCCGTTCCGTTCCGTTCTACTCGGGTTCATTCCATTCCATTCCATTCCATTCCATTCTATTCGGGTTGATTCCATTCTATTCCCCCCCATTCCATTCGATTCCATTCGATTCCATTCGATTCCATTCCATTCCATTCCATTCCATTCCATTCCATTCCATTCCATTCCATTCTATTCTATTGAATTCCATTCCATTCCATTCCATTCCATTCCTATCCATTCCATTCTAATCGGGTTGATTCCATTCCATTCCATTCCATTCCATTCCATTCCATTCCGTTCTACTCGGGTCCATTCCATTCCATTCCATTCCATTCGATTCCATTCCATTCCATTCGATTCCTTTCCATTCCATTCCAATCCATTCCATTCTACTCGATTTGATTCCATTCCATTCCATTCCATTCCATTCCATTCCATTCCATCCCATCCCATCCCATCCCATCTCATCCCAACCCACCCCACCCCACCCCACCCCACCCCACCCCACCCAACCCCACCCCACCCCACTCCACTCCACTCGGGTTGATTCCATTCCATAACATTCTATTCCATTCCATTCCATTCCATTCCATTCCATTCAATTCCATTCCATTCCATTCCATACCATTCCATTCCATTCCATTCCATTCCATTCCATTCAATTCCATTCCATTCCATTCCATACCATTCCATTCCATTCCATTCCATTCGATTCCATTCCTTTCCATTCCATTCCATTCCAATCCATTCCATTCTACTCGGGTTGATTCCATTGCATTCCATTCCATTCCATTCCATTCCATTCCCTTCCATTCCATTCCATTCGGTTCCATTCGATTCCATTCGATTCCATTCCATTTCACTCCATTCCATTCCGTTCCGTTCCGTTCCGTTCCGTTCCGTTCCGTTCCGTTCTATTCGGGTTGATTACATTCTATTCCACTCCATTCCATTCGATTCCATTCGATTCCATTCCATTCCATTCCATTCCATTCCATTCCCTTCCATTCTATGCTATTGAATTCCATTCCATTCCATTCCATTCCATTCCATTCCTATCCATTCAATTCTACTCGGGTTGATTCCATTCCATTCCATTCCATTCCATTCCATTCCATTCCATTCCATACCGCTTTACTCGGGTTCATTCCATTCCATTCCATTCCATTCCATTCCATTCCATTCCATTCCATTCCATTCCGTTCTACTCGGGTCCTTTCCATTCCATTCCATTCCATTCGATTCCCTCCCATTCCATTCTATTCAATTCCATTCCATTCCAATCCATTCCATTCTACTCGGGTTGATTCCATTCCATTCCATTCCATTCCTTTACACTCCATTCCATTCCATTCCATTCCATTCCGTTCTACTCGGGTCCATTCCATTCCATTCCATTCCATTCGATTCCATTCCATTCCATTCGATTCCATTCCATTCCATTCCAATCCATTCTATTCTACTCGGGTTGATTCCATTCCATTCCATTCCATTCCATTCTATTCCATTCCATTCCATAACATTCGATTCCACTCGATTCCATTCCATTCCATTCCATTCCATTCCATTCCAATCCATTCCATTATACTCGGGTTGATTCCTTTCCATTCCATTCCATTCCATTCCATTCCATCCCATCCCATCCCATCCCATCCCATCCCAACCCACCCCACCCCACCCCACCCCACCCCACCCCACTCCACTCCACTCGGGTTGATTCCATTCCATTTCATTAAATTCCATTCCATTCCATTCCATTCCATTCCATTCCATTCCATTCCATTCCATTCAATTCCATTCCATTCCATTCCATACCATTCCATTCCATTCCATTCCATTCCATTCCATTCCATTCCATTCGATTCCATTCTACTCCACTCCATTCCATTCGATTCCATTCGATTCCATTCGATTCCATTCGATTCCATTCCATTCCATTCCATTCCATTCCATTCCATTCCATTTCATTCTATTCCATTCCATTCCATTCTATTCCATTCCATTCCATTCCATTCGATTCCACTCGATTCCATTCCATTCCATTCCATTCCATTCCATTCCAATCCATTCCATTCTACTCGGGTTGATTCCTTTACATTCCATTCCATTCCATTCCATTCCATTCCATTCCATTCCATTCCATCCCATCCCATCCCATCCCATCCCATCACATCCCATCCCACCCCACCCCACCCCACTCCACACCACCCCACCCCACCCCACCCCACCCCACTCCACTCCACTCGGGTTGATTCCATTCCATTCCATTCCTTTCCATTCCATTCCATTCCATTCCATTCCATACCATTCCATTCCATTCCATTCCATTCCATTCCATTCCATTCCATTCCATTCCATTCCATTCGATTCCATTCGATTCCATTCCATTTCATTCCATTCCATTCCATTCCATTCCATTCCATTCCATTCCGTTCTACTCGGGTTCTTTCCATTCCATTCCATTCTATTCCATTGAATTCCATTCCATTCCATTCTATTCCATTCCATTCCGTTCCATTCCATTCCGTTCTACTCGGGTTGATTCCATTCCATTCCATACCATTCCATTCCATTCTATTCCATTCGATTCCATTCGATTCCATTCGATTCCATTCCATTCCATTCCATTCCATTCCATGCCATTACAATCCATTCCATTCTACTCGGGTTGATTCCATTCCATTCCATTCCATTCCATTCCATTCCATTCCATTCCCTTCCATTCCATTCCATTCGGTTCCATTCGATTCCATTCGATTCCATTCCTTTTCACTGCAATCCATTCCGTTCTGTTCCGTTCCGTTCCGTTCCGTTCCGTTCTATTCGGGTTGATTCCGTTCTATTCCACTCCATTCCATTCGATTCCATTCGATTCCATTCGATTCCATTCCATTCCATTCCATTCCATTCCATTCCATTCCATTCCATTCCTTTCCACTCGGGTTCATTCCATTCCATTCCATTCCATTCCATTCCATTCCATTCCATTCCATTCCATTCCATTCCATTCCATTCCATTCCATTCGATTCCATTCCATTCCATTCCATTCGATTCCATTCGATTCCATTCGATTCCATTCCATTCCATTCCATTCCATTCCATTCCATTCCATTCCATTCCTTTCCATTCCATTCTATTCTATTGAATTCCATTCCATTCCATTCCATTCCATTCCAATCCATTCCATTCGATTCCATTCCATTCCATTCCATTCCAATCCATTCCATTCCACCCGGGTTCTTTACATTCCATTCCATTCCATTCCATTCCATTCCGTTCTACTCGGGTTGATTCCATTCCATTCCATTCCATTCCATTCCATTCCATTCCATTCCATTCCATTCCATACCATTCCATTCCATTCCATTCCATTCCATTCCATTCGATTCCATTCCATTCCATTGCATTCCATTCCATTCCTTTCCACTCGGGTTCATTCCATTCCATTCCATTCCATTCTATTCCATTTAATTCCATTCCATTCCATTCCATTCCATTCCATTCCATTCCATTCCATTCGATTCCATTCCATTCCGTTCCATTCCATTCCATTCCATTCCATTCCATTCCGTTCCATTAAGTTCCCTTCTATTCGGGTTGACTCCATTCAATTCCACTCCATTCCATTCGATTCCATTCGATTCCATTCTATTCCATTCCATTCCATTCCATTCCATTCCATTCCATTCCATTCCTTTCCATTCTATTCTATTGAATTCCATTCCATTCCATTCCATTCCATTCCAATCCATTCCGTTCCATTCCATTCCACTCGGGTTCATTCCATTCCATTCCATTCCATTCCATTCCATTCTATTCCAAGGAATTCCATTCCATTCCATTCCATTCCATTCCATTCCATTCCATTCCATTCCATTCCATTCCATTCCATGGAATTCCATTCCATTCCATTCCATTCCATTCCATTCCATTCTTTTCCATTCCATTCCATTCCATTCCATTCCATTCCATTCCATTCTACTCGGGTTGATTCCATTCCATTCCATTCCATTCCATTTCATTCGATTCCATTCGATTCCATTCGATTCCATTCTATTCCTTTCCATTCCATTCCATTCCAATCCATTCCATTCTACTCGGGTTGATTCCATTCCATTCCATTCCATTCCATTCCATTCCATACCCTTCCATTCCATTCCATTCTGTTCCATTCGATTCCATACGATTCCATTCCATTTCACTCCATTCCATTCCATTCTGCTGCATTCCGTTCCATTCCATTCCGTTCCATTCTATTCGGGTTGATTCCATTCTATTCCACTCCATTCCATTCGATTCCATTTGATTCCATTCCACTCCATTCCATTCCGTTCTACTCGGGTTCATTCCATTCCATTCCATTCCATTCCATTCTATTCCATTGAATTCCATTCAATTCCATTCCATTCCATTCCATTCCATTCCATTCCATTCCGTTCCATTCCAATCCGTTCTACTCGGGTTGATTCCATTCCATTCCATACCATTCCATTCCATTCCATTCCATTCGATTCCATTCCTTTCCATTCCATTCCATTCCAACCCATTCCATTCTACTCGGGTTGATTCCATTGCATTCCATTCCATTCCATTCCATTCCATTCCATTCCCTTCCATTCCATTCCATTCGGTTCCATTCGATTCCATTCGATTCCATTCCATTTCACTCCGTTCCATTCCGTTCCGTTCCGTTCCGTTCCGTTCCGTTCCGTTCCGTTCTATTCGGGTTGATTACATTCTATTCCACTCCATTCCATTCGATTCCATTCGATTCCATTACATTCCATTCCATTCCATTCCATTCCCTTCCATTCTATGCTATTGAATTCCATTCCATTCCATTCCATTCCATTCCATTCCTATCCATTCAATTCTACTCTGGTTGATTCCATTCCATTCCATTCCATTCCATTCCATTCCATTCCATTCCATACCGCTTTACTCGGGTTCATTCCATTCCATTCCATTCCATTCCATTCCATTCCATTCCATTCCATTCCATTCCATTCCGTTCTACTCGGGTCCTTTCCATTCCATTCCATTCCATTCGATTCCCTCCCATTCCATTCTATTCAATTCCATTCCATTCCAATCCATTCCATTCTACTCGGGTTGATTCCATTCCATTCCATTCCATTCCTTTACACTCCATTCCATTCCATTCCATTCCATTCCGTTCTACTCGGGTCCATTCCATTCCATTCCATTCCATTCGATTCCATTCCATTCCATTCGATTCCATTCCATTCCATTCCAATCCATTCTATTCTACTCGGGTTGATTCCATTCCATTCCATTCCATTCCATTCTATTCCATTCCATTCCATAACATTCGATTCCACTCGATTCCATTCCATTCCATTCCATTCCATTCCATTCCAATCCATTCCATTATACTCGGGTTGATTCCTTTCCATTCCATTCCATTCCATTCCATTCCATCCCATCCCATCCCATCCCATCCCATCCCAACCCACCCCACCCCACCCCACCCCACCCCACCCCACTCCACTCCACTCGGGTTGATTCCATTCCATTTCATTAAACTCCATTCCATTCCATTCCATTCCATTCCATTCCATTCCATTCCATTCCATTCCATTCAATTCCATTCCATTCCATTCCATACCATTCCATTCCATTCCATTCCATTCCATTCCATTCCATTCCATTCGATTCCATTCTACTCCACTCCATTCCATTCGATTCCATTCGATTCCATTCGATTCCATTCGATTCCATTCCATTCCATTCCATTCCATTCCATTCCATTCCATTTCATTCTATTCCATTCCATTCCATTCTATTCCATTCCATTCCATTCCATTCGATTCCACTCGATTCCATTCCATTCCATTCCATTCCATTCCATTCCATTCCAATCCATTCCATTCTACTCGGGTTGATTCCTTTACATTCCATTCCATTCCATTCCATTCCATTCCATTCCATTCCATCCCATCCCATCCCATCCCATCCCATCACATCCCATCCCACCCCACCCCACCCCACTCCACACCACCCAACCCCACCCCACCCCACCCCACTCCACTCCACTCGGGTTGATTCCATTCCATTCCATTCCTTTCCATTCCATTCCATTCCATTCCATTCCATACCATTCCATTCCATTCCTTTCCATTCCATTCCATTCCATTCCATTCCATTCCATTCGATTCCATTCGATTCCATTCCATTTCATTCCATTCCATTCCATTCCATTCCATTCCATTCCATTCCGTTCTACTCGGGTTCTTTCCATTCCATTCCATTCTATTCCATTGAATTCCATTCCATTCCATTCTATTCCATTCCATTCCGTTCCATTCCATTCCGTTCTACTCGGGTTGATTCCATTCCATTCCATACCATTCCATTCCATTCTATTCCATTCGATTCCATTCGATTCCATTCGATTCCATTCCATTCCATTCCATTCCATTCCATGCCATTACAATCCATTCCATTCTACTCGGGTTGATTCCATTCCATTCCATTGCATTCCATTCCATTCCATTCCCTTCCATTCCATTCCATTCGGTTCCATTCGATTCCATTCGATTCCATTCCTTTTCACTGCAATCCATTCCGTTCTGTTCCGTTCCGTTCCGTTCCGTTCCGTTCTATTCGGGTTGATTCCGTTCTATTCCACTCCATTCCATTCGATTCCATTCGATTCCATTCGATTCCATTCCATTCCATTCCATTCCATTCCATTCCATTCCATTCCATTCCATTCCATTCCATTCCACTCGGGTTCATTCCATTCCATTCCATTCCATTCCATTCCATTCCATTCCATTCCATTCCATTCCATTCCATTCCATTCCATTCCATTCGATTCCATTCCATTCCATTCCATTCCATTCCATTCGATTCCATTCGATTCCATTCCATTCCATTCCATTCCATTCCATTCCATTCCATTCCATTCCTTTCCATTCCATTCTATTCTATTGAATTCCATTCCATTCCATTCCATTCCATTCCAATCCATTCCATTCTACTCGGGTTGATTCCATTCCATTCCATTCCATTCCATTCGATTCCATTCCATTCCATTCCATTCCAATCCATTCCATTCCACTCGGGTTCTTTCCATTCCATTCCATTCCATTCCATTCCATTCCGTTCTACTCGGGTTGATTCCATTCCATTCCATTCCATTCCATTCCATTCCATTCCATTCCATTCCATTCCATACCATTCCATTCCATTCCATTCCATTCCATTCCATTCGATTCCATTCCATTCCATTGCATTCCATTCCATTCCTTTCCACTCGGGTTCATTCCATTCCATTCCATTCCATTCTATTCCATTTAATTCCATTCCATTCCATTCCATTCCATTCCATTCCATTCCATTCCATTCCATTCCATTCGATTCCATTCCATTCCGTTCCATTCCATTCCATTCCATTCCATTCCATTCCGTTCCATTCCGTTCCCTTCTATTCGGGTTGACTCCATTCAATTCCACTAAATTCCATTCGATTCCATTCGATTCCATTCGATTCCATTCCATTCCATTCCATTCCATTCCATTCCATTCCATTCCATTCCTTTCCATTCTATTCTATTGAATTCCATTCCATTCCATTCCATTCCATACCAATCCATTCCATTCCATTCCATTCCACTCGGGTTCATTCCATTCCATTCCATTCCATTCCATTCCATTCTATTCCATGGAATTCCATTCCATTCCATTCCATTCCATTCCATTCCATTCCATGGAATTCCATTCCATTCCATTCCATTCCATTCCATTCCATTCTTTTCCATTCCATTCCATTCCATTCCATTCCATTCCATTCCATTCTACTCGGGTTGATTCCATTCCATTCCATTCCATTCCATTCCATTCCATTTCATTCGATTCCATTCGATTCCATTCGATTCCATTCTATTCCTTTCCATTCCATTCCATTCCAATCCATTCCATTCTACTCGGGTTGATTCCATTCCATTCCATTCCATTCCATTCCATTCCATACCCTTCCATTCCATTCCATTCTGTTCCATTCGATTCCATACGATTCCATTCCATTTCACTCCATTCCATTCCATTCTGCTGCATTCCGTTCCATTCCATTCCGTTCCATTCTATTCGGGTTGATTCCATTCTATTCCACTCCATTCCATTCGATTCCATTTGATTCCATTCCACTCCATTCCATTCCGTTCTACTCGGGTTGATTCCATTCCATTCCATTCCATTCCATTCCATTCCAATCCATTCCATTCCACTCGGGTTCATTCCATTCCATTGCATTCCATTCCATTCCATTCCGTTCTACTCGGGTTGATTCCATTCCATTCCATTCTATTCGAATCCATTCCTTTCCATTCCATTCCATTCCATTCCATTCAAATCCATTCCGTTCTACTCGGGTTGATTCCATTCCATTCCATTCCATTCCATTCCATTGGCTTCCATTCCATTCCATTCGGTTCCATTCGATTCCATTCGATTCCATTCCATTTCACTGCATTCCATTCCATTCCATTCCATTCCATTCCATTCCAGTCTATTCCATTGAATTCCATTCCATTCCATTCCATTCCATTCCAGTCTATTCCATTGAATTCCATTCCATTCCATTCCATTCCATTCCAATCCTTTCCATTCTACTCGGGTTGATTCCTTTCCATTCCATTTCACTCCACTCCATTCCGTTCCGTTCCGTTCCGTTCCGTTCCGTTCCGTTCTACTCGGGTTCATTCCATTCCATTCCATTCCATTCCGTTCTATTCGTGTTGATTCCATTCTATTCCCTTCCATCCCATTCGATTCCATTCCATTCCATTCGATTTGATTCCATTCCATTCCATTCCATTCCATTCCATTCCATTCCATTCCATTCCCTTCCATTCTATTCTATTGAATTCCATTCCTTTCCATTCCATTCCATTCCTATCCATTCCATTCTACTCGGGTTGATTCCATTCCATTCCATTCCATTCCATTCCATTCCATTCCATTCCATTCCATTCGGTTCTACTCGGGTTCATTCCATTCCATTCCATTCCATTCCATTCCATTCCATTCCATTCCATTCCATTCCATTCCATTCCGTTCTACTCGTGTCCATTCCATTCCTTTCCATTGCATTCCATTCCATTCCATTCCATTCGATTCCATTCCATTCCATTCCAATCCATTCCATTCTACTCGTGTTGATTCCATTCCATTCCATTCCATTCCATTCCAGTCCATTCCATTCGAATCAACTCCTTTCCATTCCATTTCATTGCATTCCATTCCATTCCATTCCATTCCATTCCATTCCGTTCCGTTCCGTTCCATTCTATTCGGGTTGATTCCATTCCATTCCATTCCATTCCATTCCATTCCATTCTGTTCCATTCGATTCCATACGATACCATTCCATTTCACTCCATTCCATTCCATTCCATTCCATTCCATTCCATTCCTTTCCATTCCATTCTATTCTATTGAATTCCATTCCATTCCATTCCATTCCATTCAAATCCATTCCATTCTACTCGTGTTGATTCCATTCCATTCCATTCCATTCCATTCCATTCCAATCCATTCCTTTCCACTCGGGTTCATTCCATTCCATTCCATTCCATTCCATTCCATTCCATTCCATTCCATTCCATTCCGTTCTACACGGGTTGATTCCATTCCATTCCATTCCATTCCATTCCATTCCATTCGATTCCATTCGAATCCATTCCTTTCCATTCCATTCCATTCCATTCCTTTCCATTCCAATCCATTACGTTCTACTCGGGTTGATTCCATTCCATTCCATTCCATTCCATTCCATTCCATTCCCTTCCATTCCATTCCATTCGGTTCCATTCGATTCCATTCGATTCCATTCCATTTCACTCCATTAAATTCCATTCCGTTCCGTTCCGTTCCGTTCCGTTCCGTTCCATTCTATTCGGGTTGATTCCATTCTATTCCACTCCATTCCATTCGATTCCATTCGATTCCATTGGATTCCATTCCATTCCATTCCATTCCATTCCATTCTATTCTATTGAATTCCTTTCCATTCCATTCCATTCCATTCCAATCCATTCCATTCTACTCGGGTTGATTCCATTCCATTCCATTCCATTCCATTCCATTCCATTCCATTCCATTCCATTCCAGTCTATTCCATTGAATTCCATTCCATTCCATTCCATTCCATTCCAATCCTTTCCATTCTACTCGGGTTGATTCCATTCCATTCCATTTCACTCCATTCCATTCCGTTCCATTCCGTTCCGTTCCGTTCCGTTCCGTTCTACTCGGGTTCATTCCATTCCATTCCATTCCATTCCGTTCTATTCGGGTTGATTCCATTCTATTCCCCTCCATCCCATTCGATTCCATTCAATTCCATTCGATTCCGTTCCATTCCATTCCATTCCATTCCATTCCCTTCCATTCTATTCTATTGAATTCCATTCCATTCCATTCCATTCCATTCCTATCCATTCCATTCTACTCGGGTTGATTCCATTCCATTCCATTCCATTCCATTCCATTCCATTCCATTCCATTCCATTCCATTCCATTCCATTCCATTCCATTCCGTTCTACTCGGGTTCATTAAATTCAATTCCATTCCATTCCATTCCATTCCATTCCATTCCATTCCATTCCATTCCATTCCATTCCATTCCATTCCGTTCTACTCGGGTCCATTCCATTCCATTCCATTCCATTCCATTCCATTCCATTCCATTCCATTCCAATCCATTCCATTCTACTCGGGTTGATTCCATTCAATTCCATTCCATTCCATTCCAGTCCATTCCATTCGAATCAACTCCATTCCATTCCATTTCATTGCATTCCATTCCATTCCATTCCATTCCATTCCATTCCATTCCATTCCATTCCATTCCATTCCATTCCGTTCTACTCGGGTTGATTCCATTCTATTCCATTCCATTCCATTCGATTCCATTCGATTCCATTCGATTCCATTCCATTCCATTCGATTCCATTTGATTCCAGTCGATTCCATTCCATTCCATTCCATTCCATTCCATTCCATTCCATTCCATTCCATTCCATTCCGTTCTACTCGGGTTGATTCCATTCTATTCCATTCCATTCCATTCCATTCCATTCCATTCCATTCCATTCCATTCCATTCCATTCCATTCCGTTCTACTCGGGTTGATTCCATTCCATTCCAATCCATTCCATTCTATTCCATTCCATTGCATTCCATTCGATTCCACTCGATTCCATTCCATTCCATTCCATTCCATTCCATTCCATTCCAATCCATTCCATTCTACTCGGGTTGATTCCTTTCCATTCCATTCCATTCCATTCCATTCCATTCCATCACATCCCATCCCATCCCATCCCATCACATCCCATCCCACCCCACCCCACCCCACCCCACCCCACCCCACCCCACCCCACCCCACGCCACTCCACTCCACTCGGGTTGATTCCATTCCATTCCATTCCATTCCATTCCATTCCATTCCATTCCATTCCATTCGATTCCATTCGATTCCATTCCATTCCATTCCATTCCATTCCATTCCATTCCAATCCATTCCGTTCTACTCGGGTTCATTCCATTCCATTCCATTCCATTCCCTTCTATTCCATTGAATTCCATTCCATTCCATTCCATTCCATTCCATTCCGTTCCATTCCATTCCGTTCTACTCTGGTTGATTCCATTTCATTCCATACCATTGCATTCTATTGCATTCCATTCGATTCCATTTGATTCCATTCGATTCCATTCCATTCCATTCCATTCCATTCCATTCCATTCCATTCCAATCCATTCCATTCTACTCGGGTTGATTCCATTCCATTCCATACCATTGCATTCTATTGCATTCCATTCGATTCCATTTGATTCCATTCGATTCCATTCCATTCCATTCCATTCCATTCCATTCCATTCCATTCCATTCCATTCCATTCCAATCCATTCCATTCTACTCGGGTTGATTCCATTCCATTCCATTCCATTCCATTCCATTCCATTCCATTCCATTCCATTCCATTCCATTCCATTCCAATCCATTCCGTTCTACTCGGGTTCATTCCATTCCATTCCATTCCATTCCCTTCTATTCCATTGAATTCCATTCCATTCCATTCCATTCCATTCCATTCCGTTCCATTCCATTCCGTTCTACTCGGGTTGATTCCATTCCATTCCATACCATTGCATTCTATTGCATTCCATTCGATTCCATTTGATTCCATTCGATTCCATTCCATTCCATTCCATTCCATTCCATTCCATTCCATTCCATTCCAATCCATTCAATTCTACTCGGGTTGATTCCATTCCATTCCATTCCATTCCATTCCATTCGGTTCCATTCGATTCCATTCGATTCCATTCCATTTCACTCCATTCAATTCCGTTCCGTTCCGTTCCGTTCCGTTCTATTCGGGTTGATTCCATTCTATTCCACTCCATTCCATTCAATTCCATTCGATTCCATTCCATTCCATTCCATTCCATTCCATTCCATTCCATTCCATTCCCTTCCATTCTATGCTATTGAATTCCATTCCATTCCATTCCATTCCATTCCTATCCATTCCATTCTACTCGGGTTGATTGCATTCCATTCCATTCCATTCCATTCCATTCCATTCCATTCCATTCCGCTCTACTCGGGTTCATTCCATTCCATTCCATTCCATTCCATTCCATTCCATTCCATTCCATTCCATTCCATTCCATTCCATTCCGTTCTACTCGGGCTGATTCCATTCCATTCCATTCCATTCCATTCCATTCCATTCCATTCCATTCCATTCCATTCCATTCCATTTGATTCCATTCGAATCCATTCCTTTCCATTCCATTCCATTCCATTCCATTCCATTCCATTCCAATCCATTCCGTTTTACTCGGGTTGATTCCATTCCATTCCATTCCATTCCGTTCCGTTCAGTTCCGTTCCGTTACGTTCCGTTCTATTCGGGTTGATTCCATTCTATTCCACTCCATTCCATTCGATTCCATTCGATTCCATTCGATTCCATTGCATTCCATTCCATTCCATTCCATTCTATTCTATTGAATTCCATTCCATTCCATTCCATTCCATTCCAATCCATTCCATTCTACTCGGGTTGATTCCATTCCATTCCATTCCATTCCATTCCATTCCATTCCATTCCATTCCAGAGTATTCCATTGAATTCCATACCATTCCATTCCATTCCATTCCAATCCTTTCGATTCTACTCGGGTTGATTCCATTCCATTCCATTTCACTCCATTCCATTCCGTTCCGTTCCGTTCCGTTCCGTTCTACTCGGGTTCATTCCATTCCATTCCATTCCATTCCATTCTATTCGGGTTGATTCCATTCTATTCCCCCCCATTCCATTCGATTCCATTCGATTCCATTCGATTCCATTCCATTCCATTCCATTCCATTCCATTCCATTCCATTCCATTCCATTCCATTCCATTCTATTCTATTGAATTCCATTCCATTCCATTCCATTCCATTCCTATCCATTCCATTCTACTCGGGTTGATTCCATTCCTTTCCATTCCATTCCATTCCATTCCAGTCCGTTCTACTCGGGTCCATTCCATTCCATTCCATTCCATTCCATTCGATTCCATTCCATTCCATTCGATTCCATTCCATTCCATTCCAATCCATTCCATTCTACTCGGGTTGATTCCATTCCATTCCATTCCATTCCATTCCATTCCAGTCCATTCCATTCGATTCAACTCCTTTCCATTCCATTTCATTGCATTCCATTCCATTCCATTCCATTCGATTCCTTTCCATTCCATTCCATTCCAATCCATTCCATTCCATTCTATTCTGTTGCATTCCGTTCCGTTCCATTCCGTTCCGTTCTATTCGGGTTGATTCCATTCTATTCCACTCCATTCCATTCGATTCCATTCGATTCCATTCCATTCCATTCCATTCCATTCCATTCCTTTCCATTCCATTCTATTCTATTGAATTCCATTCCATTCCATTCCATTCCATTCAAATGCATTCCATTCTACTCGGGTTGATTCCATTCCATTCCATTCCATTCCATTCCATTCCAATCCATTCCATTCCACTCGGGTTCATTCCATTCCATTCCATTCCATTCCATTCCATTCCGTTCTACACGGGTTGATTCCATTCCATTCCATTCCATTCCATTCCATTCAATTCCATTCCATTCGATTCCATTCGAATCCATTCCTTTCCATTCCATTCCATTCCATTCCATTCCATTCCAATCCATTACGTTCTACTCGGGTTGATTCCATTCCATTCCATTCCACTCCATTCCATTCCCTTCCATTCCATTCCATTCGGTTCCATTCGATTCCATTCGATTCCATTCCATTTCACTCCATTCCATTCCATTCCGTTCCGTTCCGTTCCGTTCCGTTCCATTCTATTCGGGTTGATTCCATTCTATTCCACTCCATTCCATTCGATTCCATTCGATTCCATTCGATTCCATTCCATTCCATTCCATTCCATTCCATTCCATTCTATTCTATTGAATTCCATTCCATTCCATTCCATTCCATTCCAATCCATTCCATTCTACTCGGGTTGATTCCGTTCCATTCCATTCCATTCCATTCCATTCCATTCCATTCCATTCCATTCCATTCCATTCCAGTCTATTCCATTGAATTCCATTCCATTCCATTCCATTCCATTCCAATCCTTTCCATTCTACTCGGGTTGATTCCATTCCATTCCATTTCACTCCATTCCATTCCGTTCCGTTCCGTTCCGTTCCGTTCCGTTCCGTTCTACTCGGGTTCATTCCATTCCATTCCATTCCATTCCGTTCTATTCGGGTTGATTCCATTCTATTCCCCTCCATCCCATTCGATTCCATTCAATTCCATTCGATTCCATTCCATTCCATTCCATTCCATTCCATTCCATTCCATTCCATTCCCTTCCATTCTATTCTATTGAATTCCATTCCATTCCATTCCATTCCATTCCAATCCATTCCATTCTACTCAGGTTGATTCCATTCAATTCCATTCCATTCCATTCCAGTCCATTCCATTCGAATCAACTCCATTCCATTCCATTTCATTGCATTCCATTCCATTCCATTCCATTGCATTCCATTCCATTCCATTCCATTCCATTCCATTGCATTCCATTCCATTCCATTCCGTTCTACTCGGGTTCATTCCATTCCATTCCATTCCATTCCATTCCATTCCATTCCATTCCATTCCATTCCATTCCATTCCATTCCGTTCTACTCGGGTCCATTCCATTCCATTCCCTTCTATTCCATTGAATTCCATTCCATTCCATTCCATTCCATTCCATTCCGTTCCATTCCATTCCGTTCTACTCGGGTTGATTCAATTCCATTCCATACCATTGCATTCTATTGCATTCCATTCGATTCCATTCGATTCCATTCGATTCCATTCCATTCCATTCCATTCCATTCCATTCCATTCCATTCCAATCCATTCCATTCTACTCGGGTTGATTCCATTCCATTCCATTCCATTCCATTCCATTCCATTCCATTCCATTCCATTCCATTCGGTTCCATTCGATTCCATTCGATTCCATTCCATTTCACTCCATTCAATTCCGTTCCGTTCCGTTCCGTTCCGTTCTATTCGGGTTGATTCCATTCAATTCACTCCATTCCATTCAATTCCATTCGATTCCATTCCATTCCATTCCATTCCATTCCATTCCCTTCCATTCTATGCTATTGAATTCCATTCCATTCCATTCCATTCCATTCCTATCCATTCCATTCTACTCGGGTTGATTCCATTCCATTCCATTCCATTCCATTCCATTCCATTCCATTCCATTCCGCTCTACTCGGGTTCATTCCATTCCATTCCATTCCATTCCATTCCATTCCATTCCATTCCATTCCGCTCTACTCGGGTTCATTCCATTCCATTCCATTCCATTCCATTCCATTCCATTCCATTCCGTTCTACTCGGGCTGATTCCATTCCATTCCATTCCATTCCATTCCATTCCATTCCATTCCATTCCATTTGATTCCTTTCGAATCCATTCCTTTCCATTCCATTCCATTCCATTCCATTCCATTCCATTCCAATCCATTCCGTTCTACTCGGGTTGATTCCATTCCATTCCATTCCATTCCGTTCCGTTCAGTTCCGTTCCGTTACGTTCCGTTCTATTCGGGTTGATTCCATTCTATTCCACTCCATTCCATTCGATTCCATTCGATTCCATTCGATTCGATTCCATTCCATTCCATTCTATTCTATTGAATTCCATTCCATTCCATTCCATTCCATTCCAATCCATTCCATTCTACTCGGGTTGATTCCATTCCATTCCATTCCATTCCATTCCATTCCATTCCATTCCAGAGTATTCCATTGAATTCCATACCATTCCATTCCATTCCATTCAAATCCTTTCCATTCTACTCGGGTTGATACCATTCCATTCCATTTCACTCCATTCCATTCCGTTCCGTTCCTTTCCGTTCCGTTCTACTCGGGTTCATTCCATTCCATTCCATTCCATTCCATTCTATTCGGGTTGATTCCATTCTATTCCCCCCCATTCCATTCCATTCCATTCGATTCCATTCGATTCCATTCCATTCTATTCCATTCCATTCCATTCCATTCCATTCTATTCTATTGAATTCCATTCCATTCCATTCCATTCCATTCCTATCCATTCCATTCTACTCGGGTTGATTCCATTCCATTCCATTCCATTCCATTCCATTCCATTCCGTTCTACTCGGGTCCATTCCATTCCATTCCATTCCATTCCATTCGATTCCATTCCATTCCATTCGATTCCATTCCATTCCATTCCAATCCATTCCATTCTACTCGGGTTGATTCCATTCCATTCCATTCCATTCCATTCCAGTCCATTCCATTCGATTCAACTCCTTTCCATTCCATTTCATTGCATTCCATTCCATTCCATTCCATTCGATTCCATTCCATTCCATTCCATTCCAATCCATTCCATTCCATTCCATTCCATTCTACTCGGGTTGATTCCATTCTATTGCATTCCATTCCATTCCATTCCATTCCATTCCATTCCACTCCATTCCATTCCGTTCTACTCGGGTTGATTCCATTCTATTCCATTCCATTCCATTCGATTCCATTCGATTCCATTCGATTCGATTCCATTCCATTCCATTCCACTCCTTTCCTTTCCTTTCCATTCCATTCTATTCTATTGAATTCCATTCCATTCCATTCCATTCCATTCCATTCCATTCCATTCCAATCCATTCCATTCCATTCTACTCGGGTTGATTCCATTCCATTCCGTTCCATTCCATTCCATTCCATTCCATTCCATTCCATTCCAATCCATTCCATTCCACTCGGGTTCATTCCCTTCCATTCCATTCCATTCCATTCCATTCCATTCCGTTCTACTCGGGTTGATTCCATTCCATTCCATTCCATTCCATTCCATTCCATTCCATTCCATTCCATTCCATTCCATTCGATTCCATTCGAATCCATTCCTTTCCATTCCATTCCATTCCATTCCAATCCATTCCATTCTACTCGGGTTGATTCCATTCCATTCCATTCCATTCCATTCCATTCCCTTCCATTCCATTCCATTCGGTTCCATTCGATTCCATTCGATTCCATTCCATTTCACTCCATTCCATTCCATTCCGTTCCGTTCCGTTCCGTTCCATTCCGTTCCATTCTATTCGGGTTGATTCCATTCTATTCCACTCCATTCCATTCGATTCCATTCTATTCCATTCGATTCCATTCCTTTCCATTCCATTCCCTTCCATTCTATTCTATTGAACTCCATTCCATTCCATTCCATTCCATTCCAATCCATTCCATTCTATTCGGGTTGATTCCATTCCATTCCATTCCATTCCATTCCATTCCATTTCATTCCATTCCAGTCTATTCCATTGAATTCCATTCCATTCCATTCCATTCCATTCCAATCCTTTCCATTCTACTCGGGTTGATTCCATTCCATTCCATTTCACTCCATTCCATTCCGTTCCGTTCCGTTCCGTTCCGTTCCGTTCCGTTCCGTTCCGTTCTACTTGGGTTCATTCCATTCCATTCCATTCCATTCCGTTCTATTCGGGTTGATTCCATTCTATTCCCCTCCATCCCATTCGATTCCATTCAATTCCATTCGATTCGATTCCATTCCATTCCATTCCATTCCATTCCATTCCATTCCATTCCATTCCATTCCATTCCATTCCCTTCCATTCTATTCTATTGAATTCCATTCCATTCCATTCCATTCCATTCCATTCCATTCCATTCCATTCCATTCCATTCCATTCCATTCCATTCCGTCCTACTCGGGTTGATTCCATTCTATTCCATTCCATTCCATTCGATTCCATTCGATTCCATTCGATTCCATTCGATTCCATTCGATTCCATTCCATTCTATTCCATTGAACTCCATTCCATTCCATTCCATTCCATTCCATTCCTTTCTACTCGGGTTGATTCCATTCCATTCCATTCCATTCCATTCCATTCCATTCCATTCCATTCCATTCCGTTCCATTCCATTCCGTTCTACTCGGGTTGATTCATTTCCATTCCATACCATTGCATTCTATTGCATTCCATTCGATTCCATTCGATTCCATTCGATTCCATTCCATTCCATTCCATTCCATTCCATTCCATTCCATTCCAATCCATTCCATTCTACTCGGGTTGATTCCATTCCATTCCATTCCATTCCATTCCATTCCATTCCATTCCATTCCATTCCATTCGGTTCCATTCGATTCCATTCGATTCCATTCCATTTCACTCCATTCAATTCCGTTCCGTTCCGTTCCGTTCCGTTCTATTCGGGTTGATTCCATTCAATTCACTCCATTCCATTCAATTCCATTCGATTCCATTCCATTCCATTCCATTCCATTCCATTCCCTTCCATTCTATGCTATTGAATTCCATTCCATTCCATTCCATTCCATTCCTATCCATTCCATTCTACTCGGGTTGATTCCATTCCATTCCATTCCATTCCATTCCATTCCATTCCATTCCATTCCGCTCTACTCGGGTTCATTCCATTCCATTCCATTCCATTCCATTCCATTCCATTCCATTCCGCTCTACTCGGGTTCATTCCATTCCATTCCATTCCATTCCATTCCATTCCATTCCATTCCATTCCATTCCGTTCTACTCGGGCTGATTCCATTCCATTCCATTCCATTCCATTCCATTCCATTCCATTCCATTCCATTCCATTTGATTCCTTTCGAATCCATTCCTTTCCATTCCATTCCATTCCATTCCATTCCATTCCATTCCAATCCATTCCGTTCTACTCGGGTTGATTCCATTCCATTCCATTCCATTCCGTTCCGTTCAGTTCCGTTCCGTTACGTTCCGTTCTATTCGGGTTGATTCCATTCTATTCCACTCCATTCCATTCGATTCCATTCGATTCCATTCGATTCGATTCCATTCCATTCCATTCTATTCTATTGAATTCCATTCCATTCCATTCCATTCCATTCCAATCCATTCCATTCTACTCGGGTTGATTCCATTCCATTCCATTCCATTCCATTCCATTCCATTCCATTCCAGAGTATTCCATTGAATTCCATACCATTCCATTCCATTCCATTCAAATCCTTTCCATTCTACTCGGGTTGATACCATTCCATTCCATTTCACTCCATTCCATTCCGTTCCGTTCCTTTCCGTTCCGTTCTACTCGGGTTCATTCCATTCCATTCCATTCCATTCCATTCTATTCGGGTTGATTCCATTCTATTCCCCCCCATTCCATTCCATTCCATTCGATTCCATTCGATTCCATTCCATTCTATTCCATTCCATTCCATTCCATTCCATTCTATTCTATTGAATTCCATTCCATTCCATTCCATTCCATTCCTATCCATTCCATTCTACTCGGGTTGATTCCATTCCATTCCATTCCACTCCATTCCATTCCATTCCGTTCTACTCGGGTCCATTCCATTCCATTCCATTCCATTCCATTCGATTCCATTCCATTCCATTCCATTCCATTCCATTCCATTCCAATCCATTCCATTCTACTCGGGTTGATTCCATTCCATTCCATTCCATTCCATTCCAGTCCATTCCATTCGATTCAACTCCTTTCCATTCCATTTCATTGCATTCCATTCCATTCCATTCCATTCGATTCCATTCCATTCCATTCCATTCCAATCCATTCCATTCCATTCCATTCCGTTCTACTCGGGTTGATTCCATTCTATTCCATTCCATTCCATTCCATTCCATTCCATTCCATTCCACTCCATTCCATTCCGTTCTACTCGGGTTGATTCCATTCTATTCCATTCCATTCCATTCGATTCCATTCGACTCCATTCGATTCGATTCCATTCCATTCCATTCCACTCCATTCCTTTCCTTTCCATTCCATTCTATTCTATTGAATTCCATTCCATTCCATTCCATTCCATTCCATTCCATTCCAATCCATTCCATTCTACTCGGGTTGATTCCATTCCATTCCGTTCCATTCCATTCCATTCCATTCCATTCCATTCCATTCCATTCCAATCCATTCCATTCCACTCGGGTTCATTCCCTTCCATTCCATTCCATTCCATTCCATTCCATTCCGTTCTACTCGGGTTGATTCCATTCCATTCCATTCCATTCCATTCCATTCCATTCCATTCCATTCCATTCCATTCCATTCGATTCCATTCGAATCCATTCCTTTCCATTCCATTCCATTCCATTCCAATCCATTCCATTCTACTCGGGTTGATTCCATTCCATTCCATTCCATTCCATTCCATTCCATTCCATTCCATTCCATTCCATTCCATTCCATTCCGTTCTACTCGGGTCCATTCCATTCCATTCCCTTCTATTCCATTGAATTCCATTCCATTCCATTCCATTCCGTTCCATTCCATTCCGTTCTACTCGGGTTGATTCAATTCCATTCCATACCATTGCATTCTATTGCATTCCATTCGATTCCATTCGATTCCATTCGATTCCATTCCATTCCATTCCATTCCATTCCATTCCATTCCATTCCATTCCATTCCAATCCATTCCATTCTACTCGGGTTGATTCCATTCCATTCCATTCCATTCCATTCCATTCCATTCCATTCCATTCCATTCCATTCGGTTCCATTCGATTCCATTCGATTCCATTCCATTTCACTCCATTCAATTCCGTTCCGTTCCGTTCCGTTCCATTCTATTCGGGTTGATTCCATTCAATTCACTCCATTCCATTCAATTCCATTCGATTCCATTCCATTCCATTCCATTCCATTCCATTCCCTTCCATTCTATGCTATTGAATTCCATTCCATTCCATTCCATTCCATTCCTATCCATTCCATTCTACTCGGGTTGATTCCATTCCATTCCATTCCATTCCATTCCATTCCATTCCATTCCATTCCATTCCGCTCTACTCGGGTTCATTCCATTCCATTCCATTCCATTCCATTCCATTCCATTCCATTCCGCTCTACTCGGGTTCATTCCATTCCATTCCATTCCATTCCATTCCATTCCATTCCATTCCATTCCGTTCTACTCGGGCTGATTCCATTCCATTCCATTCCATTCCATTCCATTCCATTCCATTCCATTCCATTTGATTCCTTTCGAATCCATTCCTTTCCATTCCATTCCATTCCATTCCATTCCATTCCATTCCAATCCATTCCGTTCTACTCGGGTTGATTCCATTCCATTCCATTCCATTCCGTTCCGTTCAGTTCCGTTCCGTTACGTTCCATTCTATTCGGGTTGATTCCATTCTATTCCACTCCATTCCATTCGATTCCATTCGATTCCATTCGATTCGATTCCATTCCATTCCATTCTATTCTATTGAATTCCATTCCATTCCATTCCATTCCATTCCAATCCATTCCATTCTACTCGGGTTGATTCCATTCCATTCCATTCCATTCCATTCCATTCCATTCCATTCCAGAGTATTCCATTGAATTCCATACCATTCCATTCCATTCCATTCAAATCCTTTCCATTCTACTCGGGTTGATACCATTCCATTCCATTTCACTCCATTCCATTCCGTTCCGTTCCTTTCCGTTCCGTTCTACTCGGGTTCATTCCATTCCATTCCATTCCATTCCATTCTATTCGGGTTGATTCCATTCTATTCCCCCCCATTCCATTCCATTCCATTCGATTCCATTCGATTCCATTCCATTCTATTCCATTCCATTCCATTCCATTCCATTCTATTCTATTGAATTCCATTCCATTCCATTCCATTCCATTCCTATCCATTCCATTCTACTCGGGTTGATTCCATTCCATTCCATTCCATTCCATTCCATTCCATTCCGTTCTACTCGGGTCCATTCCATTCCATTCCATTCCATTCCATTCGATTCCATTCCATTCCATTCGATTCCATTCCATTCCATTCCAATCCATTCCATTCTACTCGGGTTGATTCCATTCCATTCCATTCCATTCCATTCCAGTCCATTCCATTCGATTCAACTCCTTTCCATTCCATTTCATTGCATTCCATTCCATTCCATTCCATTCGATTCCATTCCATTCCATTCCATTCCAATCCATTCCATTCCATTCCATTCCGTTCTACTCGGGTTGATTCCATTCTATTCCATTCCATTCCATTCCATTCCATTCCATTCCATTCCACTCCATTCCATTCCGTTCTACTCGGGTTGATTCCATTCTATTCCATTCCATTCCATTCGATTCCATTCGACTCCATTCGATTCGATTCCATTCCATTCCATTCCACTCCATTCCTTTCCTTTCCATTCCATTCTATTCTATTGAATTCCATTCCATTCCATTCCATTCCATTCCATTCCATTCCATTCCAATCCATTCCATTCTACTCGGGTTGATTCCATTCCATTCCGTTCCATTCCATTCCATTCCATTCCATTCCATTCCATTCCATTCCAATCCATTCCATTCCACTCGGGTTCATTCCCTTCCATTCCATTCCATTCCATTCCATTCCATTCCGTTCTACTCGGGTTGATTCCATTCCATTCCATTCCATTCCATTCCATTCCATTCCATTCCATTCCATTCCATTCCATTCCATTCGATTCCATTCGAATCCATTCCTTTCCATTCCATTCCATTCCATTCCAATCCATTCCATTCTACTCGGGTTGATTCCATTCCATTCCATTCCATTCCATTCCATTCCATTCCCTTCCATTCCATTCCATTCGGTTCCATTCGATTCCATTCGATTCCATTCCATTTCACTCCATTCCATTCCATTCCGTTCCGTTCCGTTCCGTTCCATTCCGTTCCGTTCTATTCGGGTTGATTCCATTCTATTCCACTCCATTCCATTCGATTCCATTCTATTCCATTCGATTCCATTCCTTTCCATTCCATTCCCTTCCATTCTATTCTATTGAACTCCATTCCATTCCATTCCATTCCATTCCAATCCATTCCATTCTATTCGGGTTGATTCCATTCCATTCCATTCCATTCCATTCCATTTCATTCCATTCCAGTCTATTCCATTGAATTCCATTCCATTCCATTCCATTCCATTCCAATCCTTTCCATTCTACTCGGGTTGATTCCATTCCATTCCATTTCACTCCATTCCATTCTGTTCCGTTCCGTTCCGTTCCGTTCCGTTCCGTTCTACTTGGGTTCATTCCATTCCATTCCATTCCATTCCGTTCTATTCGGGTTGATTCCATTCTATTCCCCTCCATCCCATTCGATTCCATTCAATTCCATTCGATTCGATTCCATTCCATTCCATTCCATTCCATTCCATTCCATTCCATTCCCTTCCATTCTATTCTATTGAATTCCATTCCATTCCATTCCATTCCATTCCATTCCATTCCATTCCATTCCATTCCATTCCATTCCATTCCGTCCTACTCGGGTTGATTCCATTCTATTCCATTCCATTCCATTCGATTCCATTCGATTCCATTCGATTCCATTCGATTCCATTCGATTCCATTTGATTCCATTCCATTCCATTCCATTCCATTCCATTCCATTCCATTCCATTCCATTCCATTCCATTCCTTTCCGTTCTACTCGGGTTGATTCCATTCTATTCCATTCCATTCCATTCCATTCCATTCCATTCCATTCCATTCCGTTCTACTCGGGTTGATTCCATTCTATTCCATTCCATTCCATTCGACTCCATTCGATTCCATTCGATTCCATCCCATTCCATTCCATTCCATTCCATTCTATTCCATTGAACTCCATTCCATTCCATTCCATTCCATTCCATTCCATTCCATTCCATTCCATTCCGTTCTACACGGGTTGATTCCATTCCATTCCATTCCATTCCATTCTATTCCATTCCATTCCATACCATTCGATTCCACTCGATTCCATTCCATTCCATTCCATTCCATTCCATTCCAATCCATTCCATTCTACTCGGGTTGATTCCTTTCCATTCCATTCCATTCCATTCCATTCCATTCCATCCCATCCCATCCCATCCCATCCCATCACATCCCATCCCACCCCACCCCACCCCACCCCACCCCACCCCATCCCACCCCGCCCCACCCCACCCCACTCCTCTCCACTCGGGTTGATTCCATTCCATTCCATTCCATTCCATTCCATTCCATTCAATTCCATTCGATTCCATTCCATTCCATTCCATTCCATTCCATTCCATTCCGTTCTACTCGGGTTCATTCCATTCCATTCCATTCCATTCCATTCTATCCCACTGAATTCCATTCCATTCCATTCCATTCCAATCCATTCCGTTCCATTCCATTCCGTTCTACTCGGGTTAATTCCATTCCATTCCATACCATTCCATTCTATTGCATTCCATTCGATTCCATTCGATTCCATTCGATTCCATTCCATTCCATTCCATTCCATTCCATTCCATTCCATTCCATTCCAATCCATTCCATTCTACTCGGGTTGATTCCATTCCATTCCATTCCATTCCATTCCAATCCATTCCATTATACTCGGTTTGATTCCTTTCCATTCCATTCCATTCCATTCCATCCCATCCCATCCCATCCCATCCAATCCCATCCCAACCCACCCCACCCCACCCCACCCCACCCCACCCCACGCAACCCCACCCCACCCCACTCCACTCCGCTCGGGTTTTTTCCATTCCATTCCATTCCATTCCATTCCATTCCATTCCATTCAATTCCATTCTATTCCGTTCCATACCATTCCATTCCATTCCATTCCATTCCATTCCATTCCATTCCATTCTATTCCATTCCATTCCATTCCATTCCATTCCATTCCGTTCTACTCGGGCTCATTCCATTCCATTCCATTCCATTCCATTCTTTTCCATTGAATTCCATTCCATTCCATTCCATTCCATTCCATTCCGTTCCATTCCATTCCGTTCTTCTCGGGTTGATTCCATTCCATTCCATACCATTCCGTTCCATTCCATTCCATTCGATTCCATTCGATTCCATTCGATTCCATTCCATTCCATTCCATTCCATTCCAATCCATTCCATTCTACTCGGGTTGATTCCATTCCATTCCATTCCCTTCCATTCCATTCCATTCAGTTCCATTCGATTCCATTCGATTCCATTCCATTTCACTCCATTCCATTCCGTTCCGTTCCGTTCCGTTCCGTTCCTTTCCGTTCCGTTCCGTTCTATTCGGGTTGATTCCATTCTATTCCACTCCATTCCATTCGATTCCATTCGATTCCATTCCATTCCATTCCATTCCATTCCATTCCATTCCATTCCCTTCCATTCTATGCTATTGAATTCCATTCCATTCCATTCCATTCCATTCCTATCCATTCAATTCTACTCGGGTTGATTCCATTCCATTCCATTCCATTCCATTCCATTCCATACCGCTTTACTCGGGTTCATTCCATTCCATTCCATTCCATTCCATTCCATTCCATTCCATTCCATTCCATTCCATTCCATTCCGTTCTACTCGGGTCCTTTCCATTCCATTCCATTCCATTCGATTCCCTCCCATTCCATTCTATTCAATTCCATTCCATTAAAATCCATTCCATTCTACTCGGGTTGATTCCATTCCATTCCATTCCATTCCATTCCATTCCATTCCATTCCATTCCATTCCATTCCAATTCTTTCCATTCTACTCGGGTTGATTCCATTCCATTCCATTTCACTCCATTCCATTCCGTTCCGTTCCGTTACGTTCCGTTCTGTTCCGTTCTACTCGGGTTCATTCCATTCCATTCCATTCCATTCCGTTCTATTCGGGTTGATTCCATTCTATTCCCCTCCATCCCATTCGATTCCATTCAATTCCATTCGATTCCATTCCATTCCATTCCATTCCATTCCATTCCCTTCCATTCTATTCTATTGAATTCCATTCCATTCCATTCCATTCCATTCCTATCCATTCCATTCTACTCGGGTTGATTCCATTCCATTCCATTCCATTCCATTCCATTCCATTCCATTCCATTCCGCTCTACTCGGGTTCATTCCATTCCATTCCATTCCATTCCATTCCATTCCATTCCATTCCATTCCGCTCTACTCGGGTTCATTCCATTCCATTCCATTCCATTCCATTCCATTCCATTCCATTCCGTTCTACTCGGGCTGATTCCATTCCATTCCATTCCATTCCATTCCATTCCATTCCATTTGATTCCTTTCGAATCCATTCCTTTCCATTCCATTCCATTCCATTCCATTCCATTCCATTCCAATCCATTCCGTTCTACTCGGGTTGATTCCATTCCATTCCATTCCATTCCGTTCCGTTCAGTTCCGTTCCGTTACGTTCCGTTCTATTCGGGTTGATTCCATTCTATTCCACTCCATTCCATTCGATTCCATTCGATTCCATTCGATTCGATTCCATTCCATTCCATTCTATTCTATTGAATTCCATTCCATTCCATTCCATTCCATTCCAATCCATTCCATTCTACTCGGGTTGATTCCATTCCATTCCATTCCATTCCATTCCATTCCATTCCATTCCAGAGTATTCCATTGAATTCCATACCATTCCATTCCATTCCATTCAAATCCTTTCCATTCTACTCGGGTTGATACCATTCCATTCCATTTCACTCCATTCCATTCCGTTCCGTTCCTTTCCGTTCCGTTCTACTCGGGTTCATTCCATTCCATTCCATTCCATTCCATTCTATTCGGGTTGATTCCATTCTATTCCCCCCCATTCCATTCCATTCCATTCGATTCCATTCGATTCCATTCCATTCTATTCCATTCCATTCCATTCCATTCCATTCTATTCTATTGAATTCCATTCCATTCCATTCCATTCCATTCCTATCCATTCCATTCTACTCGGGTTGATTCCATTCCATTCCATTCCATTCCATTCCATTCCATTCCGTTCTACTCGGGTCCATTCCATTCCATTCCATTCCATTCCATTCGATTCCATTCCATTCCATTCGATTCCATTCCATTCCATTCCAATCCATTCCATTCTACTCGGGTTGATTCCATTCCATTCCATTCCATTCCATTCCAGTCCATTCCATTCGATTCAACTCCTTTCCATTCCATTTCATTGCATTCCATTCCATTCCATTCCATTCGATTCCATTCCATTCCATTCCATTCCAATCCATTCCATTCCATTCCATTCCATTCTACTCGGGTTGATTCCATTCTATTGCAATCCATTCCATTCCATTCCATTCCATTCCATTCCACTCCATTCCATTCCGTTCTACTCGGGTTGATTCCATTCTATTCCATTCCATTCCATTCGATTCCATTCGATTCCATTCGATTCGATTCCATTCCATTCCATTCCACTCCTTTCCTTTCCTTTCCATTCCATTCTATTCTATTGAATTCCATTCCATTCCATTCCATTCCATTCCATTCCATTCCATTCCAATCCATTCCATTCCATTCTACTCGGGTTGATTCCATTCCATTCCGTTCCATTCCATTCCATTCCATTCCATTCCATTCCATTCCAATCCATTCCATTCCACTCGGGTTCATTCCCTTCCATTCCATTCCATTCCATTCCATTCCATTCCGTTCTACTCGGGTTGATTCCATTCCATTCCATTCCATTCCATTCCATTCCATTCCATTCCATTCCATTCCATTCCATTCGATTCCATTCGAATCCATTCCTTTCCATTCCATTCCATTCCATTCCAATCCATTCCATTCTACTCGGGTTGATTCCATTCCATTCCATTCCATTCCATTCCATTCCATTCCCTTCCATTCCATTCCATTCGGTTCCATTCGATTCCATTCGATTCCATTCCATTTCACTCCATTCCATTCCATTCCGTTCCGTTCCGTTCCGTTCCATTCCGTTCCATTCTATTCGGGTTGATTCCATTCTATTCCACTCCATTCCATTCGATTCCATTCTATTCCATTCGATTCCATTCCTTTCCATTCCATTCCCTTCCATTCTATTCTATTGAACTCCATTCCATTCCATTCCATTCCATTCCAATCCATTCCATTCTATTCGGGTTGATTCCATTCCATTCCATTCCATTCCATTCCATTTCATTCCATTCCAGTCTATTCCATTGAATTCCATTCCATTCCATTCCATTCCATTCCAATCCTTTCCATTCTACTCGGGTTGATTCCATTCCATTCCATTTCACTCCATTCCATTCCGTTCCGTTCCGTTCCGTTCCGTTCCGTTCCGTTCCGTTCCGTTCTACTTGGGTTCATTCCATTCCATTCCATTCCATTCCGTTCTATTCGGGTTGATTCCATTCTATTCCCCTCCATCCCATTCGATTCCATTCAATTCCATTCGATTCGATTCCATTCCATTCCATTCCATTCCATTCCATTCCATTCCATTCCATTCCATTCCATTCCCTTCCATTCTATTCTATTGAATTCCATTCCATTCCATTCCATTCCATTCCATTCCATTCCATTCCATTCCATTCCATTCCATTCCATTCCATTCCGTCCTACTCGGGTTGATTCCATTCTATTCCATTCCATTCCATTCGATTCCATTCGATTCCATTCGATTCCATTCGATTCCATTCGATTCCATTCCATTCTATTCCATTGAACTCCATTCCATTCCATTCCATTCCATTCCATTCCTTTCTACTCGGGTTGATTCCATTCCATTCCATTCCATTCCATTCCATTCCATTCCATTCCATTCCATTCCGTTCCATTCCATTCCGTTCTACTCGGGTTGATTCATTTCCATTCCATACCATTGCATTCTATTGCATTCCATTCGATTCCATTCGATTCCATTCGATTCCATTCCATTCCATTCCATTCCATTCCATTCCATTCCATTCCAATCCATTCCATTCTACTCGGGTTGATTCCATTCCATTCCATTCCATTCCATTCCATTCCATTCCATTCCATTCCATTCCATTCGGTTCCATTCGATTCCATTCGATTCCATTCCATTTCACTCCATTCAATTCCGTTCCGTTCCGTTCCGTTCCGTTCTATTCGGGTTGATTCCATTCAATTCACTCCATTCCATTCAATTCCATTCGATTCCATTCCATTCCATTCCATTCCATTCCATTCCCTTCCATTCTATGCTATTGAATTCCATTCCATTCCATTCCATTCCATTCCTATCCATTCCATTCTACTCGGGTTGATTCCATTCCATTCCATTCCATTCCATTCCATTCCATTCCATTCCATTCCGCTCTACTCGGGTTCATTCCATTCCATTCCATTCCATTCCATTCCATTCCATTCCATTCCGCTCTACTCGGGTTCATTCCATTCCATTCCATTCCATTCCATTCCATTCCATTCCATTCCATTCCGTTCTACTCGGGCTGATTCCATTCCATTCCATTCCATTCCATTCCATTCCATTCCATTCCATTCCATTCCATTTGATTCCTTTCGAATCCATTCCTTTCCATTCCATTCCATTCCATTCCATTCCATTCCATTCCAATCCATTCCGTTCTACTCGGGTTGATTCCATTCCATTCCATTCCATTCCGTTCCGTTCAGTTCCGTTCCGTTACGTTCCGTTCTATTCGGGTTGATTCCATTCTATTCCACTCCATTCCATTCGATTCCATTCGATTCCATTCGATTCGATTCCATTCCATTCCATTCTATTCTATTGAATTCCATTCCATTCCATTCCATTCCATTCCAATCCATTCCATTCTACTCGGGTTGATTCCATTCCATTCCATTCCATTCCATTCCATTCCATTCCATTCCAGAGTATTCCATTGAATTCCATACCATTCCATTCCATTCCATTCAAATCCTTTCCATTCTACTCGGGTTGATACCATTCCATTCCATTTCACTCCATTCCATTCCGTTCCGTTCCTTTCCGTTCCGTTCTACTCGGGTTCATTCCATTCCATTCCATTCCATTCCATTCTATTCGGGTTGATTCCATTCTATTCCCCCCCATTCCATTCCATTCCATTCGATTCCATTCGATTCCATTCCATTCTATTCCATTCCATTCCATTCCATTCCATTCTATTCTATTGAATTCCATTCCATTCCATTCCATTCCATTCCTATCCATTCCATTCTACTCGGGTTGATTCCATTCCATTCCATTCCATTCCATTCCATTCCATTCCATTCCGTTCTACTCGGGTCCATTCCATTCCATTCCATTCCATTCCATTCGATTCCATTCCATTCCATTCCATTCCATTCCATTCCATTCCAATCCATTCCATTCTACTCGGGTTGATTCCATTCCATTCCATTCCATTCCATTCCAGTCCATTCCATTCGATTCAACTCCTTTCCATTCCATTTCATTGCATTCCATTCCATTCCATTCCATTCGATTCCATTCCATTCCATTCCATTCCAATCCATTCCATTCCATTCCATTCCGTTCTACTCGGGTTGATTCCATTCTATTCCATTCCATTCCATTCCATTCCATTCCATTCCATTCCACTCCATTCCATTCCGTTCTACTCGGGTTGATTCCATTCTATTCCATTCCATTCCATTCGATTCCATTCGACTCCATTCGATTCGATTCCATTCCATTCCATTCCACTCCATTCCTTTCCTTTCCATTCCATTCTATTCTATTGAATTCCATTCCATTCCATTCCATTCCATTCCATTCCATTCCAATCCATTCCATTCTACTCGGGTTGATTCCATTCCATTCCGTTCCATTCCATTCCATTCCATTCCATTCCATTCCATTCCATTCCAATCCATTCCATTCCACTCGGGTTCATTCCCTTCCATTCCATTCCATTCCATTCCATTCCATTCCGTTCTACTCGGGTTGATTCCATTCCATTCCATTCCATTCCATTCCATTCCATTCCATTCCATTCCATTCCATTCCATTCGATTCCATTCGAATCCATTCCTTTCCATTCCATTCCATTCCATTCCAATCCATTCCATTCTACTCGGGTTGATTCCATTCCATTCCATTCCATTCCATTCCATTCCATTCCATTCCATTCCATTCCATTCCATTCCATTCCGTTCTACTCGGGTCCATTCCATTCCATTCCCTTCTATTCCATTGAATTCCATTCCATTCCATTCCATTCCGTTCCATTCCATTCCGTTCTACTCGGGTTGATTCAATTCCATTCCATACCATTGCATTCTATTGCATTCCATTCGATTCCATTCGATTCCATTCGATTCCATTCCATTCCATTCCATTCCATTCCATTCCATTCCATTCCATTCCAATCCATTCCATTCTACTCGGGTTGATTCCATTCCATTCCATTCCATTCCATTCCATTCCATTCCATTCCATTCCATTCCATTCGGTTCCATTCGATTCCATTCGATTCCATTCCATTTCACTCCATTCAATTCCGTTCCGTTCCGTTCCGTTCCATTCTATTCGGGTTGATTCCATTCAATTCACTCCATTCCATTCAATTCCATTCGATTCCATTCCATTCCATTCCATTCCATTCCATTCCCTTCCATTCTATGCTATTGAATTCCATTCCATTCCATTCCATTCCATTCCTATCCATTCCATTCTACTCGGGTTGATTCCATTCCATTCCATTCCATTCCATTCCATTCCATTCCATTCCATTCCATTCCGCTCTACTCGGGTTCATTCCATTCCATTCCATTCCATTCCATTCCATTCCATTCCATTCCGCTCTACTCGGGTTCATTCCATTCCATTCCATTCCATTCCATTCCATTCCATTCCATTCCATTCCGTTCTACTCGGGCTGATTCCATTCCATTCCATTCCATTCCATTCCATTCCATTCCATTCCATTCCATTTGATTCCTTTCGAATCCATTCCTTTCCATTCCATTCCATTCCATTCCATTCCATTCCATTCCAATCCATTCCGTTCTACTCGGGTTGATTCCATTCCATTCCATTCCATTCCGTTCCGTTCAGTTCCGTTCCGTTACGTTCCATTCTATTCGGGTTGATTCCATTCTATTCCACTCCATTCCATTCGATTCCATTCGATTCCATTCGATTCGATTCCATTCCATTCCATTCTATTCTATTGAATACCATTCCATTCCATTCCATTCCATTCCAATCCATTCCATTCTACTCGGGTTGATTCCATTCCATTCCATTCCATTCCATTCCATTCCATTCCATTCCAGAGTATTCCATTGAATTCCATACCATTCCATTCCATTCCATTCAAATCCTTTCCATTCTACTCGGGTTGATACCATTCCATTCCATTTCACTCCATTCCATTCCGTTCCGTTCCTTTCCGTTCCGTTCTACTCGGGTTCATTCCATTCCATTCCATTCCATTCCATTCTATTCGGGTTGATTCCATTCTATTCCCCCCCATTCCATTCCATTCCATTCGATTCCATTCGATTCCATTCCATTCTATTCCATTCCATTCCATTCCATTCCATTCTATTCTATTGAATTCCATTCCATTCCATTCCATTCCATTCCTATCCATTCCATTCTACTCGGTTTGATTCCATTCCATTCCATTCCATTCCATTCCATTCCATTCCGTTCTACTCGGGTCCATTCCATTCCATTCCATTCCATTCCATTCGATTCCATTCCATTCCATTCGATTCCATTCCATTCCATTCCAATCCATTCCATTCTACTCGGGTTGATTCCATTCCATTCCATTCCATTCCATTCCAGTCCATTCCATTCGATTCAACTCCTTTCCATTCCATTTCATTGCATTCCATTCCATTCCATTCCATTCGATTCCATTCCATTCCATTCCATTCCAATCCATTCCATTCCATTCCATTCCGTTCTACTCGGGTTGATTCCATTCTATTCCATTCCATTCCATTCCATTCCATTCCATTCCATTCCACTCCATTCCATTCCGTTCTACTCGGGTTGATTCCATTCTATTCCATTCCATTCCATTCGATTCCATTCGACTCCATTCGATTCGATTCCATTCCATTCCATTCCACTCCATTCCTTTCCTTTCCATTCCATTCTATTCTATTGAATTCCATTCCATTCCATTCCATTCCATTCCATTCCATTCCAATCCATTCCATTCTACTCGGGTTGATTCCATTCCATTCCGTTCCATTCCATTCCATTCCATTCCCTTCCATTCCATTCCATTCCAATCCATTCCATTCCACTCGGGTTCATTCCCTTCCATTCCATTCCATTCCATTCCATTCCATTCCGTTCTACTCGGGTTGATTCCATTCCATTCCATTCCATTCCATTCCATTCCATTCCATTCCATTCCATTCCATTCCATTCGATTCCATTCGAATCCATTCCTTTCCATTCCATTCCATTCCATTCCAATCCATTCCATTCTACTCGGGTTGATTCCATTCCATTCCATTCCATTCCATTCCATTCCATTCCCTTCCATTCCATTCCATTCGGTTCCATTCGATTCCATTCGATTCCATTCCATTTCACTCCATTCCATTCCATTCCGTTCCGTTCCGTTCCGTTCCATTCCGTTCCGTTCTATTCGGGTTGATTCCATTCTATTCCACTCCATTCCATTCGATTCCATTCTATTCCATTCGATTCCATTCCTTTCCATTCCATTCCCTTCCATTCTATTCTATTGAACTCCATTCCATTCCATTCCATTCCATTCCAATCCATTCCATTCTATTCGGGTTGATTCCATTCCATTCCATTCCATTCCATTCCATTTCATTCCATTCCAGTCTATTCCATTGAATTCCATTCCATTCCATTCCATTCCATTCCAATCCTTTCCATTCTACTCGGGTTGATTCCATTCCATTCCATTTCACTCCATTCCATTCTGTTCCGTTCCGTTCCGTTCCGTTCCGTTCCGTTCTACTTGGGTTCATTCCATTCCATTCCATTCCATTCCGTTCTATTCGGGTTGATTCCATTCTATTCCCCTCCATCCCATTCGATTCCATTCAATTCCATTCGATTCGATTCCATTCCATTACATTCCATTCCATTCCATTCCATTCCATTCCCTTCCATTCTATTCTATTGAATTCCATTCCATTCCATTCCATTCCATTCCATTCCATTCCATTCCATTCCATTCCATTCCATTCCATTCCGTCCTACTCGGGTTGATTCCATTCTATTCCATTCCATTCCATTCGATTCCATTCGATTCCATTCGATTCCATTCGATTCCATTCGATTCCATTTGATTCCATTCCATTCCATTCCATTCCATTCCATTCCATTCCATTCCATTCCATTCCATTCCATTCCATTCCTTTCCGTTCTACTCGGGTTGATTCCATTCTATTCCATTCCATTCCATTCCATTCCATTCCATTCCATTCCATTCCGTTCTACTCGGGTTGATTCCATTCTATTCCATTCCATTCCATTCGACTCCATTCGATTCCATTCGATTCCATCCCATTCCATTCCATTCCATTCCATTCTATTCCATTGAACTCCATTCCATTCCATTCCATTCCATTCCATTCCATTCCATTCCATTCCATTCCGTTCTACACGGGTTGATTCCATTCCATTCCATTCCATTCCATTCTATTCCATTCCATTCCATACCATTCGATTCCACTCGATTCCATTCCATTCCATTCCATTCCATTCCATTCCAATCCATTCCATTCTACTCGGGTTGATTCCTTTCCATTCCATTCCATTCCATTCCATTCCATTCCATCCCATCCCATCCCATCCCATCCCATCACATCCCATCCCACCCCACCCCACCCCACCCCACCCCACCCCATCCCACCCCGCCCCACCCCACCCCACTCCTCTCCACTCGGGTTGATTCCATTCCATTCCATTCCATTCCATTCCATTCCATTCAATTCCATTCGATTCCATTCCATTCCATTCCATTCCATTCCATTCCATTCCGTTCTACTCGGGTTCATTCCATTCCATTCCATTCCATTCCATTCTATCCCACTGAATTCCATTCCATTCCATTCCATTCCAATCCATTCCGTTCCATTCCATTCCGTTCTACTCGGGTTAATTCCATTCCATTCCATACCATTCCATTCTATTGCATTCCATTCGATTCCATTCGATTCCATTCGATTCCATTCCATTCCATTCCATTCCATTCCATTCCATTCCATTCCATTCCAATCCATTCCATTCTACTCGGGTTGATTCCATTCCATTCCATTCCATTCCATTCCAATCCATTCCATTATACTCGGTTTGATTCCTTTCCATTCCATTCCATTCCATTCCATCCCATCCCATCCCATCCCATCCCATCCCATCCCAACCCACCCCACCCCACCCCACCCCACCCCACCCCACGCAACCCCACCCCACCCCACTCCACTCCGCTCGGGTTTTTTCCATTCCATTCCATTCCATTCCATTCCATTCCATTCCATTCAATTCCATTCTATTCCGTTCCATACCATTCCATTCCATTCCATTCCATTCCATTCCATTCCATTCCATTCGATTCCATTCCATTCCATTCCATTCCATTCCATTCCGTTCTACTCGGGCTCATTCCATTCCATTCCATTCCATTCCATTCTTTTCCATTGAATTCCATTCCATTCCATTCCATTCCATTCCATTCCGTTCCATTCCATTCCGTTCTTCTCGGGTTGATTCCATTCCATTCCATACCATTCCGTTCCATTCCATTCCATTCGATTCCATTCGATTCCATTCGATTCCATTCCATTCCATTCCATTCCATTCCAATCCATTCCATTCTACTCGGGTTGATTCCATTCCATTCCATTCCCTTCCATTCCATTCCATTCAGTTCCATTCGATTCCATTCGATTCCATTCCATTTCACTCCATTCCATTCCGTTCCGTTCCGTTCCGTTCCGTTCCTTTCCGTTCCGTTCCGTTCTATTCGGGTTGATTCCATTCTATTCCACTCCATTCCATTCGATTCCATTCGATTCCATTCCATTCCATTCCATTCCATTCCATTCCATTCCATTCCCTTCCATTCTATGCTATTGAATTCCATTCCATTCCATTCCATTCCATTCCTATCCATTCAATTCTACTCGGGTTGATTCCATTCCATTCCATTCCATTCCATTCCATTCCATACCGCTTTACTCGGGTTCATTCCATTCCATTCCATTCCATTCCATTCCATTCCATTCCATTCCATTCCATTCCATTCCATTCCATTCCGTTCTACTCGGGTCCTTTCCATTCCATTCCATTCCATTCGATTCCCTCCCATTCCATTCTATTCAATTCCATTCCATTAAAATCCATTCCATTCTACTCGGGTTGATTCCATTCCATTCCATTCCATTCCATTCCATTCCATTCCATTCCATTCCATTCCATTCCAATTCTTTCCATTCTACTCGGGTTGATTCCATTCCATTCCATTTCACTCCATTCCATTCCGTTCCGTTCCGTTACGTTCCGTTCTGTTCCGTTCTACTCGGGTTCATTCCATTCCATTCCATTCCATTCCGTTCTATTCGGGTTGATTCCATTCTATTCCCCTCCATCCCATTCGATTCCATTCAATTCCATTCGATTCCATTCCATTCCATTCCATTCCATTCCATTCCCTTCCATTCTATTCTATTGAATTCCATTCCATTCCATTCCATTCCATTCCATTCCATTCCATTCCATTCCATTCCATTCCTATCCATTCCATTCTACTCGGGTTGATTCCATTCCATTCCATTCCATTCCATTCCATTCCATTCCATTCCATTCCATTCCATTCCATTCCATACCGTTCTACTCGGGTTCATTCCATTCCATTCCATTCCATTCCATTCCATTCTTTTCCATTCCATTCCGTTCTACTCGGGTCCATTCCATTCCATTGCATTCCATTCGATTCCATTCCATTAAATTCGATTCCTTTCCATTCCATTCCAATCCAATCCATTCTACTCGGGTTGATTCCATTCCATTCCATTCCATTCCAGTCCAGTCCATTCCATTCGAATCAAATTCGTTCCATTCCATTTCATTGCATTCCATTCCATTCCATTCCATTCCATTCCATTCCATTCCATTCCATTCCATTCCGTTCTACTCGGGTTGATTCCATTCCATTCCATTCCATTCCATTCCATTCCATTCCATTCCATTCCATTCCATTCCATTCTATTCCATTCCATTCCATTCCATTCGATTCCACTCGATTCCATTCCATTCCATTCCATTCCATTCCATTCCATTCCATTCCAATCCATTCCATTCTACTCGGGTTGATTCCTTTCCATTCCATTCCATTCCATTCCATTCCATCCCATCCCATCCCATCCCATCCCATCACATCCCATCCCACCCCACCACACCCCACCCCACATCACCCCACCCCACCTCACCCCACCCCACTCCACTCCACTCAGGTTGATTCCATTCCATTCCATTCCATTCCATTTCATTCCATTCCATTCCATTCCATTCCATTCCATTCTGTTCTACTCGGGTTCATTCCATTCCATTCCATTCCATTCCATTCCATTCCATTCCATTCCATTCCATTCCGTTCTACTCGGGTACATTCCATTCCATTCCATTCCATTCGATTCCATTCGATTCCATTCCAATCCATTCCATTCTACTCGGGTTGATTCCATTCCATTCCATTCCATTCCATTCCAGTCCATTCCTTTCGATTCAACTCCATTCCATTCCATTTCATTGCATTCCATTCCATTCCATTCCATTCCATTCCATTCCATTCCATTCCATTCCATTCCATTCCATTCCGTTCTACTAGGGTTGATTCCATTCTATTCCATTCCATTCCATTCGATTCCATTTGATTCCATTCGATTCCATTCCATTCCATTCCATTCCATTCCATTCCATTCCATTCCATTCCATTCCGTTCTACTCGGGTTCATTCCATTCTATTCCATTCCATTCCATTCGATTCCATTCGATTCCATTCGATTCCATTCCATTCCATTCCATTCCATTTCATTCCATTCTATTCCATTGAATTCCATTCCATTCCATTCCATTCCATTCCATTCCATTCGATTCCATTCCATTCCATTCCATTCCATTCCATTCCATTCCATTCCATTGCATTCCGTTCTACTCGGGTTCATTCCATTCCATTCCATTCCATTCCATTCCATTCCATTCCATTCCATTCCATTCCATTCCATTCCGTTCTACTCGGGGCCATTCCATTCCATTCCATTCCATTCCATTCCCTTCCATTCCATTCGATTCCATTCCATTCCATTCCATTCCATTCCATTCTACTCGGGTTGATTCCATTCCATTCCATTCCATTCCATTCCATTCCATTCCATTCCATTCCATTCCATTCCATTCCTTTCCATTTCATTCCAGTCCATTCCATTCGATTCCATTCCATTCCATTCCATTTCATTGCATTCCATTCCATTCCATTCCATTCCATTCCAATCCATAACTTTCTATTCGGGTTGATTCCATTCCATTCCATTCCATTCCATTCCATTCCATTCCATTGAATTCCATTGAATTCCATTCCATTCCATTCCATTCCATTCCATTCCATTCCATTCCATTCCATTCCATTCCATTTCGTTCTACTCGGGTTGATTCCATTCCATTCCATTCCATTCCATTCCATTCCATTCCATTGCATTCCATTCGATTCCATTCGATTCCATTCGATTCCATTCGATTCCATTCCATTCCATTCCATTGCATTCCATTCCATTCCAATCCATTCCATTCTACTCGGGTTGAGTCTATTCCATTCCATTCCATTCCATTCCTTTCCCTTCCATTCCATTCCATTCGGTTC
Organism: Gorilla gorilla gorilla; assembly: GCF_029281585.2. Taxonomy (NCBI): domain Eukaryota; kingdom Metazoa; phylum Chordata; class Mammalia; order Primates; family Hominidae; genus Gorilla; species Gorilla gorilla. The sequence goes on from NC_073238.2 coordinate 1,819,664, forward strand.
CATTCCATTCCATTCGATTCCATTCCATTTCACTCCATTCCATTCCGTTCCGTTCCGTTCCATTCCTTTCCATTCCGTTCAATTCCATTCCGTTCTACTCGGGTTGAATCCATTCTATTCCACTCCATTCCATTCGATTCCATTCGATTCCATTCGATTCCATTCCATTCCATTCCATTCCATTCCATTCCATTCCATTCCAATCCATTCCATTCTACTCGGGTTGATTCCATTCCATTCCATTCCATTCCATTCCACTCCATTCCATTCCATTCCATTCCATTCCATTCCATTCCATTCCTTTCGATTCCATTCCATTTCATTCCATTCCATTCCATTCAATTGCATTCTCTTCCATTCCGTTCTACTCGGGTTCGTTCCATTCCATTCCATTGCATTCCATTCTATTCCATTGAATTCCGTTCCATTCCATTCCGTTCCATTCCATTCCATTCCATTCCATTCCATTCCATTCCATTCCATTCCTTTCCGTTCCATTCCTCTCTACTCGGGTTGATTCCATTCCATTCCATTCCATTCCATTCCATTCCATTGAATTCCATTCTATTCCATTCCATTCCATTCCATTCCATTCCATTCCATTCCATTCCATTCCATTCCATTCCATTCCATTCCGTTCCACTCGGGTTGATTCCATTCCATTCCATTCCATTCCATTCGATTCCATTCGATTCCATTCGATTCCATTCAATTCCATTCCATTATATTCCACTCCATTCCAATCCATTCCATTCTACTCGGGTTGATTCCATTCCATTCCACTCCATTCCATTCGATTCCATTCGATTCCATTCGATTCCATTCCATTTCATTCCATTCCATTCCATTCCATTCCATTCCATTCCATTCCATTCCATTCCCTTCCATTCTATTCTATTGAATTCCATTCAATTCCATTCCATTCCATTCCATTCCATTCCATTCCATTCCATTCCATTCCATTCCATTCCATTCCAATCCATTCCATTCTACTCGGGTTGATTCCATTCCATTACATTCCATTCCCTTCCATTCCATTCCATTTGGTTCCATTCGATTCCATTGGATTCCATTCCATTTCACTCCATTCCATTCCATTCCGTTCCGTTCCGTTCCGTTCCATTCCGTTCTATTCGGGTTGATTCCATTCTATTCCACTCCATTCCATTCGATTCCATTCGACTCCATTCGATTCCATTCCATTCCATTCCATTCTATTCCATTCCATTCCATTCTGTTCTATTGAATTCCATTCCATTCCATTCCATTCCATTCCATTCCATTCCATTCCATTCCAATCCATTCCCCTCTACTCGTGTTGATTCCATTCCATTCCATTCCATTCCATTCCATTCCATTCCATTCCATTCCATTCCATTCCATTCGACTCGGGTTGATTCCATTCCATTCCATTCAATTCCATTCCATTCCATTCCATTCCATTCCATTCCATTCCATTCCATTCCATTCCATTCCATTCCATTCCATTCCATTCCATTCGGTTCCATTCGATTCCATTCGATTCCATTCCATTTCACTCCATTCCGTTCCGTTCTGTTCCGTTCCGTTCCGTTCCTTTCCATTCCGTTCCATTCCATTCCGTTCTACTCGGGTTGATTCCATTCTACTCCACTCCATTCCATTCGATTCCATTCGATTCCATTCGATTCCATTCCATTCCATTCCATTCCAATCCATTCCATTCTACTCGGGTTGATTCCATTCCATTCAATTCCATTCCATTCCACTCCATTCCATTCCATTCCATTCCATTCCATTCCATTCCTTTCGATTCCATTCCATTTCATTCCATTCCATTCCATTCAATTGCATTCTATTCCATTCCGTTCTACTCGGGTTCGTTCCATTCCATTCCATTGCATTCCATTCTATTCCATTGAATTCCATTCCATTCCATTCCGTTCCATTCCATTCCATTCCATTCCATTCCATTCCATTCCTTTCCGTTCCATTCCTCTCTACTCGGGTTGATTCCATTCCATTCCATTCCATTCCATTCCATTCCATTCCATTGAATTCCATTCCATTCCATTCCATTCCATTCCATTCCATTCCATTCCATTCCATTCCATTCCATTCCATTCCGTTCTACTCGGGTTGATTCCATTCCATTCCATTCCATTCCATTCCATTCCATTCCATTCCATTCGATTCCATTCGATTCCTTTCCATTTAACTCCATTCCATTCCGTTCCGTTCCATTCCGTTCCGTTCCGTTCCGTTCCGTTCCATTCCATTCCGTTCTACTCGGGTTGATTCCATTCTATTCCACTCCATTCCATTCGATTCCATTCGATTCCATTCGATTCCATTCCATTCCATTCCATTCCATTCCATTCCATTCCATTCCATTCCATTCCATTCCATTCTATTCCAATGAATTCCATTCCATTCCATTCCATTCCATTCCAATCCATTCCATTCTACTCGGGTTGATTCCATTCAATTCCATTCCATTCCATTCCATTCCATTCCATTCCATTCCATTCCATTCCATTCCATTCCATTCCATTCGATTCCATTCCATTCCATTCCATTCCATTCCATTCGATTCCATTCGATTCCATTCCATGCCATTCCATTCCATTCCACTCCAATCCATTCCATTCTACTTGGGTTGATTCCATTCCTTTCCATTCCATTCCCTTCCATTCCATTCCATTTGGTTCCATTCGATTCCATTGGATTCCATTCCATTTCACTCCATTCCATTCCATTCCGTTCCGTTCCGTTCTGTTCCATTCCGTTCTATTCGGGTTGATTCCATTCTATTCCAATCCATTCCATTCGATTCCATTCGACTCCATTCGATTCCATTCCATTCCATTCCATTCCATTCTGTTCTATTGAATTCCATTCCATTCCATTCCATTCCATTCCATTCCATTCCATTCCATTCCAATCCATTCCACTCTACTCGGGTTGATTCCATTCCATTCCATTCCATTCCATTCCATTCCATTCCATTCCATTCCATTCCAGTCCATTCCATTCCATTCCGTTCTACTCGGGTTGATTCCATTCCATTCCATTCCGTTCCATTCCATTCCATTCGATTCCGTTCGATTCCATTCGATTCCTTTCCATTTCACTCCATTCCATTCCGTTCCGTTCCATTCCGTTCCGTTCCGTTCCGTTCCGTTCCATTCCATTCCGTTCTTCTCGGGTTGATTCCATTCTATTCCACTCCATTCCATTCGATTCCATTCGATTCCATTCGATTCCATTCGATTCCATTCCATTCCATTCCATTCCATTCCATTTCATTCTATTCCATTGAATTCCATTCCATTCCATTCCATTCCATTCCAATCCATTCCATTCTACTCGGGTTGATTCCATTCAATTCCATTCCATTCCATTCCATTCCATTCCATTCCATTCCATTCCATTCCATTCGATTCCATTCCATTCCATTCCATTCCATTCCATTCCATTCGATTCCATTCGATTCCATTCCATGCCAATCCATTCCATTCAATTCCATTCCATTCCATTCCGTTTTACTCGGGTTCATTCCATTCCATTCCATTCCATTCCATTCCATTCTATTCAATTCCATTCCATTCCATTCCATTCCATTCCATTCCATTCCATTCCATTCTATTCCATGGAATTCCATTCCATTCCATTCCATTCCATTCCATGCCATTCCATTCCATTCCATTCCATTCCATTCCATTCCATTCCATTCCATTCCGTTCTACTCGGGTTGATTCCATTCCATTCCATTCCATTCCATTCCATTCCATTCCATTCCGTTCTACTCGGGTTCATTCCATTCCATTCCATTCCATTCCATTCAATTCCATTCCATTCCATTCCATTCCATTCCGTTCTACTCGGGTCCATTCCATTCCATTCCACTCCATTCGATTCTCTTCCATTCCATTCGATTCCATTCCATTCCATTCCAATCCATTCCATTCTACTCGGGTTGATTCCATTCCATTCCATTCCATTCCATTTCATTCCAGTCCATTCCATTCGATTCCATTCCATTCCATTCGATTCCATTCGATTCCATTCCATTCCATTCCATTCCAATCCATTCTATTCTACTCGGGTTGATTCCATTCCATTCCATTCCATTCCGTTCCACTCCATTCCATTCCATTCCATTCCATTCCATTCCATTCCATTCCATTCCATTCCATTCCATTCCATTCCATTCCTTTCGATTCCATTCCATTTCATTCCATTCCATTCCATTCAATTGCATTCTATTCCATTCCGTTCTACTCGGGTTCGTTCCATTCCATTCCATTGCATTCCGTTCTATTCCATTGAATTCCATTCCATTCCATTCCATTCCATTCCATTCCATTCCATTCCATTCCATTCCATTCCATTCCGTTCCATTCCTTTCCATTCCGTTCTACTCGGGTTGATTCCATTCCATTCCATTCCATTCCATTCCATTCCATTCCATTGAATTCCATTCCATTCCATTCCATTCCATTCCATTCAATTCCATTCCATTCCATTCCATTCCGTTCCTCTCGGGTTGATTCCATTCCATTCCATTCCATTCCATTCCATTCCATTCCATTCCATTCGATTCCATTTGATTCCATTCCATTCCATTCCATTATATTCCATTCCATTCCACTCCATTCCATTCTACTCGGGTTGATTCCATTCCATTCCACTCCATTCCATTCGATTCCATTCGATTCCATTCGATTCCATTCCATTTCATTCCATTCCATTCCATTCCATTCCATTCCATTCCATTCCATTCCATTCCTTTCCCTTCCATTCTATTCTATTGAATTCCATTCCATTCCATTCCATTCCATTCCATTCCATTCCATTCCATTCCATTCCAATCCATTCCATTCTACTCGGGTTGATTCCATTCCATTCCATTCCATTCCCTTCCATTCCATTCCATTTGGTTCCATTCGATTCCATTGGATTCCATTCCATTTCACTCCATTCCATTCCATTCCGTTCCGTTCCGTTCCGTTCCATTCCGTTCTATTCGGGTTGATTCCATTCTATTCCACTCCATTCCATTCGATTCCATTCGACTCCATTCGATTCCATTCCATTCCATTCCATTCTATTCCATTCCATTCCATTCTGTTCTATTGAATTCCATTCCATTCCATTCCATTCCATTCCATTCCAATCCATTCCACTCTACTCGGGTTGATTCCATTCCATTCCATTCCATTCCATTCCATTCCATTCCATTCCATTCCATTCCATTCCATTCGACACGGGTTGATTCCATTCCATTCCATTCCATTCCATTCCATTCCATTCCATTCCAGTCCATTCCATTCCATTCCGTTGTACTCGGGTTGATTCCATTCCATTCCATTCCGTTCCATTCCATTCCATTCGATTCCATTCGATTCCATTCGATTCCTTTCCATTTCACTCCATTCCATTCCGTTCCGTTCCATTCCGTTCCGTTCCTTTCCGTTCCGTTCCATTCCATTCCGTTCTACTCGGGTTGATTCCATTCTATTCCAGTCCATTCCATTCGATTCCATTCGATTCCATTCGATTCCATTCGATTCCATTCCATTCCATTCCATTCCATTCCATTCCATTTCATTCTATTCCATTGAATTCCATTCCATTCCATTCCATTCCATTCCAATCCATTCCATTCTACTCGGGTTGATTCCATTCCATTCCATTCCATTCCATTCCATTCCATTCCATTCCATTCCATTCCATTCCATTCGATTCCATTCGATTCCATTCCATTCCATTCCATTCCATTCCATTCCATTCCATTCCCTTTTACTCGGGTTCATTCCATTCCATTCCATTCCATTCCATTCTATTCAATTCCATTCCATTCCATTCCATTCCATTCCGTTCCACTCCATTCCATTCCATTCCATTCCATTCCATTCCATTCCATTCCATTCCATTCCATTCCATTCCTTTCGATTCCATTCCATTTCATTCCATTCCATTCCATTCAATTGCATTCTATTCCATTCCGTTCTACTCGGGTTCGTTCCATTCCATTCCATTGCATTCCGTTCTATTCCATTGAATTCCATTCCATTCCATTCCATTCCATTCCATTCCATTCCATTCCATTCCATTCCATTCCATTCCATTCCGTTCCATTCCTTTCCATTCCGTTCTACTCGGGTTGATTCCATTCCATTCCATTCCATTCCATTCCATTCCATTCCATTGAATTCCATTCCATTCCATTCCATTCCATTCCATTCAATTCCATTCCATTCCATTCCATTCCGTTCCTCTCGGGTTGATTCCATTCCATTCCATTCCATTCCATTCCATTCCATTCCATTCCATTCCATTCGATTCCATTTGATTCCATTCCATTCCATTCCATTATATTCCATTCCATTCCAATCCATTCCATTCTACTCGGGTTGATTCCATTCCATTCCACTCCATTCCATTCGATTCCATTCGATTCCATTCGATTCCATTCCATTTCATTCCATTCCATTCCATTCCATTCCATTCCATTCCATTCCATTCCATTCCTTTCCCTTCCATTCTATTCTATTGAATTGCATTCCATTCCATTCCATTCCATTCCATTCCATTCCATTCCATTCCATTCCATTCCATTCCATTCCATTCCAATCCATTCCATTCTACTCGGGTTGATTCCATTCCATTCCATTCCATTCCCTTCCATTCCATTCCATTTGGTTCCATTCGATTCCATTGGATTCCATTCCATTTCACTCCATTCCATTCCATTCCGTTCCGTTCCGTTCCGTTCCATTCCGTTCTATTCGGGTTGATTCCATTCTATTCCACTCCATTCCATTCGATTCCATTCGACTCCATTCGATTCCATTCCATTCCATTCCATTCTATTCCATTCCATTCCATTCTGTTCTATTGAATTCCATTCCATTCCATTCCATTCCATTCCATTCCAATCCATTCCACTCTACTCGGGTTGATTCAATTCCATTCCATTCCATTCCATTCCATTCCATTCCATTCCATTCCATTCCATTCCATTCCATTCGACACGGGTTGATTCCATTCCATTCCATTCCATTCCATTCCATTCCATTCCATTCCAGTCCATTCCATTCCATTCCGTTGTACTCGGGTTGATTCCATTCCATTCCATTACGTTCCATTCCATTCCATTCGATTCCATTCGATTCCATTCGATTCCTTTCCATTTCACTCCATTCCATTCCGTTCCGTTCCATTCCGTTCCGTTCCTTTCCGTTCCGTTCCATTCCATTCCGTTCTACTCGGGTTGATTCCATTCTATTCCAGTCCATTCCATTCGATTCCATTCGATTCCATTCGATTCCATTCGATTCCATTCCATTCCATTCCATTCCATTCCATTCCATTTCATTCTATTCCATTGAATTCCATTCCATTCCATTCCATTCCATTCCAATCCATTCCATTCTATTCGGGTTGATTCCATTCCATTCCATTCCATTCCATTCCATTCCATTCCATTCCATTCCATTCCATTCCATTCCATTCGATTCCATTCGATTCCATTCCATTCCATTCCATTCCATTCCATTCCATTCCATTCCCTTTTACTCGGGTTCATTCCATTCCATTCCATTCCATTCCATTCTATTCAATTCCATTCCATTCCATTCCATTCCATTCCATTCCATTCCATTCTATTCCACTGAATTCCATTCCATTCCATTCCATTCCATTCCATTCCATGCCATTAAATTCCATTCCATTCCATTCCATTCCATTCCATTCCGTTCTACTCGGGTTGATTCCATTCCATTCCATTCCATTCCATTCCATTCCATTCCATACCGTTCTACTCGGGTTCATTCCATTCCATTCCATTCCATTCCATTCCATTCCATTCCATTCCATTCCATTCCATTCCATTCCATTCCGTTCTACTCGGGTCCATTCCATTCCATTCCACTCCATTCGATTCCCTTCCATTCCATTCGATTCCATTCCATTCCATTCCAATCCATTCCATTCTACTCGGGTTGATTCCATTCCATTCCATTCCATTCCATTTAATTCCAGTCCATTCCATTCGTTTCCATTCCATTCCATTCCATTTCATTGCATTCCATTCCATTCCATTCCATTCCATTCCATTCCAATCCATAACTTTCTATTCGGGTTGATTCCATTCTATTCCATTCCATTTCGTTCGATTCCATTCGATTCCATTCGATTCCATTCCATCCCATTCCATTCCATTCCATTCCATTCCATTGAATTCCATTCCATTCCATTCCATTCCATTCCATTCCATTCCATTCCATTCCGTTCTACTCGGGTTGATTCCATTCCATTCCATTCCATTCCATTCCATTCCATTCCATTCCATTGCATTCCATTCGATTCCATTCGATTCCATTTGATTCCATTCGATTCGATTCCATTCCATTCCATTGCATTCCATTCCATTCCAATCCATTCCATTCTACTTGGGTTGAGTGCATTCCATTCCATTCCATTCCATTCCTTTCCCTTCCATTCCATTCCATTCGGTTCCATTCCATTCCATTCGATTCCATTCCATTTCACTCCATTCCATTCCGTTCCGTTCCGTTCCATTCCTTTCCATTCCGTTCAATTCCATTCCGTTCTACTCGGGTTGATTCCATTCTATTCCACACCATTCCATTCGATTCCATTCGATTCCATTCGATTCCATTCCATTCCATTCCATTCCATTCCATTCCATTCCATTCCATTTCATTCCATTCCATTGAATTCCATTCCATTCCATTCCATTCCATTCCATTCCATTCCAATCCATTCCATTCTACTCGGGTTGATTCCATTCCATTCCATTCCATTCCATTCCATTCCATTCGATTCCATTTGATTCCATTCCATTCCATTCCATTATATTCCATTCCATTCCAATCCATTCCATTCTACTCGGGTTGATTCCATTCCATTCCACTCCATTCCATTCGATTCCATTCGATTCCATTCGATTCCATTCCATTTCATTCCATTCCATTCCATTCCATTCCATTCCATTCCATTCCATTCCTTTCCCTTCCATTCTATTCTATTGAATTCCATTCCATTCCATTCCATTCCATTCCATTCCATTCCATTCCATTCCATTCCATTCCAATCCATTCCATTCTACTCGGGTTGATTCCATTCCATTCCATTCCATTCCCTTCCATTCCATTCCATTTGGTTCCATTCGATTCCATTGGATTCCATTCCATTTCACTCCATTCCATTCCATTCCGTTCCGTTCCGTTCCGTTCCATTCCGTTCTATTCGGGTTGATTCCATACTATTCCACTCCATTCCATTCGATTCCATTCGACTCCATTCGATTCCATTCCATTCCATTCCATTCTATTCCATTCCATTCCATTCTGTTCTATTGAATTCCATTCCATTCCATTCCATTCCATTCCATTCCAATCCATTCCACTCTACTCGGGTTGATTCCATTCCATTCCATTCCATTCCATTCCATTCCATTCCATTCCATTCCATTCCATTCCATTCCATTCCATTCGACACGGGTTGATTCCATTCCATTCCATTCCATTCCATTCCATTCCATTCCATTCCAGTCCATTCCATTCCATTCCGTTGTACTCGGGTTGATTCCATTCCATTCCATTCCGTTCCATTCCATTCCATTCGATTCCATTCGATTCCATTCGATTCCTTTCCATTTCACTCCATTCCATTCCGTTCCGTTCCATTCCGTTCCGTTCCTTTCCGTTCCGTTCCATTCCATTCCGTTCTACTCGGGTTGATTCCATTCTATTCCAGTCCATTCCATTCGATTCCATTCGATTCCATTCGATTCCATTCGATTCCATTCCATTCCATTCCATTCCATTCCATTCCATTTCATTCTATTCCATTGAATTCCATTCCATTCCATTCCATTCCATTCCAATCCATTCCATTCTACTCGGGTTGATTCCATTCCATTCCATTCCATTCCATTCCATTCCATTCCATTCCATTCCATTCCATTCGATTCCATTCGATTCCATTCCATTCCATTCCATTCCATTCCATTCCATTCCATTCCCTTTTACTCGGGTTCATTCCATTCCATTCCATTCCATTCCATTCTATTCAATTCCATTCCATTCCATTCCATTCCATTCCATTCCATTCCATTCCATTCTATTCCACTGAATTCCATTCCATTCCATTCCATTCCATTCCATTCCATTCCATGCCATTAAATTCCATTCCATTCCATTCCATTCCATTCCATTCCGTTCTACTCGGGTTGATTCCATTCCATTCCATTCCATTCCATTCCATTCCATTCCATACCGTTCTACTCGGGTTCATTCCATTCCATTCCATTCCATTCCATTCCATTCCATTCCATTCCATTCCATTCCATTCCATTCCATTCCATTCCGTTCTACTCGGGTCCATTCCATTCCATTCCACTCCATTCGATTCCCTTCCATTCCATTCTATTCCATTCCATTCCATTCCAATCCATTCCATTCTACTCGGGTTGATTCCATTCCATTCCATTCCATTCCATTTAATTCCAGTCCATTCCATTCGTTTCCATTCCATTCCATTCCATTTCATTGCATTCCATTCCATTCCATTCCATTCCATTCCAATCCATAACTTTCTATTCGGGTTGATTCCATTCTATTCCATTCCATTTCGTTCGATTCCATTCGATTCCATTCGATTCCATTCCATCCCATTCCATTCCATTCCATTCCATTCCATTGAATTCCATTCCATTCCATTCCATTCCATTCCATTCCATTCCATTCCATTCCATTCCGTTCTACTCGGGTTGATTCCATTCCATTCCATTCCATTCCATTCCATTCCATTCCATTGCATTCCATTCGATTCCATTCGATTCCATTCGATTCCATTCGATTCCATTCCATTCCATTCCATTGCATTCCATTCCATTCCAATCCATTCCATTCTACTTGGGTTGAGTGCATTCCATTCCATTCCATTCCATTCCTTTCCCTTCCATTCCATTCCATTCGGTTCCATTCCATTCCATTCGATTCCATTCCATTTCACTCCATTCCATTCCGTTCCGTTCCGTTCCGTTCCTTTCCATTCCGTTCAATTCCATTCCGTTCTACTCGGGTTGATTCCATTCTATTCCACACCATTCCATTCGATTCCATTCGATTCCATTCGATTCCATTCCATTCCATTCCATTCCATTCCATTCCATTCCATTCCATTTCATTCCATTCCATTGAATTCCATTCCATTCCATTCCATTCCATTCCATTCCATTCCAATCCATTCCATTCTACTCGGGTTGATTCCATTCCATTCCATTCCATTCCATTCCATTCCATTCCATTCCATTCGATTAGATTCCATTCGATTCCATTCCATTCCATTCCATTCCATTCCATTCCATTCCATTCCATTCGATTCCATTCCATTCCATTCCATTCCATTCCATTCCATTCGATTCCATTCCATTCCGTTCCATTCGATTCCATTCCATTAAATTCCATTCCATTCCATTCCACTCCGTTCTACTCAGGTTCATTCCATTCTATTCCATTCCATTCCATTAGATTCAATTCCATTCCATTCCATTCCGTTCTACTCGCGTTGATTCCATTCCATTCCATTCCATTCCATTCCTTTCCCTTCCATTCCATTCCATTCGGTTCCATTCCATTCCATTAGATTCCATTCCATTTCACTCCATTCCATTCCGTTCCGTTCCGTTCCGTTCCTTTCCATTCCGTTCAATTCCATTCCGTTCTACTCGGGTTGATTCCATTGTATTCCACTCCATTCCATTCGATTCCATTCGATTCCATTCCATTCCATTCCATTCCATTCCATATCATTCCATTCCATTGAATTCCATTCCATTCCATTCCATTCCATTGCAATCCATTCCATTCTACTCGGGTTGATTCCATTCCATTCCATTCCATTCCATTCCATTCCATTCCATTCCATTCCATTCCATTCCATTACATTACATTCCATTCCATTCCATTCCATTCCAATCCATAACTTTCTATTCGGGTTGATTCCATTCTATTCCATTCCATTCCGTTCGATTCCATTCGATTCCATTCCATTTCATTCCATTCCATTCCATTCCATTCCATTCCATTCCATTCCATTCCATTCCTTTCCCTTCCATTCTATTCTATTGAATTGCATTCCATTCCATTCCATTCCATTCCATTCCATTCCATTCCATTCCATTCCATTCCATTCCATTCCATTCCAATCCATTCCATTCTACTCGGGTTGATTCCATTCCATTCCATTCCATTCCCTTCCATTCCATTCCATTTGGTTCCATTCGATTCCATTGGATTCCATTCCATTTCACTCCATTCCATTCCATTCCGTTCCGTTCCGTTCCGTTCCATTCCGTTCTATTCGGGTTGATTCCATTCTATTCCACTCCATTCCATTCGATTCCATTCGACTCCATTCGATTCCATTCCATTCCATTCCATTCTATTCCATTCCATTCCATTCTGTTCTATTGAATTCCATTCCATTCCATTCCATTCCATTCCATTCCAATCCATTCCACTCTACTCGGGTTGATTCCATTCCATTCCATTCCATTCCATTCCATTCCATTCCATTCCATTCCATTCCATTCCATTCCATTCGACACGGGTTGATTCCATTCCATTCCATTCCATTCCATTCCATTCCATTCCATTCCAGTCCATTCCATTCCATTCCGTTGTACTCGGGTTGATTCCATTCCATTCCATTACGTTCCATTCCATTCCATTCGATTCCATTCGATTCCATTCGATTCCTTTCCATTTCACTCCATTCCATTCCGTTCCGTTCCATTCCGTTCCGTTCCTTTCCGTTCCGTTCCATTCCATTCCGTTCTACTCGGGTTGATTCCATTCTATTCCAGTCCATTCCATTCGATTCCATTCGATTCCATTCGATTCCATTCGATTCCATTCCATTCCATTCCATTCCATTCCATTCCATTTCATTCTATTCCATTGAATTCCATTCCATTCCATTCCATTCCATTCCAATCCATTCCATTCTATTCGGGTTGATTCCATTCCATTCCATTCCATTCCATTCCATTCCATTCCATTCCATTCCATTCCATTCCATTCCATTCGATTCCATTCGATTCCATTCCATTCCATTCCATTCCATTCCATTCCATTCCATTCCCTTTTACTCGGGTTCATTCCATTCCATTCCATTCCATTCCATTCTATTCAATTCCATTCCATTCCATTCCATTCCATTCCATTCCATTCCATTCTATTCCACTGAATTCCATTCCATTCCATTCCATTCCATTCCATTCCATGCCATTAAATTCCATTCCATTCCATTCCATTCCATTCCATTCCGTTCTACTCGGGTTGATTCCATTCCATTCCATTCCATTCCATTCCATTCCATTCCATACCGTTCTACTCGGGTTCATTCCATTCCATTCCATTCCATTCCATTCCATTCCATTCCATTCCATTCCATTCCATTCCATTCCATTCCGTTCTACTCGGGTCCATTCCATTCCATTCCACTCCATTCGATTCCCTTCCATTCCATTCGATTCCATTCCATTCCATTCCAATCCATTCCATTCTACTCGGGTTGATTCCATTCCATTCCATTCCATTCCATTTAATTCCAGTCCATTCCATTCGTTTCCATTCCATTCCATTCCATTTCATTGCATTCCATTCCATTCCATTCCATTCCATTCCATTCCAATCCATAACTTTCTATTCGGGTTGATTCCATTCTATTCCATTCCATTTCGTTCGATTCCATTCGATTCCATTCGATTCCATTCCATCCCATTCCATTCCATTCCATTCCATTCCATTGAATTCCATTCCATTCCATTCCATTCCATTCCATTCCATTCCATTCCATTCCGTTCTACTCGGGTTGATTCCATTCCATTCCATTCCATTCCATTCCATTCCATTCCATTCCATTGCATTCCATTCGATTCCATTCGATTCCATTTGATTCCATTCGATTCGATTCCATTCCATTCCATTGCATTCCATTCCATTCCAATCCATTCCATTCTACTTGGGTTGAGTGCATTCCATTCCATTCCATTCCATTCCTTTCCCTTCCATTCCATTCCATTCGGTTCCATTCCATTCCATTCGATTCCATTCCATTTCACTCCATTCCATTCCGTTCCGTTCCGTTCCATTCCTTTCCATTCCGTTCAATTCCATTCCGTTCTACTCGGGTTGATTCCATTCTATTCCACACCATTCCATTCGATTCCATTCGATTCCATTCGATTCCATTCCATTCCATTCCATTCCATTCCATTCCATTCCATTCCATTTCATTCCATTCCATTGAATTCCATTCCATTCCATTCCATTCCATTCCATTCCATTCCAATCCATTCCATTCTACTCGGGTTGATTCCATTCCATTCCATTCCATTCCATTCCATTCCATTCGATTCCATTTGATTCCATTCCATTCCATTCCATTATATTCCATTCCATTCCAATCCATTCCATTCTACTCGGGTTGATTCCATTCCATTCCACTCCATTCCATTCGATTCCATTCGATTCCATTCGATTCCATTCCATTTCATTCCATTCCATTCCATTCCATTCCATTCCATTCCATTCCATTCCTTTCCCTTCCATTCTATTCTATTGAATTCCATTCCATTCCATTCCATTCCATTCCATTCCATTCCATTCCATTCCATTCCATTCCAATCCATTCCATTCTACTCGGGTTGATTCCATTCCATTCCATTCCATTCCCTTCCATTCCATTCCATTTGGTTCCATTCGATTCCATTGGATTCCATTCCATTTCACTCCATTCCATTCCATTCCGTTCCGTTCCGTTCCGTTCCATTCCGTTCTATTCGGGTTGATTCCATACTATTCCACTCCATTCCATTCGATTCCATTCGACTCCATTCGATTCCATTCCATTCCATTCCATTCTATTCCATTCCATTCCATTCTGTTCTATTGAATTCCATTCCATTCCATTCCATTCCATTCCATTCCAATCCATTCCACTCTACTCGGGTTGATTCCATTCCATTCCATTCCATTCCATTCCATTCCATTCCATTCCATTCCATTCCATTCCATTCCATTCCATTCGACACGGGTTGATTCCATTCCATTCCATTCCATTCCATTCCATTCCATTCCATTCCAGTCCATTCCATTCCATTCCGTTGTACTCGGGTTGATTCCATTCCATTCCATTCCGTTCCATTCCATTCCATTCGATTCCATTCGATTCCATTCGATTCCTTTCCATTTCACTCCATTCCATTCCGTTCCGTTCCATTCCGTTCCGTTCCTTTCCGTTCCGTTCCATTCCATTCCGTTCTACTCGGGTTGATTCCATTCTATTCCAGTCCATTCCATTCGATTCCATTCGATTCCATTCGATTCCATTCGATTCCATTCCATTCCATTCCATTCCATTCCATTCCATTTCATTCTATTCCATTGAATTCCATTCCATTCCATTCCATTCCATTCCAATCCATTCCATTCTACTCGGGTTGATTCCATTCCATTCCATTCCATTCCATTCCATTCCATTCCATTCCATTCCATTCCATTCGATTCCATTCGATTCCATTCCATTCCATTCCATTCCATTCCATTCCATTCCATTCCCTTTTACTCGGGTTCATTCCATTCCATTCCATTCCATTCCATTCTATTCAATTCCATTCCATTCCATTCCATTCCATTCCATTCCATTCCATTCTATTCCACTGAATTCCATTCCATTCCATTCCATTCCATTCCATTCCATTCCATGCCATTAAATTCCATTCCATTCCATTCCATTCCATTCCATTCCGTTCTACTCGGGTTGATTCCATTCCATTCCATTCCATTCCATTCCATTCCATTCCATACCGTTCTACTCGGGTTCATTCCATTCCATTCCATTCCATTCCATTCCATTCCATTCCATTCCATTCCATTCCATTCCATTCCATTCCATTCCGTTCTACTCGGGTCCATTCCATTCCATTCCACTCCATTCGATTCCCTTCCATTCCATTCTATTCCATTCCATTCCATTCCAATCCATTCCATTCTACTCGGGTTGATTCCATTCCATTCCATTCCATTCCATTTAATTCCAGTCCATTCCATTCGTTTCCATTCCATTCCATTCCATTTCATTGCATTCCATTCCATTCCATTCCATTCCATTCCAATCCATAACTTTCTATTCGGGTTGATTCCATTCTATTCCATTCCATTTCGTTCGATTCCATTCGATTCCATTCGATTCCATTCCATCCCATTCCATTCCATTCCATTCCATTCCATTGAATTCCATTCCATTCCATTCCATTCCATTCCATTCCATTCCATTCCATTCCATTCCGTTCTACTCGGGTTGATTCCATTCCATTCCATTCCATTCCATTCCATTCCATTCCATTGCATTCCATTCGATTCCATTCGATTCCATTCGATTCCATTCGATTCCATTCCATTCCATTCCATTGCATTCCATTCCATTCCAATCCATTCCATTCTACTTGGGTTGAGTGCATTCCATTCCATTCCATTCCATTCCTTTCCCTTCCATTCCATTCCATTCGGTTCCATTCCATTCCATTCGATTCCATTCCATTTCACTCCATTCCATTCCGTTCCGTTCCGTTCCGTTCCTTTCCATTCCGTTCAATTCCATTCCGTTCTACTCGGGTTGATTCCATTCTATTCCACACCATTCCATTCGATTCCATTCGATTCCATTCGATTCCATTCCATTCCATTCCATTCCATTCCATTCCATTCCATTCCATTTCATTCCATTCCATTGAATTCCATTCCATTCCATTCCATTCCATTCCATTCCATTCCAATCCATTCCATTCTACTCGGGTTGATTCCATTCCATTCCATTCCATTCCATTCCATTCCATTCCATTCCATTCGATTAGATTCCATTCGATTCCATTCCATTCCATTCCATTCCATTCCATTCCATTCCATTCCATTCGATTCCATTCCATTCCATTCCATTCCATTCCATTCCATTCGATTCCATTCCATTCCGTTCCATTCGATTCCATTCCATTAAATTCCATTCCATTCCATTCCACTCCGTTCTACTCAGGTTCATTCCATTCTATTCCATTCCATTCCATTAGATTCAATTCCATTCCATTCCATTCCGTTCTACTCGCGTTGATTCCATTCCATTCCATTCCATTCCATTCCTTTCCCTTCCATTCCATTCCATTCGGTTCCATTCCATTCCATTAGATTCCATTCCATTTCACTCCATTCCATTCCGTTCCGTTCCGTTCCGTTCCTTTCCATTCCGTTCAATTCCATTCCGTTCTACTCGGGTTGATTCCATTGTATTCCACTCCATTCCATTCGATTCCATTCGATTCCATTCCATTCCATTCCATTCCATTCCATATCATTCCATTCCATTGAATTCCATTCCATTCCATTCCATTCCATTGCAATCCATTCCATTCTACTCGGGTTGATTCCATTCCATTCCATTCCATTCCATTCCATTCCATTCCATTCCATTCCATTCCATTCCATTACATTACATTCCATTCCATTCCATTCCATTCCAATCCATAACTTTCTATTCGGGTTGATTCCATTCTATTCCATTCCATTCCGTTCGATTCCATTCGATTCCATTCGATTCCATTCCATCCCATTCCATTGAATTCCATTCCATTCCATTCCATTCCATTCCATTCCATTCCATTCCATTCCATTCCATTCCATTCCATTCCATTCCATTCCATTCCGTTCTACTCGGGTTGATTCCATTCCATTCCATTCCATTCCATTCCATTCCATTCCTTTCCATTCGATTCCATTCGATTCCATTCGATTCCATTCGATTCCATTCCATTCCATTCCATTTCATTCCACTCCATTCCATTCGATTCCATTCCATTGCATTCCATTTCATTGCATTCCATTCCATTCCATTCCATTCCATTCCATTCCATTCCATTCCATTCCATTCCATTCCATTCCATTCCGTTCTACTCGTGTTGATTCCATTCCATTCCATTCGATTCCATTCGATTCCATTCCATTTCACTCCATTCCATTCCGTTCCGTTCCATTCCGTTCCGTTCCGTTCCGTTCCGTTCCATTCCATTCCATTCTACTCGGGTTGTTTCCATTCTATTCCACTCCATTCCATTCGATTCCATTCGATTCCATTCCATTCCATTCCATTCCATTCCATTCCATTCCATTTCATTCTATTCCATTGAATTCCATTCCATTCCATTCCATTCCAATCCATTCCATTCTACTCCCGTTGATTCCATTCCATTCCATTCCATTCCATTCCATTCCATTCCATTCCATTCCATTCCATTCCATTCGATTCCATTCCATTCCATTCCATTCCATTCCATTCCATTCCATTCGATTCCATTCGATTCCATTCCATGCCAATCCATTCCATTCAATTCCATTCCATTCCATTCCATTCCGTTTTACTCGGGTTCATTCCATTCCATTCCATTCCATTCCATTCCATTCCATTCCATTCTATTCAATTCCATTCCATTCCATTCCATTCCATTCCATTCCATTCCATTCTATTCCATTGAATTCCATTCCATTCCATTCCATTCCATTCCATGCCATTCCATTCCATTCCATTCCATTCCATTCCATTCCGTTCTACTCGGGTTGAATCCATTCCATTCCATTCCATTCCATTCCATTCCATTCCATTCCATTCCATTCCGTTCTACTCGGGTTCATTCCATTCCATTCCATTCCATTCCATTCCATTCCATTCCATTCCATTCCATTCCATTCCATTTCATTCCAGTCCATTCCATTCGATTCCATTCCATTCCATTCCATTTAATTGCATTCCAATCCATTCCATTCCATTCCATTCCATTCCAATCCATAACTTTCTATTCGGGTTGATTCCATTCTATTCCATTCCATTCCGTTCGATTCCATTCGATTCCATTCGAATCCATTCCATCCCATTCCATTCCATTCCATTCGAATCCATTCCATCCCATTCCATTCCATTCCATTCCATTCCATTGAATTCCATTCCATTCCATTCCTTTCCATTCCATTCCATTCCATTCCATTCCATTCCATTCCATTCCATTCCATTCCGTTCTGCTCGGGTTGATTCCACTCCATTCCATTTCATTCCATTCCATTCCATTCCATTCCATTTGATTCCATTCGATTCCATTCGATTCCATTCGATTCCATTCCATTCCATTCCATTCCATTCCATTCCATTCCATTCAATTCCATTCCATTCCATTCCATTCCATTCCATTCCATTCCTTTCGATTCCATTCCATTTCATTCCATTCCATTCCATTCAATTGCATTCTATTCCATTCCGTTCTAATCGGGTTCGTTCCATTCCATTCCATAGCATTCCATTCTATTCCATTGAATTCCATTCCATTCCATTCCGTTCCATTCCATTCCATTCCATTCCATTCCATTCCATTCCATTCCATTCCATTCCATTCCATTCCTTTCTATTCCATTCCTCTCTACTCGGGTTGATTCCATTCCATTCCATTCCATTCCATTCCATTCCATTCCATTGGATTCCATTCCATTCCATTCCATTCCATTCCATTCCATTCCATTCCTTTCCATTCGATTCCATTCGATTCCATTCGATTCCATTCGATTCCATTCCATTCCATTCCATTTCATTCCAGTCCATTCCATTCGATTCCATTCCATTGCATTCCATTTCATTGCATTCCATTCCATTCCATTCCATTCCATTCCATTCCATTCCATTCCATTCCATTCCATTCCATTCCGTTCTACTCGTGTTGATTCCATTCCATTCCATTCGATTCCATTCGATTCCATTCCATTTCACTCCATTCCATTCCGTTCCGTTCCATTCCGTTCCGTTCCGTTCCGTTCCGTTCCATTCCATTCCGTTCTACTCGGGTTGTTTCCATTCTATTCCACTCCATTCCATTCGATTCCATTCGATTCCATTCGATTCCATTCCATTCCATTCCATTCCATTCCATTCCATTTCATTCTATTCCATTGAATTCCATTCCATTCCATTCCATTCCAATCCATTCCATTCTACTCCCGTTGATTCCATTCCATTCCATTTCATTCCATTCCATTCCATTCCATTCCATTCCATTCCATTCCATTCGATTCCATTCCATTCCATTCCATTCCATTCCATTCCATTCGATTCCATTCGATTCCATTCCATGCCAATCCATTCCATTTAATTCCATTCCATTCCATTCCGTTTTACTCGGGTTCATTCCATTCCATTCCATTCCATTCCATTCCATTCAATTCAATTCCATTCCATTCCATTCCATTCCATTCCATTCCATTCCATTCCATTCCATTCTATTCCATTGAATTCCATTCCATTCCATTCCATTCCATTCCATTCCATGCCATTCCATTCCATTCCATTCCATTCCATTCCATTCCGTTCTACTCGGGTTGAATCCATTCCATTCCATTCCATTCCATTCCATTCCATTCCATTCCATTCCATTCCATTCCGTTCTACTCGGGTTCATTCCATTCCGTTCCATTCCATTCCATTCCATTCCATTCCATTCCATTCCATTCCATTTCATTCCAGTCCATTCCATTCGATTCCATTCCATTCCATTCCATTTCATTGCATTCCACTCCATTCCATTCCATTCCATTCCATTCCAATCCATAACTTTCTATTCGGGTTGATTCCATTCTATTCCATTCCATTCCGTTCGATTCCATTCGATTCCATTCGAATCCATTCCATCCCATTCCATTCCATTCCATTCGAATCCATTCCATCCCATTCCATTCCATTCCATTCCATTCCATTCCATTCCATTCCATTCCATTCCATTCCGTTCTACTCGGGTTGATTCCATTCCATTCCATTCCATTCCATTCCATTCCATTCCTTTCCATTCGATTCCATTCGATTCCATTCGATTCCATTCGATTCCATTCCATTCCATTCCATTTCATTCCACTCCATTCCATTCGATTCCATTCCATTGCATTCCATTTCATTGCATTCCATTCCATTCCATTCCATTCCATTCCATTCCATTCCATTCCATTCCATTCCATTCCATTCCATTCCGTTCTACTCGTGTTGATTCCATTCCATTCCATTCGATTCCATTCGATTCCATTCCATTTCACTCCATTCCATTCCGTTCCGTTCCATTCCGTTCCGTTCCGTTCCGTTCCGTTCCATTCCATTCCATTCTACTCGGGTTGTTTCCATTCTATTCCACTCCATTCCATTCGATTCCATTCGATTCCATTCCATTCCATTCCATTCCATTCCATTCCATTCCATTTCATTCTATTCCATTGAATTCCATTCCATTCCATTCCATTCCAATCCATTCCATTCTACTCCCGTTGATTCCATTCCATTCCATTCCATTCCATTCCATTCCATTCCATTCCATTCCATTCCATTCGATTCCATTCCATTCCATTCCATTCCATTCCATTCCATTCGATTCCATTCGATTCCATTCCATGCCAATCCATTCCATTCAATTCCATTCCATTCCATTCCATTCCGTTTTACTCGGGTTCATTCCATTCCATTCCATTCCATTCCATTCCATTCCATTCCATTCTATTCAATTCCATTCCATTCCATTCCATTCCATTCCATTCCATTCCATTCCATTCCATTCTATTCCATTGAATTCCATTCCATTCCATTCCATTCCATTCCATGCCATTCCATTCCATTCCATTCCATTCCATTCCATTCCGTTCTACTCGGGTTGAATCCATTCCATTCCATTCCATTCCATTCCATTCCATTCCATTCCATTCCATTCCGTTCTACTCGGGTTCATTCCATTCCATTCCATTCCATTCCATTCCATTCCATTCCATTCCATTCCATTCCATTCCATTTCATTCCAGTCCATTCCATTCGATTCCATTCCATTCCATTCCATTTAATTGCATTCCAATCCATTCCATTCCATTCCATTCCATTCCAATCCATAACTTTCTATTCGGGTTGATTCCATTCTATTCCATTCCATTCCGTTCGATTCCATTCGATTCCATTCGAATCCATTCCATCCCATTCCATTCCATTCCATTCGAATCCATTCCATCCCATTCCATTCCATTCCATTCCATTCCATTGAATTCCATTCCATTCCATTCCTTTCCATTCCATTCCATTCCATTCCATTCCATTCCATTCCATTCCATTCCATTCCGTTCTACTCGGGTTGATTCCACTCCATTCCATTTCATTCCATTCCATTCCATTCCATTCCATTTGATTCCATTCGATTCCATTCGATTCCATTCGATTCCATTCCATTCCATTCCATTCCATTCCATTCCATTCCATTCAATTCCATTCCATTCCATTCCATTCCATTCCATTCCATTCCTTTCGATTCCATTCCATTTCATTCCATTCCATTCCATTCAATTGCATTCTATTCCATTCCGTTCTAATCGGGTTCGTTCCATTCCATTCCATAGCATTCCATTCTATTCCATTGAATTCCATTCCATTCCATTCCGTTCCATTCCATTCCATTCCATTCCATTCCATTCCATTCCATTCCATTCCATTCCATTCCTTTCTATTCCATTCCTCTCTACTCGGGTTGATTCCATTCCATTCCATTCCATTCCATTCCATTCCATTCCATTGGATTCCATTCCATTCCATTCCATTCCATTCCATTCCATTCCATTCCTTTCCATTCGATTCCATTCGATTCCATTCGATTCCATTCGATTCCATTCCATTCCATTCCATTTCATTCCAGTCCATTCCATTCGATTCCATTCCATTGCATTCCATTTCATTGCATTCCATTCCATTCCATTCCATTCCATTCCATTCCATTCCATTCCATTCCATTCCGTTCTACTCGTGTTGATTCCATTCCATTCCATTCGATTCCATTCGATTCCATTCCATTTCACTCCATTCCATTCCGTTCCGTTCCATTCCGTTCCGTTCCGTTCCGTTCCGTTCCATTCCATTCCGTTCTACTCGGGTTGTTTCCATTCTATTCCACTCCATTCCATTCGATTCCATTCGATTCCATTCGATTCCATTCCATTCCATTCCATTCCATTCCATTCCATTTCATTCTATTCCATTGAATTCCATTCCATTCCATTCCATTCCAATCCATTCCATTCTACTCCCGTTGATTCCATTCCATTCCATTTCATTCCATTCCATTCCATTCCATTCCATTCCATTCCATTCCATTCGATTCCATTCCATTCCATTCCATTCCATTCCATTCCATTCGATTCCATTCGATTCCATTCCATGCCAATCCATTCCATTTAATTCCATTCCATTCCATTCCGTTTTACTCGGGTTCATTCCATTCCATTCCATTCCATTCCATTCCATTCAATTCAATTCCATTCCATTCCATTCCATTCCATTCCATTCCATTCCATTCCATTCCATTCTATTCCATTGAATTCCATTCCATTCCATTCCATTCCATTCCATGCCATTCCATTCCATTCCATTCCATTCCATTCCATTCCGTTCTACTCGGGTTGAATCCATTCCATTCCATTCCATTCCATTCCATTCCATTCCATTCCATTCCATTCCATTCCGTTCTACTCGGGTTCATTCCATTCCGTTCCATTCCATTCCATTCCATTCCATTCCATTCCATTCCATTCCATTTCATTCCAGTCCATTCCATTCGATTCCATTCCATTCCATTCCATTTCATTGCATTCCACTCCATTCCATTCCATTCCATTCCATTCCAATCCATAACTTTCTATTCGGGTTGATTCCATTCTATTCCATTCCATTCCGTTCGATTCCATTCGATTCCATTCGAATCCATTCCATCCCATTCCATTCCATTCCATTCGAATCCATTCCATCCCATTCCATTCCATTCCATTCCATTCCATTGAATTCCATTCCATTCCATTCCATTCCATTCCATTCCATTCCATTCCATTCCATTCCATTCCATTCCATTCCATTCCGTTCTACTCGGGTTGATTCCACTCCATTCCATTTCATTCCATTCCATTCCATTCCATTCCATTTGATTCCATTCGATTCCATTCGATTCCATTCGATTCCATTCCATTCCATTCCATTCCATTCCATTCCATTCCATTCCATTCCATTCAATTCCATTCCATTCCATTCCATTCCATTCCATTCCATTCCTTTCGATTCCATTCCATTTCATTCCATTCCATTCCATTCAATTGCATTCTATTCCATTCCGTTCTAATCGGGTTCGTTCCATTCCATTCCATAGCATTCCATTCTATTCCATTGAATTCCATTCCATTCCATTCCGTTCCATTCCATTCCATTCCATTCCATTCCATTCCATTCCATTCCATTCCATTCCTTTCTATTCCATTCCTCTCTACTCGGGTTGATTCCATTCCATTCCATTCCATTCCATTCCATTCCATTCCATTGAATTCCATTCCATTCCATTCCATTCCATTCCATTCCATTCCATTCCAATCCATTCCATTCCGTTCTACTCGTGTTGATTCCATTCCATTCCATTCCATTCCATTCCATTCCATTCCATTCCATTCCTTTCCATTCCATTCCATTCCGTTCTACTCGTGTTGATTCCATTCCATTCCATTCCATTCCATTCCATTCCATTCCATTCCATTCGATTCCATTCCATTCCATTCCACTATATTCCATTCCATTCCAATCCATTCCATTCTACTCGGGTTGATTCCTTTCCATTCCATTCTATTCCATTCCATTCCCTTCCATTCAATTCCATTCGGTCCCATTCGATTCCATTCGATTCCATTCCATTTCACTCCATTCCATTCCGTTCCGTTCCGTTCCGTTCCGTTCTGTTCCGCTCTATTCGGGTTGATTCCATTCTATTCCACTCCATTCCACTCGATTCCATTCGATTCCATTCGATTCCATTCCATTTCATTCCATTCCATTCCATTCCATTCCATTCCATTCCATTCCATTCCATTCCCTTCCATTCTATTCTATTGAATTCCATTCCATTCCATTCCATTCCATTCCATTCCATTCCTATCCATTCCATTGTACTCGGGTTGATTCTATTCCATTCCATTCCATTCCATTCCATTCCTTTCCATTCCATTCCATTCCATTCCGTTCTACGCGGTTTCGTTCCATTCCATTCCATTCCATTCCATTCCATTCCATTCCATTCCATTCCATTCCATTCCATTCCATTCCGTTCTACTTGGGTCCATTCCATTCAATTCCATTCCATTCCATTCCATTCCATTCCATTCCATTCGATTCCATTTGAATCCATTCCATTCCATTCCACTCCATTCCATTCTACTCGGGTGGATTCCATTCCATTCCATTCCATTCCATTCCATTCCATTCCATTCCATTCCATTCCATTCCATTTCATTCCAGTCCATTCCATTCGATTCCATTCCATTCCATTCCATTTCATTGCATTCCATTCCATTCCATTCCATTCCATTCTATTCCATTCCATTCCATTCCATTCCATTCCGTTCGATTAGATTCCCTTCGATTCCATTCCATTCCATTCCATTCCATTCCATTCCATTCCATTCCATTCCATTCCATTCCATTCCGTTCTATTCCATTCCATTCCATTCGATTCCATTCCATTCCATTCCATTCCATTCCATTCCATTCCATTCCATTCCATTCCGTTCCATTCGATTCCATACCATTCCATTCCATTCCATTCCACTCCATTCCATTCTACTCGGGTGGATTCCATTCCATTCCATTCCATTCCATTCCATTCCATTCCATTCCATTCCATTCCATTCCATTCCATTCCATTTCATTCCAGTCCATTCCATTCGATTCCATTCCATTCCATTCCATTTCATTGCATTCCATTCCATTCCATTCCATTCCATTCCATTCCATTCCATTCCATTCCATTCCATTCCGTTCGATTAGATTCCCTTCGATTCCATTCCATTCCATTCCATTCCATTCCATTCCATTCCATTCCATTCCATTCCATTCCGTTCTATTCCATTCCATTCCATTCGATTCAATTCCATTCCATTCCATTCCATTCCATTCCATTCCATTCGATTCCATTCCATTCCATTCCATTCGATTCCATACCATTCCATTCCATTCCATTCCATTGCATTCCATTCCATTCCATTCCACTCCGTTCTACTCAGGTTCATTCCATTCCATTCCATTCCATTCCATTCTATTCCATTGAATTCCATTCCATTCCATTCCATTCTATTCCATTCCATTCCATTCCATTCCATTCCATTCCCTTCCATTCCGTTCTACTCGGGTTGATTCCATTCCATTCCATTCTATTCCATTCCATTCCATTCCATTCCATTCCATTCCATTCGATTCCATTCAATTCCATTCTATTCCACTCCATTCCATTCTATTCCATTCGATTCCATTCGATTCCATTCCATTCCATTCCATTCCATTCCATTCCATTCCATTCCATTCGTTTCCATTCCATTCCATCCATTCCATTCCATTCCATTCCATTCTATTCCATTACATTCCATTCCATTCCATTCCATTCGATTCCATTCCATTCCATTCCATTCCATTCCATTCCATTCCATTCCATTCCATTCCGTTCTACTCGGGTTGATTCCATTCCATTCCATTCCATTCCAGTCCATTCGATTCCATTCGATTCCATTCGATTCCATTCCATTCCATTCCATTCCATTCCATTCCATTCCATTCCATTCCATTCCATTCCAATCCATTCCATTCTACTCGGGATGATTCCATTCCATTCCATTCCATTCCATTCCATTCCATTCCATTCCATTCGCTTCCATTCCATTCCATTCGTTTCCATTCCATTTCACTCCATTCCATTCCGTTCCGTTCCGTTCCGTTCCTTTCCGTTCTATTCTGGTTCATTCCATTCTATTCCACTCCATTCCACTCAATTCCATTCGATTCCATTCGATTCCATTCCATTCCATTCCATTCCATTCCATTCCATTCTATTCTATTGAATTCCATTCCATTCCATTCCATTCCATTCCTATCCATTCCATTCTACTCGGGTTAATTGCATTCCATTCCATTCCATTCCATTCCATTCCATTCCATTCCATTCCATTCCATTCCGTTCTACTCGGGTTCATTCCATTCCATTCCATTCCATTCCATTCCGTTCCATTCCTTTCTACTCGGGTCCTTTCCATTCCATTCCATTCCATTCGATTCCCTTCCGTTCCATTCGATTCCATTCCATTCCATTCCAATCCATTCCATTCTACTCGGGTTGATTCCATTCCATTCCATTCCATTCCATTCCATTCCATTGCATTCCATTTAATTCCATTCCATTTCATTCCAGTCCATTCCATTCGATTCCATTCCATTCCATTCCATTTCATTGCATTCCATTCCATTCCATTCCATTCCATAACTTTCTACTCGGGTTGATTCCATTCTATTCCATTCCATTGCATTCGATTCTATTCGATTCCATTCGATTCCATTCCGTTCCATTCCATTCCATTCCATTGAATTCCATTCCACTCCATTCCATTCCATTCCATTCCATTCCATTCCTTTCTACTCGGGTTGATTCCATTCCATTCCATTCCATTCCATTCCATTCCATTCCAATCCATTCGATTCCATTCGATTCCATTCCATTCCATTCCATTGCATTCCATTACATTCCAATCCCTTCCATTCTACTCTGGTTGATTCCATTCCATTCCATTCCATTCCATTCCTTTCCCTTCCATTCGCTTCCATTCGTTTCCATTCCATTCCATTCGATTCCATTCCATTTCTCTCCATTCCAATCCGTTCCGTTCCGTTCCGTTCTGTTCCATTCCGTTCCATTCCATTCCATTCTACTCGTGTTGATTCCAGTCTATTCCACTCCATTCCATTCGATTCCATTCGATTCCATTCGATTCGATTCCATTCCATTCCATTCCATTCCATTCCATTTCATTCTATTCCATTGGATTCCATTCCATTCCATTCCATTCCATTCCAATCCATTCCATTCTACCCGGGTTGATTCCATTCCATTCCATTCCATTCCATTCCATTCCATTCCATTCCATTCCATTCCATTGCATTCCATTCCATTCGATTCCATTCTATTCCATTCCATTCCATTCCATTCCATTCGATTCCATTCGATTCCATTCCATTCCGTTCCATTCCATTCAATTCCATTCCATTCCATTCCGTTCTACTCGTGTTCATTCCATTCCATTCCATTCCATTCCATTCCATTCCATTCCATTCCATTCTATTCCATTGAATTCCATTCCATTCCATTCCATTCCATTCCATTCCATTCCATTCCATTCCATTCCATTCCATTCCTCTTTACTCGGGTTGATTTCATTCCATTCCATTCCATTCCATTCTATTCCATGGAATTCCATTCCATTCCATTCCATTCCATTCCATTCCTTTCCATTCCATTCGATTCCATTCGGTTCTACTCGTGTTCATTCCATTCCATTCCATTCCATTCCATTCCAGTCCATTCCATTCCATTCCGTTCTACTCGGGTCCATTCCATTCCATTCCATTCCATTCGATTCCCTTCCATTCCATCCGATTCCATTCCATTCCATTGCAATCCATTCCATTCAACTCGGGTTGATTCCATTCCATTCCATTCCATTCCATTCCATTCCATTCCATTCCAATCCATAACTTTCTATTCGGGTTGATTCCATTCTATTCCATTCCATTCCGTTCGATTCCATTCGATTCCATTCGATTCCATTCCATCCCATTCCATTCCATTCCATTCCATTCCATTGAATTCCATTCCATTCCATTCCATTCCATTCCATTCCATTCCATTCCATTCCGTTCTACTCGGGTTGATTCCATTCCATTCCATTCCATTCCATTCCATTCCATTCCATTCCTTTCCATTCGATTCCATTCGATTCCATTCGATTCCATTCGATTCCATTCCATTCCATTCCATTGCATTCCATTCCATTCCAATCCATTCCATGCTACTCGGTTTGATTCCATTCCATTCCATTCCATTCCATTCCTTTCCCTTACATTCCATTCCATTCGGTTCCATTCCATTCCATTAGATTCCATTCCATTTCACTCCATTCCATTCCGTTCCGTTCCGTTCCGTTCCTTTCCATTCCGTTCAATTCCATTCCGTTCTACTCGGGTTGATTCCATTCTATTCCACTCCATTCCATTCGATTCCATTCGATTCCATTCCATTCCATTCCATTCCATTCCATTTCATTCCATTCCATTGAATTCCATTCCATTCCATTCCATTCCATTCCAATCCATTCCATTCTACTCGGGTTGATTCCATTCCATTCCATTCCATTCCATTCCATTCCATTCCATTCCATTCCATTCCATTCCATTCTATTCCATTCCATTCCATTCGATTCAATTCCATTCCATTCCATTCCATTCCATTCCATTCCATTCCATTCCATTCAATTCCACTCCATTCCATTCTATTCCATTCGATTCCATGCCATTCCATTCCATTCCATTCCATTCCGTTCTACTCGGGTTGATTCCATTCCATTCCATTCCATTCCATTCCATTCCATTCCATTCCATTCCATTCCTTTCGTTTCCATTCGATTCCATTCCATTCCATTCCATTCCATTCCATTCCAATCCATTCCATTCTACTCGGGTTGATTCCATTCCAATCCATTCCATTCCTTTCCATTCCATTCCATTCCATTCCATTCCATTCGGTTCCATTCGATTCCATTCGATTCCATTCCATTCCATTCCATTCCATTCCATTTCATTCTATTTCATTGAATTTCATTCCATTCCATTCCATTCCATTCCAATCCATTCCATTCTACTCGGGTTGATTCCATTCCATTCCATTCCATTCCATTCCATTCCATTCCATTCCATTCCATTCGTTTCCATTCAATTCCATCCATTCCATTCCATTCCATTCCATTCGATTCCATTCCTTTCCATTCCATTCCATTCCATTCCATTCCATTCGGTTCCATTCGATTCCATTCGATTCCATTCCATTCCATTCCATTCCATTCCATTTCATTCTATTTCATTGAATTTCATTCCATTCCATTCCATTCCATTCCATTCCATTCCATTCAATTCCATTCCATTCCATTCCGTTCTACTCGGGTTCATTCCATTCCATTCCATTCTATTGCATTGAATTCCATTCCATTCCATTCCATTCCATTCCATTCCATTCCTTTCTACTCGGGTTGATTCCATTCCATTCCATTCCATTCCATTCTATTCCATTGAATTCCATTCCGTTCCATTCCATTCCATTCCATTCCATTCCATTCCATTCCATTCCATTCCGTTCTACTCGGGTTGATTCCATTCCATTCCATTCCATTCGATTCCATTCGATTCCATTCGATTCCATTCGATTCCATTCCTTTCCATTCCATTCCATTCCATTCCATTCCATTCCATTCCGTTCTACTCGGGTTCGTTCCATTCCATTCCATTCCATTCCATTCCATTCCATTTCATTCCATTCCATTGAATTCCATTCCATTCCATTCCATTCCATTCCAATCCATTCCATTCTACTCGGGTTGATTCCATTCCATTCCATTCCATTCCATTCCATTCCATTCCATTCCATTCCATTCCATTCTATTCCATTCCATTCCATTCGATTCAATTCCATTCCATTCCATTCCATTCCATTCCATTCCATTCCATTCCATTCCATTCTATTCCACTCCATTCCATTCTATTCCATTCGATTCCATTCCATTCCATTCCATTCCATTCCATTCCATTCCGTTCTACTCGGGTTGATTCCATTCCATTCCATTCCATTCCATTCCATTCCATTCCATATCATTCCATTCCTTTCGTTTCCATTCGATTCCATTCCATTCCATTCCATTCCATTCCAATCCATTCCATTCTACTCGGGTTGATTCCATTCCAATCCATTCCATTCCTTTCCATTCCATTCCATTCCATTCCATTCCATTCCATTCGGTTCCATTCGATTCCATTCGATTCCATTCTTTTCCACTCCATTCCATTCTATTCCATTCGATTCCATTCGATTCCATTCCATTCCATTTCATTCTATTTCATTGAATTTCATTCCATTCCATTCCATTCCATTCCAATCCATTCCATTCTACTCGGGTTGATTCCATTCCATTCCATTCCATTCCATTCCATTCCATTCCATTCCATTCCATTCGTTTCCATTCAATTCCATCCATTCCATTCCATTCCATTCCATTCGATTCCATTACATTCCATTCCATCCCATTCCATTCGATTCCATTCGATTCCATTCCATTCCATTCCATTCCATTCCATTCCATTCAATTCCATTCCATTCCATTCCGTTCTACTCGGGTTCATTCCATTCCATTCCATTCTATTGCATTGAATTCCATTCCATTCCATTCCATTCCATTCCATTCCATTCCTTTCTACTCGGGTTGATTCCATTCCATTCCATTCCATTCCATTCTATTCCATTGAATTCCATTCCGTTCCATTCCATTCCATTCCATTCCATTCCATTCCATTCCATTCCATTCCATTCCATTCCATTCCATTCCGTTCTACTCGGGTTGATTCCATTCCATTCCATTCCATTCCATTCCATTCGATTCCATTCGATTCCATTCGATTCCATTCCTTTCCATTCCATTCCATTCCATTCCATTCCATTCCATTCCATTCCGTTCTACTCGGGTTCGTTCCATTCCATTCCATTCCATTCCATTCCATTCCATTCCATTCCATTCCGTTCTACTCGGGTCCATTCCATTCCATTCCATTCCATTCCATTCCATTCCATTTGATTCCATTTGATTCCATTCCATTCCATTCCACTCCATTCCATTCTACTCGGGTGGATTCCATTCCATTCCATTCCATTCCATTCCATTCCATTCCATTCCATTCCATTTCATTCCAGTCCATTCCATTCGATTCCATTCCATTGCATTCCATTTCATTGCATTCCATTCCATTCCATTCCATTCCATTCCATTCCATTCCATTCCGTTCTACTCGTGTTGATTCCATTCCATTCCATTCGATTCCATTCGATTCCATTCCATTTCACTCCATTCCATTCCGTTCCGTTCCATTCCGTTCCGTTCCGTTCGGTTCCGTTCCATTCCATTCCGTTCTACTCGGGTTGATTCCATTCTATTCCACTCCATTCCATTCGATTCCATTCGATTCCATTCGATTCCATTCCATTCCATTCCATTCCATTCCATTCCATTTCATTCTATTCCATTGAATTCCATTCCATTCCATTCCATTCCAATCCATTCCATTCTACTCCCGTTGATTCCATTCCATTCCATTCCATTCGATTCCATTCCATTCCATTCCATTCCATTCCATTCCATTCCATTCCATTCGATTCCATTCGATTCCATTCCATGCCAATCCATTCCATTCAATTCCATTCCATTCCATTCCGTTTTACTCGGGTTCATTCCATTCCATTCCATTCCATTCCATTCCATTCCATTCTATTCAATTCCATTCCATTCCATTCCATTCCATTCCATTCCATTCTATTCCATTGAATTCCATTCCATTCCATTCCATTCCATTCCATTCCATTCCATTCCATTCCATTCCATTCCATTCCGTTCTACTCGGGTTGAATCCATTCCATTCCATTCCATTCCATTCCATTCCATTCCATTCCGTTCTACTCGGTTTCATTCCATTCCATTCCATTCCATTCCATTCCATTCCATTCCATTCCATTCCATTCCATTCCATTCCATTCCATTTCATTCCAGTCCATTCCATTCGATTCCATTCCATTCCATTCCATTTCATTGCATTCCATTCCATTCCATTCCATTCCATTCCAATCCATAACTTTCTATTCGGGTTGATTCCATTCTATTCCATTCCATTCCGTTCGATTCCATTCGATTCCATTCGAATCCATTCCATCCCATTCCATTCCATTCCATTCCATTCCATTGAATTCCATTCCATTCCATTCCATTCCATTCCATTGCATTCCGTTCCATTCCATTCCATTCCATTCCATTCCATCCCGTTCTACTCGGTTTGATTCCATTCCATTCCATTCCATTCCATTCCATTCCATTCCATTCCATTCCATTCCATTCCATTCCATTCCATTCCATTTGATTCCATTTGATTCCATTCGATTCCATTCGATTCCATTCCATTCCATTCCATTCCATTCCATTCCATTCCATTCCATTCCATTCCTTTCGATTCCATTCCATTTCATTCCATTCCATTCCATTCAATTGCATTCTATTCCATTCCGTTCTACTCGGGTTCGTTCCATTCCATTCCATTGCATTCCATTCTATTCCATTGAATTCCATTCCATTCCATTCCGTTCCATTCCATTCCATTGCATTCCATTCCATTCCATTCCTTTCTATTCCATTCCGCTCTACTCGGGTTGATTCCATTCCATTCCATTCCATTCCATTCCATTCCATTCCATTGAATTCCATTCCATTCCATTCCATTCCATTCCATTCCATTCCATTCCATTCCATTCCATTCCATTCCATTCCATTCCGTTCTACTCGTGTTGATTCCATTCCATTCCATTCCATTCCATTCCGTTCTTCTCGTGTTGATTCCATTCCATTCCATTCCATTCCATTCCATTCCATTCCATTCCATTCCATTCCATTCCATTCCGTTCTACTCGTGTTGATTCCATTCCATTCCATTACATTCCATTCCATTCCATTCGATTCCATTCGATTCCATTCCATTCCATTCCATTATATTCCATTCCATTCCAATCCATTCCATTCTACTCGGGTTGATTCCTTTCCATTCCATTCTATTCCATTCCATTCCCTTCCATTCCATTCCATTCTGTCCCATTCGATTCCATTCGATTCCATTCCATTTCACTCCATTCCATTCCGTTCCGTTCCGTTCCGTTCCGTTCTGTTCCGTTCTATTCGGGTTGATTCCATTCTATTCCACTCCATTCCACTAGATTCCATTCGATTCCATTCGATTCCATTCCATTTCATTCCATTCCATTCCATTCCATTCCATTCCATTCCATTCCATTCCATTCTATTCTATTGAATTCCATTCCATTCCATTCCGTTCCATTCCATTCCATTCCTATCCATTCCATTGTACTCGGGTTGATTCCATTCCATTCCATTCCATTCCATTCCATTCCATTCCTTTCCATTCCATTCCATTCCATTCCGTTCTACGCGGTTTTGTTCCATTCCATTCCATTCCATTCCATTCCATTCCATTCCATTCCATTCCATTCCATTCCATTCCGTTCTACTCGGGTCCATTCCATTCCATTCCATTCCATTCCATTCCATTCCATTCCATTCCATTCCATTTGATTCCATTTGATTCCATTCCATTCCTTTCCACTCCATTCCATTCTACTCGGGTGGATTCCATTCCATTCCATTCCATTCCATTCTATTCCATTCCATTCGATTCAATTCCATTTCATTCCAGTCCATTCCATTCGATTCCATTCCATTCCATTCCATTTCATTGCATTCCATTCCATTCCATTCCATTCCATTCCATTCCATTCCATTCCATTCCGTTCTACTCGTGTTGATTCCATTCCATTCCATTCGATTCCATTCGATTCCATTCCATTTCACTCCATTCCATTCCGTTCCGTTCCATTCTTTTCCGCTCCGTTCCGTTCCTTTCCATTCCATTCCGTTCTACTCGGGTTGATTCCATTCTATTCCACTCCATTCCATTCGATTCCATTCGATTCCATTCGATTCCATTCCATTCCATTCCATTCCATTCCATTCCATTTCATTCTATTCCATTGAATTCCATTCCATTCCATTCCATTCCAATCCATTCCATTCTACTCCCGTTGATTCCATTCCATTCCATTCCATTCCATTCCTTTCCATTCCATTCCATTCCATTCCATTCAATTCGATTCCATTCGATTCCATTCGATTCCATTCCATTCCATTCCATTCCATTCCATTCCATTCCATGCCAATCCATTCCATTCAATTCCATTCCATTCCATTCCGTTTTACTAGGGATCATTCCATTCCATTCCATTCCATTCCATTCCATTCCATTCCATTCCATTCCATTCCGTTCTACTCGGGTTGATTCCATTCCATTCCATTCCATTCCATTCCATTCCATTCCATTCCATTCCACTCCATTCCATTCTACTCGGGTGGATTCCATTCCATTCCATTCCATTCCATTCTATTCCATTCCATTCGATTCCATTCCATTTCATTCCAGTCCATTCCATTCGATTCCATTCCATTCCATTCCATTTCATTGCATTCCATTCCATTCCATTCCATTCCATTCCATTCCATTCCATTCCATTCCATTCCGTTCTACTCGTGTTGATTCCATTCCATTCCATTCGATTCCATTCGATTCCATTCCATTTCACTCCATTCCATTCCGTTCCGTTCCATTCCGTTCCGTTCCGTTCCGTTCCTTTCCATTCCATTCCGTTCTACTCGGGTTGATTCCATTCTATTCCACTCCATTCCATTCGATTCCATTCGATTCCATTCGATTCCATTCCATTCCATTCCATTCCATTCCATTCCATTCCATTTCATTCTATTCCATTGAATTCCATTCCATTCCATTCCATTCCAATCCATTCCATTCTACTCCCGTTGATTCCATTGCATTCCATTCCATTCCATTCCATTCCATTCCATTCCATTCCATTCCATTCCATTCCATTCCATTCCATTCCATTCCATTCGATTCCATTCCATTCCATTCCATTCCATTCCATTCCATTCCATTCCATTCGATTCCATTCCATGCCAATCCATTCCATTCAATTCCATTCCATTCCATTCCGTTTTACTAGGGTTCATTCCATTCCATTCCATTCCATTCCATTCCATTCCATTCCATTCCATTCCATTCCATTCCATTCCGTTCTACTCGGGTTGATTCCATTCCATTCCATTCCATTCCATTCCATTCCATTCCATTCCATTCCATTCCATTCCATTCGATTCCATTCCATTCCATTCGATTCCATTCCATTCCATTCCATTCCATTCCATTCCTTTCGATTCCATTCCATTTCATTCCATTCCATTCCATTCAATTGCATTCTATTCCATTCCGTTCTACTCGGGTTCGTTCCATTCCATTCCATTGCATTCCATTCTATTCCATTGAATTCCATTCCATTCCATTCCGTTCCATTCCATTCCATTCCATTCCTTTCCATTCCATTCCATTCCATTCCTTTCTATTCCATTCCTCTCTACTCGGGTTGATTCCATTCCATTCCATTCCATTCCATTCCATTCCATTCCATTGAAATCCATTCCATTCCATTCCATTCCATTCCATTCCGTTCTACTCGTGTTGATTCCATTCCATTGCATTCCATTCCATTCCATTCCATTCCATTCTATTCCATTCCGTTCTACTCGTGCTGATTCGATTCCATTCCATTCCATTCAATTCCATTCCATTCGATTCCATTCCATTCCATTCCATTATATTCCATTCCATTCCAATCCATTCCATTCTACTCGGGTTGATTCCTTTCCATTCCATTCTATTCCATTCCATTCCCTTCCATTCCATTCCATTCGGTCCCATTCGATTCCATTCGATTCCATTCCACTTCACTCCATTCCATTCCGTTCCGTTCCGTTCCGTTCCGTTCTGTTCCGTTCTATTCGGGTTGATTCCATTCTATTCCACTCCATTCCACTCGATTCCATTGGATTCCATTCGATTCCATTCCATTTCATTCCATTCCATTCCATTCCATTCCATTCCATTCCATTCCATTCCCTTCCATTCTATTCTATTGAATTCCATTCCATTCCATTCCATTCCATTCCATTCCTATCCATTCCATTGTACTCGGGTTGATTCCATTCCATTCCATTCCATTCCATTCCATTCCATTCCATTCCATTCCGTTCTACTCGGGTCCATTCCATTCCATTCCATTCCATTCCATTCCATTCCATTCCATTTGATTCCATTTGATTCCATTCCATTCCATTCCACTCCATTCCATTCTACTCGGGTGGATTCCATTCCATTCCATTCCATTCCATTCCATTCCATTCCATTCCATTTCATTCCCGTCCATTCCATTCGATTCCATTCCATTCCATTCCATTTCATTGCATTCCATTCCATTCCATTCCATTTCATTCCATTCCGTTCTAATCGTGTTGATTCCATTCCATTCCATTCGATTCCATTCGATTCCATTCCATTTCACTCCATTCCATTCCGTTCCGTTCCATTCCGTTCCGTTCCATTCCGTTCCGTTCCATTCCATTCCGATCTACTCGGGTTGATTCCATTCTATTCCACTCCATTCCATTCGATTCCATTCGATTCCATTCGATTCCATTCCATTCCATTCCATTCCATTCCATTCCATTCCATTTCATTCTATTCCATTGAATTCCATTCCATTCCATTCCATTCCAATCCATTCCATTCTACTCCCGTTGATTCCATTCGATTCCATTCCATTCCATTCCATTCCATTCCATTCCATTCCATTCCATTCGATTCCATTCCATTCCATTCCATGCCATTCCATTCCATTCCATTCCATTCCATTCCATTCCATGCCAATCCATTCCATTCAATTCCATTCCATTCCATTCCGTTTTACTAGGGTTCATTCCATTCCATTCCATTCCATTCTATTCAATTCCATTCCATTCCATTCCATTCCATTCCATTCCATTCCATTCCATTCTATTCCATGGAATTCCATTCCATTCCATTCCATTCCATTCCATGCCATTCCATTCCATTCCATTCCATTCCATTCCATTCCATTCCATTCCTTTCTACTCGGGTTCGTTCCATTCCATTCAATTCCATTCCATTCCATTCCATTCCATTCCATTGAATTCCATTCCATTCCATTCCATTCCATTCCATTCCATTCCATTCCATTCCATTCCATTCCATTCCATTCCGTTCTACTCGTGTTGATTCCATTCCATTCCATTCCATTCCATTCCGTTCTTCTCGTGTTGATTCCATTCCATTCCATTCCATTCCATTCCATTCCATTCCATTCCATTCCATTCCATTCCATTCCGTTCTACTCGTGTTGATTCCATTCCATTCCATTCCATTCCATTCCATTCCATTCGATTCCATTCGATTCCATTCCATTCCATTCCATTATATTCCATTCCATTCCAATCCATTCCATTCTACTCGGGTTGATTCCTTTCCATTCCATTCTATTCCATTCCATTCCCTTCCATTCCATTCCATTCTGTCCCATTCGATTCCATTCGATTCCATTCCATTTCACTCCATTCCATTCCGTTCCGTTCCGTTCCGTTCCGTTCTGTTCCGTTCTATTCGGGTTGATTCCATTCTATTCCACTCCATTCCACTAGTTTCCATTCGATTCCATTCGATTCCATTCCATTTCATTCCATTCCATTCCATTCCATTCCATTCCATTCCATTCCATTCCATTCTATTCTATTGAATTCCATTCCATTCCATTCCGTTCCATTCCATTCCATTCCTATCCATTCCATTGTACTCGGGTTGATTCCATTCCATTCCATTCCATTCCATTCCATTCCTTTCCATTCCATTCCATTCCATTCCGTTCTACGCGGTTTTGTTCCATTCCATTCCATTCCATTCCATTCCATTCCATTCCATTCCATTCCATTCCGTTCTACTCGGGTCCATTCCATTCCATTCCATTCCATTCCATTCCATTCCATTCCATTTGATTCCATTTGATTCCATTCCATTCCTTTCCACTCCATTCCATTCTACTCGGGTGGATTCCATTCCATTCCATTCCATTCCATTCTATTCCATTCCATTCGATTCCATTCCATTTCATTCCAGTCCATTCCATTCGATTCCATTCCATTCCATTCCATTTCATTGCATTCCATTCCATTCCATTCCATTCCATTCCATTCCATTCCATTCCATTCCGTTCTACTCGTGTTGATTCCATTCCATTCCATTCGATTCCATTCGATTCCATTCCATTTCACTCCATTCCATTCCGTTCCGTTCCATTCCGTTCCGTTCCGTTCCGTTCCTTTCCATTCCATTCCGTTCTACTCGGGTTGATTCCATTCTATTCCACTCCATTCCATTCGATTCCATTCGATTCCATTCGATTCCATTCCATTCCATTCCATTCCATTCCATTCCATTTCATTCTATTCCATTGAATTCCATTCCATTCCATTCCATTCCAATCCATTCCATTCTACTCCCGTTGATTCCATTCCATTCCATTCCATTCCATTCCTTTCCATTCCATTCCATTCCATTCCATTCAATTCGATTCCATTCAATTCCATTCGATTCCATTCCATTCCATTCCATTCCATTCCATTCCATGCCAATCCATTCCATTCAATTCCATTCCATTCCATTCCGTTTTACTAGGGATCATTCCATTCCATTCCATTCCATTCCATTCCATTCCATTCCATTCCATTCCATTCCGTTCTACTCGGGTTGATTCCATTCCATTCCATTCCATTCCATTCCATTCCATTCCATTCCATTCCATTCCACTCCATTCCATTCTACTCGGGTGGATT
Organism: Gorilla gorilla gorilla; assembly: GCF_029281585.2. NCBI lineage: Eukaryota > Metazoa > Chordata > Mammalia > Primates > Hominidae > Gorilla > Gorilla gorilla. The sequence continues at coordinate 1,859,305 of NC_073238.2, forward strand.
CCATTCCATTCCATTCTATTCCATTCCATTCGATTCCATTCCATTTCATTCCAGTCCATTCCATTCGATTCCATTCCATTCCATTCCATTTCATTGCATTCCATTCCATTCCATTCCATTCCATTCCATTCCATTCCATTCCATTCCATTCCATTCCGTTCTACTCGTGTTGATTCCATTCCATTCCATTCGATTCCATTCGATTCCATTCCATTTCACTCCATTCCATTCCGTTTCGTTCCATTCCGTTCCGTTCCGTTCCGTTCCTTTCCATTCCATTCCGTTCTACTCGGGTTGATTCCATTCTATTCCACTCCATTCCATTCGATTCCATTCGATTCCATTCGATTCCATTCCATTCCATTCCATTCCATTCCATTCCATTTCATTCTATTCCATTGAATTCCATTCCATTCCATTCCATTCCAATCCATTCCATTCTACTCCCGTTGATTCCATTGCATTCCATTCCATTCCATTCCATTCCATTCCATTCCATTCCATTCCATTCCATTCCATTCCATTCGATTCCATTCGATTCCATTCCATTCCATTCCATTCCATTCCATTCCATTCCATTCCATTCGATTCCATTCCATGCCAATCCATTCCATTCAATTCCATTCCATTCCATTCCGTTTTACTAGGGTTCATTCCATTCCATTCCATTCCATTCCATTCCATTCCATTCCAATCCATTCCATTCTACTCCCGTTGATTCCATTGCATTCCATTCCATTGCATTCCATTCCATTCCATTCCATTCCATTCCATTCCATTCCATTCCATTCCATTCCATTCGATTCCATTCCATGCCAATCCATTCCAGTCAATTCCATTCCATTCCATTCCGTTTTACTCGGGTTCATTCCATTCCCTTCCATTCCATTCCATTCCATTACATTCCATTCCATTCTATTCAATTCCATTCCATTCCATTCCATTCCATTCCATTCCATTCCATTCCATTCCATTCCATTCTATTCCATTGAATTCCATTCCATTCCATTCCATTCCATTCCATGCCATTCCATTCCATTCCATTCCATTCCATTCCATTCCGTTCTACTCGGGTTGAATCCATTCCATTCCATTCCATTCCATTCCATTCCATTCCATTCCATTCCATTCCATTCCATTCCGTTCTACTCGGGTTCATTCCATTCCATTCCATTCCATTCCATTCCATTCCATTCCATTCCATTCCATTCCATTCCATTTCATTCCAGTCCATTCCATTCGATTCCATTCCATTCCATTCCATTTCGTTGCATTCCATTCCATTCCATTCCATTCCATTCCAATCCATAACTTTCTATTCGGGTTGATTCCATTCTATTCCATTCCATTCCGTTCGATTGCATTCGATTCCATTCGAATCCATTCCATCCCATTCCATTCCATTCCATTCGAATCCATTCCATCCCTTTCCATTCCATTCCATTCCATTCCATTGATTTCCATTCCATTCCATTCCATTCCATTCCATTCCATTCCATTCCATTCCATTCCATTCCATTCCATTCCATTCCATTCCATTCCATTCCATTCCATTCCATTCCGTTCTACTCGGGTTGATTCCATTCCATTCCATTCCATTCCATTTGATTCCATTCGATTCCATTCGATTCCATTCGATTCCATTCCATTCCATTCCATTCCATTCCATTCCATTCCACTCCACTCCATTCCATTCCATTCCATTCCATTCCATTCCATTCCATTCCATTCCTTTCGATTCCATTCCATTTCATTCCATTCCTTTCCATTCAATTGCATTCTATTCCATTCCGTTCTACTCGGGTTCGTTCCATTCCATTCCATTGCATTCCATTCTATTCCATTGAATTCCATTCCATTCCATTCCGTTCCATTCCATTCCATTCCATTCCATTCCATTCCATTCCATTCCTTTCCATTCCATTCCTCTCTACTCGGGTTGATTCCATTCCATTCCATTCCATTCCATTCCATTCCATTCCATTGAATTCCATTCCATTCCATTCCATTTCATTCCATTCCATTCCATTCCATTCCTTTCCATTCCATTCCATTCCATTCCGTTCTAATCGGGTTGATTCCATTCCATTCCATTCCATTCCATTCCATTCCATTCGATTCCATTCGATTCCATTCCATTCCATTCCATTATATTCCATTCCATTCCAATCCATTCCATTCTACTCTGGTTGATTCCTTTCCATTCCATTCCATTCCATTCCATTCCCTTCCATTCCATTCCACTCCATTCCATTCCCTTCCATTCTATTCTATTGAATTCCATTCCATTCCATTCCATTCCATTCCATTCCTATCCATTCCATTCTACTCTGGTTGATTCCATTCCATTCCATTCCATTCCATTCCATTCCATTCCATTCCATTCCGTTCTACTCGGGTTCGTTCCATTCCATTCCATTCCATTCCATTCCATTCCATTCCATTCCATTCCATTCCATTCCATTCCATTCCGTTCTACTCGGGTCCATTCCATTCCATTCCATTCCATTCCATTCCATTCCATTTCATTCCATTTGATTCCATTCCATTCCATTCCACTCCATTCCATTCTACTCGGGTGGATTCCATTCCATTCCATTCCATTCCATTCCATTCCATTCCATTCCATTCCATTCCAGTCCATTCCATTCGATTCCATTCCATTCCATTCCATTTCATTGCATTCCATTCCATTCCTTTCCATTCCATTCCATTCCATTCCATTCCATTCCATTCCGTTCTACTCGTGTTGATTCCATTCCATTCCATTCGATTCCATTCGATTCCATTCCATTTCACTCCATTCCATTCCGTTCCGTTCCATTCCGTTCCCTTCCGTTCCGTTGCGTTCCATTCCATTCCGTTCTACTCGGGTTGATTCCATTCTATTCCACTCCATTCCATTCGATTCCATTCGATTCCATTCGATTCCATTCCATTCCAATCCATTCCATTCCATTCCATTCCATTTCATTCTATTCCATTGAATTCCATTCCATTCCATTCCATTCCAATCCATTCCATTCTACTCCCGTTGATTCCATTCCATTCCATTCCATTCCTTTCCATTCAATTCCATTCCATTCCATTCCATTCCATTCGATTCCATTCCATTCCATTCCATTCCATTCCATTCCATTCGATTCCATTCGATTCCATTCCATGCCAATCCATTCCATTCAATTCCATTCCATTCCATTCCGTTTTACTCGGGTTCATTCCATTCCATTCCATTCCATTCCATTCCATTCCATTCCATTCTATTCAATTCCATTCCATTCCATTCCATTCCATTCCATTCCATTCCATTCCATTCCATTCTATTCCATGGAATTCCATTCCATTCCATTCCATTCCATTCCATGCCATTCCATTCCATTCCATTCCATTCCGTTCTACTCGGGTTGAATCCATTCCATTCCATTCCATTCCATTCCATTCCATTCCATTCCATTCCGTTCTACTCGGGTTCATTCCATTCCATTCCATTCCATTCCATTCCATTCCATTCCATTCCATTCCATTCCATTTCATTCCAGTCCATTCCATTCGATTCCATTCCATTCCATTCCATTTCATTCCAGTCCATTCCATTTGATTCCATTCCATTCCATTCCATTTCATTGCATTCCATTCCATTCCATTCCATTCCATTCCATTCCATTCCATTCCATTCCATTCCATTCCATTCCGTTCGATTAGATTCCCTTCGATTCCATTCCATTCCATTCCTTTCCATTCCATTCCATTCCATTCCATTCGATTCCATTCCATTCCGTTCTATTCCATTCCATTCCATTCGATTCCATTCCATTCCATTCCATTCCACTCCATTCCATTCCATTCGATTCCATTCCATTCCGTTCCATTCGATTCCATACCATTCCATTCCATTCCATTCCATTCCATTCCATTCCATTTCGTTCTACTCGGGTTGATTCCATTCCATTCCATTCCATTCCATTCCATTCCATTCCATTCCTTTCCATTCGATTCCATTCGATTACATTCGATTCCATTCGATTCCATTCCATTCCATTCCATTGCATTCCATTCCATTCCAATCCATTCCATGCTACTCGGTTTGATTCCATTCTTTCCATTCCATTCCATTCCTTTCCCTTCCATTCCATTCCATTCGGTTCCATTCCATTCCATTAGATTCCATTCCATTTCACTCCATTCCATTCCGATCCGTTCCGTTCCGTTCCTTTCCATTCCGTTCAATTCCATTCCGTTCTACTCGGGTTGATTCCATTCTATTCCACTCCATTCCATTCGATTCCATTCGATTCCATTCGATTCCATTCCATTCCATTCCATTTCATTCCATTCCATTGAATTCCATTCCATTCCATTCCATTCCATTCCAATCCATTCCATTCTACTCGGGGTGATTCCATTCCATTCCATTCCATTCCATTCCATTCGATTCCATTCTATTCCACTCCATTCCATTCTATTCCATTCGATTCCATTCGATTCCATTCCATTCCATTCCATTCCATTCCATTCCATTCCATTCCATTCGTTTCCATTCCATTCCATCCATTCCATTCCATTCCATTCCATTCGATTCCATTCCATTCCATTCCATTCCATTCAATTCCATTCCATTCCATTCCATTCCATTCCATTCCATTCCATTCCTTTCTACTCGGGTTGATTCCATTCCATTCCATTCCATTCCATTCTATTCCATTGAATTCCATTCCATTCCATTCCATTCCATTCCATTCCATTCCATTCCATTCCATTCCATTCCATTCCGTTCTACTAGGGTTGATTCCATTCCGTTCCATTCCATTCCATTCCAGTCCATTCGATTCCATTCGATTCCATTCGATTCCATTCCATTCCATTCCATTCCATTCCATTCCATTCCATTCCATTCCAATCCATTCCATTCTACTCGGGTTGATTCCATTCCATTCCATTCCATTCCATTCCATTCCATTCCATTCCATTCCATTCCATTCCATTCGCTTCCATTCCATTCCATTCGTTTCCATTCCATTTCACTCCATTCCATTCCGTTCCCTTCCTTTCCGTTCTATTCTGATTCATTCCATTCTATTCCACTCCATTCCACTCAATTCCTTTCGATTCCATTCGATTCCATTCCATTCCATTCCATTCCATTCCATTCCATTCCCTTCCATTCTATTCTATTGAATTCCATTCCATTCCATTCCATTCCATTCCTATCCATTCCATTCTACTCGGGTTAATTGCATTCCATTCCATTCCATTCCATTCCATTCCATTCCATTCCATTCCATTCCGTTCTACTCGGGTTCATTCCATTCCATTCCATTCCATTCCATTCCATTCCGTTCCATTCCGTTCTACTCGGGTCCTTTCCATTCCATTCCATTCCATTCGATTCCCTTCCGTTCCATTCGATTCCATTCCATTCCATTTCAATCCATTCCATTCTACTCGGGTTGATTCCATTCCATTCCATTCCATTCCATACCATTGCATTCCATTTAATTCCATTCCATTTCATTCCAGTCCATTCCATTCGATTCCATTCCATTCCATTCCATTTCATTGCATTCCATTCCATTCCATTCCATTCCATTCCATTCCATAACTTTCTACTCGGGTTGATTCCATTCTATTCCATTCCATTGCATTCGATTCTATTCGATTCCATTCGATTCCATTCCATTCCATTCCATTCCATTCCATTCCATTCCATTCCATTCCATTGAATTCCATTCCACTCCATTCCATTCCATTCCATTCCATTCCATTCCTTTCTACTCGGGTTGATTCCATTCCATTCCATTCCATTCCATTCCATTCCATTCCATTCCATTCCATTCCAATCCATTCGATTCCATTCCATTCCATTCCATTCCATTCCATTGCATTCCATTACATTCCAATCCATTCCATTCTACACGGGTTGATTCCATTCCATTCCATTCCATTCCATTCCTTTCTCTTCCATTCGCTTCCATTCGTTTCCATTCCATTCCATTCGATTCCATTCCATTTCACTCCATTCCATTCCGTTCCGTTCCGTTCCGTTCCGTTCCATTCCGTTCCATTCCATTCCATTCTACTCGTGTTGATTCCAGTCTATTCCACTCCATTCCATTCGATTCCATTCGATTCCATTCGATTCCATTCCATTCCATTCCATTCCATTCCATGCCATTCCATTCCATTCCATTTCATTCTATTCCATTGGATTCCATTCCATTCCATTCCATTCCATTCCAATCCATTCCATTCCATTCCATTCTACTCGGGTTGATTCCATTCCATTCCATTCCATTCCATTCCATTCCATTCCATTCCATTCCATTCCATTGCATTCCATTCCATTCGATTCCATTCCATTCCATTCCATTCCATTCCATTCCATTCCATTCCATTCGATTCCATTCCATTCCATTCCATTACGTTCAATTCCATTCCATTCCATTCCGTTCTACTCGTGTTCATTCCATTCCATTCCATTCCATTCCATTCCATTCTATTCCATTGAATTCCATTCCATTCCATTCCATTCCATTCCATTCCATTCCATTCCATTCCATTCCATTCCATTCCTTTCCATTCCATTCCTCTCTACTCGGGTTGATTCCATTCCATTCCATTCCATTCCATTTTATTCCATTGAATTCCATTCCATTCCATTCCATTCCATTCCATTCCATTCCATTCCATTCCATTCCAATCCATTCGATTCCATTCGGTTCTACTCGGGTTCATTCCATTCCATTCCATTCCATTCCATTCCATTCCATTCCATTCCATTCCATTCCATTCCATTCCATTCCGTTCTACTCGGGTCCATTCCATTCCATTCCATTCCATTCGATTCCCTTCCATTCCATTCGATTCCATTCCATTCCATTGCAATCCATTCCATTCTACTCGGGTTGATTCCATTCCATTCCATTCCATTCCATTCCATTCCATTCCATTCCATTCCATTCCATTCCATTCGCTTCCATTCCATTCAATTCGTTTCCATTCCATTTCACTCCATTCCATTCCGTTCCGTTCCGTTCCGTTCCTTTCGGTTCTATTCTGGTTCATTCCATTCTATTCCACTCCATTCCACTCAATTCCATTCGATTCCATTCGATTCCATTCCATTCCATTCCATTCCATTCCATTCCATTCCATTCCCTTCCATTCTATTCTATTGAATTCCATTCCATTCCATTCCATTCCATTCCTATCCATTCCATTCTAGTCGGGTTAATTGCATTCCATTCCATTCCATTCCATTCCATTCCATTCCATTCCATTCCATTCCATTCCATTCCATTCCATTCCGTTCTACTCGGGTTCATTCCATTCCATTCCATTCCATTCCATTCCATTCCGTTCCATTCCGTTCTACTCGGGTCCTTTCCATTCCATTCCATTCCATTCGATTCCCTTCCGTTCCATTCGATTTCATTCCATGCCATTCCAATCCATTCCATTCTACTCGGGTTGATTCCATTCCATTCCATTCCATTCCATTCCATTGCATTCCATTTAATTCCATTCCATTTCATTCCAGTCCATTCCATTCGATTCCATTCCATTCCATTCCATTTCATTGCATTCCATTCCATTCCATTCCATTCCATTCCATTCCATTCCATTCCATTCCATAACTTTCTACTCGGGTTGATTCCATTCTATTCCATTCCATTGCATTCGATTCTATTCGATTCCATTCGATTTCTTTCCATTCCATTCCATTCCATTCCATTCCATTCCATTCCATTCCATTGAATTCCATTCCACTCCATTCCATTCCATTCCATTCCATTCCATTCCTTTCTACTCGGGTTGATTCCATTCCATTGCATTCCATTCCATTCCAATGCATTCGATTCCATTCGATTCCATTCCATTCCATTCCATTGCATTCCATCACATTCCAATCCATTCCATTCTACTCGGGTTGATTCCATTCCATTCCATTCCATTCCATTCCTTTCCCTTCCATTCGCTTCCATTCGTTTCCATTCCATTCCATTCGATTCCATTCCATTTCACACCATTCCATTCCGTTCCGTTCCGTTCCGTTCCGTTCCATTCCGTTCCATTCCATTCCATTCTACTCGTGTTGATTCCAGTCTATTCCACTCCATTCCATTCGATTCCATTCGATTCCATTTGATTCCATTCCATTCCATTCCATTCCATTCCATTCCATTTCATTCTATTCCATTGGATTCCATTCCATTCCATTCCATTCCATTCCAATCCATTCCATTCCATTCTACTCGGGTTGATTCCATTCCATTCCATTCCATTCCATTCCATTCCATTCCATTCCATTCCATTCCATTGCATTCCATTCCATTCGATTCCATTCTATTCCATTCCATTCCATTCCATTCCATTCCATTCGATTCCATTCCATTCCATTCCATTACATTCAATTCCATTCCATTCCATTCCGTTCTACTCGTGTTCATTCCATTCCATTCCATTCCATTCCATTCCATTCTATTCCATTGAATTCCATTCCATTCCATTCCATTCCATTCCATTCCATTCCATTCCATTCCATTCCATTCCATTCCATTCCATTCCTCTCTACTCGGGTTGATTCCATTCCATTCCATTCTATTCCATTGAATTCCATTCCATTCCATTCCATTCCATTCCATTCCATTCCATTCCATTCCATTCCATTCGATTCCATTCGGTTCTACTCGGGTTCATTCCATTCCATTCCATTCCATTCCATTCCATTCCATTCCATTCCATTCCATTCCATTCCGTTCTACTCGGGTCCATTCCATTCCATTCCATTCCATTCGATTCCCTTCCATTCCATTCGATTCCATTCCATTCCATTCCAATCCATTCAATTCTAGTCGGGTTGATTCCATTCCATTCCATTCCATTCCATTCCATTCCATTCCATTCCATTCCAATCCATAACTTTCTATTCGGGTTGATTCCATTCTATTCCATTCCATTCCATTCGATTCCATTCGATTCCATTCGATTCCATTCCATCCCATTCCATTGAATTCCATTCCATTCCATTCCATTCCATTCCATTCCATTCCATTCCGTTCTACTCGGGTTGATTCCATTCCATTCCATTCCATTCCATTCCATTCCATTCCATTCCATTCCATTCTATTCCATTCGATGCCATTCGATTCCATTCGATTCCATTCCATTCCATTCCATTGCATTCCATTCCATTCCAATCCATTCCATGCTACTCGGTTTGATTCCATTCCATTCCATTCCATTCCATTGCTTTCCCTTCCATTCCATTCTATTCGGTTCCATTCCATTCCATTAGATTCCATTCCATTTCACTCCATTCCATTCCGTTCCGTTCCGTTCCGTTCCTTTCCATTCCGTTCAATTCCATTCCGTTCTACTCGGGTTGATTCCATTCTATTCCACTCCATTCCATTCGATTCCATTCGATTCCATTCGATTCCATTCCATTCCATTCCATTTCATTCCATTCCATCGAATTCCATTCCATTCCATTCCATCCCATTCCAATCCATTCCATTCTACTCGGGTTGATTCCATTCCATTCCATTCCATTCCATTCCATTCCATTCCATTCGATTCCATTCCATTCCATTCTATTCCATTCCATTCCATTCGATTCAATTCCATTCCATTCCATTCCATTCCATTCCATTCCATTCGATTCCATTCCATTCCGTTCCATTCGATTCCATTCCATTCCATTCCATTCCATTCCACTCCGTTCTACTCAGGTTCATTCCATTCCATTCCATTCCATTCCATTCTATTCCATTGAATTCCATTCCATTCCATTCCATTCTATTCCATTCCATTCCATTCCATTCCATTCCATTCCGTTCTACTCGGGATGATTTCATTCCATTCCATTCCATTCGATTCCATTCGATTCCATTCCATTCCATTCCATTCCATTCCATTCCATTTCAATCCATTCCATTCTACTCGGGTTGATTCCATTCCATTCCATTCCATTCCATTCCCTTCCATTCCATTCCATTTGGTTCCTTTCGATTCCATTGGATTCCATTCCATTTCACTCCATTCCATTTCATTCTGTTCCGTTCCGTTCCGTTCCATTCCGTTCTATTCGGGTTGATTCCATTCTATTCCACTCCATTCCATTCGATTCCATTCGATTCCATTCCATTCCATTCCATTCTATTCCATTCCATTCCATTCTGTTCTATTGAATTCCATTCCATTCCATTCCATTCCATTCCAATCCATTCCATTCCATTCCATTCCATTCCATTCCATTCCGTTCTACTCGGGTTGAATCCATTCCATTCCATTCCATTCCATTCCATTCCATTCCATTCCATTCCGTTCTACTCGGGTTCATTCCATTCCATTCCATTCCATTCCATTCCATTCCATTCCATTCCATTCCATTCCATTCCATTCCATTTCATTCCAGTCCATTCCATTCGATTCCATTCCATTCCATTCCATTTCATTGCATTCCATTCCATTCCATTCCATTCCAATCCATAACTTTCTATTCGTGTTGATTCCATTCTATTCCATTCCATTCCGTTCGATTCCATTCGATTCCATTCGACTCCATTCCATCCCATTCCATTCCATTCCATTCCATTGAATTCCATTCCATTCCATTCCATTCCATTCCATTCCATTCCATTCCATTCCATTCCATTCCATTCCATTCCATTCCATTCCATTCCATTTCGTTCTACTCGGGTTGATTCCATTCCATTCCATTCCATTCCATTCCATTCCATTCCTTTCCATTCGATTCCATTCGATTCCATTCGATTCCATTCGATTCCATTCCATTCCATTCCATTGCATTCCATTCCATTCCAATCCATTCCATGCTACTCGGTTTGATTCCATTCCATTCCATTCCATTCCATTCCTTTCCCTTCCATTCCATTCCATTCGGTTCCATTCCATTCCATTAGATTCCATTCCATTTCACTCCATTCCATTCCGTTCCGTTCCGTTCCGTTCCTTTCCATTCCGTTCAATTCAATTCCGTTCTACTCGGGTTGATTCCATTCTATTCCACTCCATTCCATTCGATTCCATTCGATTCCATTCGATTCCATTCCATTCCATTCCATTTCATTCCATTCCATTGAATTCCATTCCATTCCATTCCATTCCATTCCAATCCATTCCATTCTACTCGGGTTGATTCCATTCCATTCCATTCCACTCCATTCCATTCCATTCGATTCCATTCCATTCCATTCTATTCCATTCCATTCGATTCAATTCCATTCCATTCCATTCCATTCCATTCCATTCCATTCCATTCTATTCCATTCCATTCCATTCTGTTCTATTGAATTCCATTCCATTCCATTCCATTCCATTCCAATCCATTCCACTCTACTCGGGTTGATTCCATTCCATTCCATTCCATTCCATTCCATTCCATTCCATTCCATTCCATTCCATTCCATTCCATTCCATTCTACTCGGGTTGATTCCATTCCATTCCATTCCATTCCATTCCATTCCATTCCATTCCATTCCATTCCATTCCATTCCATTCCATTCCATTCGGTTCCATTCGATTCCATTCGATTCCATTCCATTTCACTCCATTCCGTTCCGTTCTGTTCCGTTCCGTTCCGTTCCTTTCCATTCCGTTCCATTCCATTCCGTTCTACTCGGGTTGATTCCATTCTATTCCACTCCATTCCATTCGATTCCATTCCATTCCATTCCATTCCATTCCATTCCAATCCATTCCATTCTACTCGGGTTGATTCCATTCCATTCCATTCCATTCCATTCCATTCCACTCCATTCCATTCCATTCCATTCCATTCCATTCCATTCCTTTCGATTCCATTCCATTTCATTCCATTCCATTCCATTCAATTGCATTCTATTCCATTCCGTTCTACTCGGGTTCGTTCCATGCCATTCCATTGCATTCCGTTCTATTCCATTGAATTCCATTCCATTCCATTCCATTCCATTCCATTCCATTCCATTCCTTTCCATTCCGTTCTACTCGGGTTGATTCCATTCCATTCCATTCCATTCCATTCCACTCCATTGAATTCCATTCCATTCCATTCCATTCCATTCCATTCCATTCCATTCCATTCCGTTCTACCCGGGTTGATTCCATTCCATTCCATTCCATTCCATTCCATTCCATTCCATTCCATTCCATTCGATTCCATTCGATTCCATTCCATTCCATTCCAATCCATTCCATTCTACTCGGGTTGATTCCATTCCATTCCATCCCATTCCATTCCATTCCATTCCATTCCATTCCATTGCATTCCGTTCTACTCGGGTTGATTCCATTCCATTCCATTCCATTCCATTCGATTCCATTCGATTCCATTCGATTCCATTCGATTCCATTCCATTCCATTCCATTATATTCCATTCCATTCCAATCCATTCCATTCTACTCGGGTTGATTCCTTTCCATTCCATTCTATTCCATTCCATTCCCTTCCATTCCATTCCATTCGGTCCCATTCGATTCCATTCGATTCCATTCCATTTCACTCCATTTCATTCCGTTCCGTTCCGTTCCGTTCCGTTCTGTTCCGTTCTATTCGGGTTGATTCCATTCTATTCCACTCCATTCCACTCGATTCCATTCGATTCCATTCGATTCCATTCCATTTCATTCCATTCCATTCCATTCCATTCCATTCCATTCCATTCCCTTCCATTCTATTCTATTGAATTCCATTCCATTCCATTCCATTCCATTCCATTCCTATCCATTCCATTCTACTCGGGTGGATTCCATTCCATTCCATTCCATTCCATTCCATTCCATTCCATTCCATTCCATTCCATTCCATTCCGTTCTACTCGGGTTCGTTCCATTCCATTCCATTCCATTCCATTCCATTCCATTCCATTCCATTCCATTCCATTCCATTCCATTCCGTTCTACTCGGGTCCATTCCATTCCATTCCATTCCATTCCATTCCATTACATTTGATTCCATTTGATTCCATTCCATTCAATTCCACTCCATTCCATTCTACTCGGGTGGATTCCATTCCATTCCATTCCATTCCATTCCATTCCATTCCCTTCCATTCCATTCCATTTCATTCCAGTCCATTCCATTCGATTCCATTCCATTCCATTCCATTTCATTGCATTCCATTCCATTCCATTCCATTCCATTCCATTCCATTCCATTCCATTCCATTCCATTCCGTTCTACTCGTGTTGATTCCATTCCATTCCATTCGATTCCATTCGATTCCATTCCATTTCACTCCATTCCCTTCCTTTCCGTTCCATTCCGTTCCGTTCCGTTCCGTTCCGTTCCATTCCATTCCGTTCTACTCGGGTTGATTCCATTCTATTCCACTCCATTCCATTCGATTCCATTCGATTCCATTCGATTCCATTCCATTCCATTCCATTCCATTTCATTCTATTCCATTGAATTCCATTCCATTCCATTCCATTCCAATCCATTCCATTCTACTCCCGTTGATTTCATTCCATTCCATTCCATTCCATTCCCTTCCATTCCATTCCATTCCCTTCCATTCCATTCCATTTGCTTCCATTCGATTCCATTGGTTTCCATTCCATTTCACTCCATTCCATTCCATTCCGTTCCGTTCCGTTCCATTCCATTCCGTTCTATTCGGGTTGATTCCATTCTATTCCACTCCATTCCATTCGATTCCATTCGATTCCATTCGATTCCATTCCGTTCCATTCCATTCTATTCCATTCCATTCCATTCTGTTCTATTGAATTCCATTCCATTCCATTCCATTCCATTCCATTCCATTCCAATCCATTCCACTCTACTCGGGTTGATTCCATTCCATTCCATTCCATTCCATTCCATTCCATTCCATTCCATTCCATTCTACTCGGGTTGATTCCATTCCATTCCATTCCATTCCATTTCATTCCATTCCATTCCATTCCCTTCCATTCCATTCCATTCGCTTCCATTCGATTCCATTCGATTCCATTCCATTTCACTCCATTCCGTTGCGTTCTGTTCCGTTCCGTTCCATTCCTTTCCATTCCTTTCCATTCCATTCCGTTCTACTCGGGTTGATTCCATTCTATTCCACTCCATTCCATTCGATTCCATTCGATTCCATTCGATTCCATTCCATTCCATTCCATTCCAATCCATTCCATTCTACTCGGATTGATTCCATTCCATTGCATTCCATTCCATTCCACTCCATTCCATTCCATTCCATTCCATTCCATTCAATTCCTTTCGATTCCATTCCATTTCATTCCATTCCTTTCCATTCAATTGCATTCTATTCCATTCCGTTCTACTCGTGTTCGTTCCATTCCATTCCATTGCATTCCATTCTATTCCATTGAATTCCATTCCATTCCATTCCGTTCCATTCCATTCCATTCCATTCCATTCCATTCCATTCCATTCCATTCCATTCCATTCCATTCCATTCCATTCCATTCCATTCCGTTCTACTCGGGTTGATTCCATTCCATTCCATTCCATTCCATTCCATTCCATTCCATTCGATTCCATTCGATTCCATTTGATTCCATTCCATTCCATTCCATTATATTCCATTCCATTCCAATCCATTCCATTCTACTCTGGTTGATTCCTTTCCATTCCATTCTATTCAATTCCATTCCCTTCCATTCCATTCCATTCGGTCCCATTCGATTCCATTCGATTCCATTCCATTTCACTCCATTCCATTCCGTTCCGTTCCGTTCCGTTCCGTTCTGTTCCGTTCTATTCGGGTTGATTCCATTCTATTCCACTCCATTCCACTCGATTCCATTCGATTCCATTCGATTCCATTCCATTTCATTCCATTCCATTCCATTCCATTCCATTCCATTCCCTTCCATTCTATTCTATTGAATTCCATTCCATTCCATTCAATTCCATTCCATTCCTATCCATTCCATTCTACTCTGGTTGATTCCATTCCATTCCATTCCATTCCATTCCATTCCATTCCATTCCATTCCATTCCATTCCGTTCTACTCGGGTTCGTTCCATTCCATTCCATTCCATTCCATTCCATTCCAATCCATTACATTCCATTCCATTCCGTTCTACTCGGGTCCATTCCATTCCATTCCATTCCATTCCATTCCATTCCATTCCATTCCATTCCATTTCATTCCAGTCCATTCCATTCGATTCCATTCCATTGCATTCCATATCATTGCATTCCATTCCATTCCATTCCATTCCATTCCATTCCATTCCATTCCATTCCATTCCATTCCATTCCATTCCATTCCGTTCTACTCGTGTTGATTCCATTCCATTCCATTCCCTTCCATTCGATTCCATTCCATTTCACTCCATTCCATTCCGTTCCGTTCCATTCCGTTCCGTTCCGTTCCGTTCCGTTCCATTCCATTCCGTTCTACTCGGGTTGATTCCATTCTATTCCACTCCATTCCATTCGATTCCATTCGATTCCATTCGATTCCATTCCATTCCATTCCATTCCATTCCATTCTATTCCATTCCATTTCATTCTATTCCATTGAATTCCATTCCATTCCATTCCTTTCAAATCCATTCCATTCTACTCCCGTTGATTCCATTCCATTCCATTCCATTCCATTCCATTCCATTCCATTCCATTCCATTCGATTCCATTCCATTCCATTCCATTCCATTCCATTCCATTCCATTCCATTCCATTCCATTCGATTCCATTCCATGCCAATCCATTCCATTCAATTCCATTCCATTCCATTCCGTTTTACTCGGGTTCATTCCATTCCATTCCATTCCATTCCATTCCATTCCACTCCATTCTATTCAATTCCATTCCATTCCATTACATTCCATTCCATTCCATTCTATTCCATTGAATTCCATTCCATTCCATTCCATTCCATTCCATTCCATTCCATTCCATTCCAATCCATTCCATTCCGTTCTTCTCGGGTTGAATCCATTCCATTCCATTCCATTCCATTCCATTCCATTCCATTCCATTCCATTCCGTTCTACTCAGGTTCATTCCATTCCATTCCATTCCATACCATTCCATTCCATTCCATTCCATTCCATTCCATTCCATTTCATTCCAGTCCATTCCATTCGATTCCATTCCATTCCATTCCATTTCATTGCATTCCATTCCATTCCATTCCATTCCATTCCAATCCATAACTTTCTATTCGGGTTGATTCCATTCTATTCCATTCCATTCCGTTCGATTCCATTCGATTCCATTCGAATCCATTCCATCCCATTCCATTCCATTCCATTGAATTCCATTCCATTCCATTCCATTCCATTCCATTGCATTCCATTCCATTCCATTCCATTCCATTCCATTCCATTCCATCCCGTTCTACTCGGGTTGATTCCATTCCATTCCATTCCATTCCATTCCATTCCATTCCATTCCATTCCATTTGATTCCATTCGATTCCATTCGATTCCATTCGATTCCATTCCATTCCATTCCATTCCATTCCATTCCATTCCATTCCATTCCTTTCGATTCCATTCCATTTCTTTCCATTCCATTCCATTCAATTGCATTCTATTCCATTCCGTTCTACTCGGGTTCGTTCCATTCCATTCCATTGCATTCCATTCTATTCCATTGAATTCCATTCCATTCCATTCCGTTCCATTCCATTCCTTTCCATTCCATTCCTTTATATTCCATTCCTCTCTACTCGGGTTGATTCCATTCCATTCCATTCCATTCCATTCCATTCCATTCCATTGAATTCCATTCCATTCCATTCCATTCCATTCCATTCCATTCCATTCCATTCCATTCCGTTCTACTCGTGTTGATTCCATTCCATTCCATTCCATTCCATTCCATTCCATTCCATTCCATTCCATTCCATTCCATTCCTTTCTACTCGTGTTGATTCCATTCCATTCCATTCCATTCCATTCCATTCCATTCCATTCCATTCCATTCGATTCCATTCCATTCCATTCCATTATATTCCATTCCATTCCAATCCATTCCATTCTACTCGGGTTGATTCCTTTCCATTCCATTCTATTCCATTCCATTCCCTTCCATTCCATTCCATTCGGTCCCATTCGATTCCATTCGATTCCATTCCATTTCACTCCATTCCATTCCGTTCCCTTCCGTTCCGTTCCGTTCTGTTCCGTTCTATTCGGGTTGATTCCATTCTATTCCACTCCATTCCAATCGATTCCATTCGATTCCATTCAATTCCATTCCATTTCATTCCATTCCATTCCATTCCATTCCATTCCATTCCATTCCATTCCATTCCATTCCATTCCCCTCCATTCTATTCTATTGAATTCCATTCCATTCCATTCCATTCCATTCCATTCCTATCCATTCCATTGTACTCGGGTTGATTCCATTCCATTCCATTCCATTCCATTCCATTCCTTTCCATTCCATTCCATTCCATTCCGTTCTACGCGGTTTCGTTCCATTCCATTCCATTCCATTCCATTCCATTCCATTCCATTCCATTCCATTCCATTCCATTCCATTCCATTCCATTCCATTCCATTCCGTTCTACTCGGGTCCATTCCATTCCATTCCATTCCATTCCATTCCATTCCATTCCATTTGATTCCATTTGATTCCATTCCATTCCATTCCACTCCATTCCATTCTACTCGGGTGGATTCCATTCCATTCCATTCCATTCCATTCCATTCCATTCCATTCCATTCCATTCCATTCCATTCGATTCCATTCCATTTCATTCCAGTCCATTCCATTCGATTCCATTCCATTCCATTCCATTTCATTGCATTCCATTCCATTCCATTCCATTCCATTCCATTCCATTCCATTCCGTTCTACTCGTGTTGATTCCATTCCATTCCATTCGATTCCATTCGATTCCATTCCATTTCACTCCATTCCATTCCGTTCCGTTCCATTCCGTTCCGTTCCGTTCCGTTCCTTTCCATTCCATTCCGTTCTACTCGGGTTGATTCCATTCTATTCCACTCCATTCCATTCGATTCCATTCGATTCCATTCGATTCCATTCCATTCCATTCCATTCCATTCCATTCCATTTCATTCTATTCCATTGAATTCCATTCCATTCCATTCCATTCCAATCCATTCCATTCTACTCCCGTTGATTCCATTCCATTCCATTCCATTCCATTCCATTCCATTCCATTCCATTCCATTCCATTCGATTCCATTCCATTCCATTCCATTCCATTCCATTCCATTCCATTCCATTCGATTCCATTCCATGCCAATCCATTCCATTCAATTCCATTCCATTCCATTCCGTTTTACTAGGGTTCATTCCATTCCATTCCATTCCATTCCATTCCATTCCATTCCATTCCATTCCATTCCATTCCGTTCTACTCGGGTTGATTCCATTCCATTCCATTCCATTCCATTCCATTCCATTCCATTCCATTCCATGCGATTCCATTCGATTCCATTCCATTCCATTCCATTCCATTCCATTCCATTCCATTCCATTCCATTCCATGCGATTCCATTCGATTCCATTCGATTCCATTCGATTCCATTCCATTCCATTCCATTCCATTCCATTCCATTCCATTCCATTCCATTCCATTCCATTCCTTTCGATTCCATTCCATTTCATTCCATTCCATTCCATTCAATTGCATTCTATTCCATTCCGTTCTACTCGGGTTCGTTCCATTCCATTCCATTGCATTCCATTCTATTCCATTGAATTCCATTCCATTCCATTCCGTTCCATTCCATTCCATTCCATTCCATTCCATTCCATTCCTTTCTATTCCATTCCTCTCTACTCGGGTTGATTCCATTCCATTCCATTCCATTCCATTCCATTCCATTCCATTCCATTCCATTCCATTCCATTGAATTCCATTCCATTCCATTCCATTCCATTCCATTCGGTTCTACTCGTGTTGATTCCATTCCATTGCATTCCATTCCATTCCATTCCATTCCAATCCATTCCATTCTACTCGGGTTGATTCCATTCCATTCCATTCCACTCCATTCCATTCCATTCGATTCCATTCCATTCCATTCTATTCCATTCCATTCGATTCAATTCCATTCCATTCCATTCCATTCCATTCCATTCCATTCCATTCTATTCCATTCCATTCCATTCTGTTCTATTGAATTCCATTCCATTCCATTCCATTCCATTCCAATCCATTCCACTCTACTCGGGTTGATTCCATTCCATTCCATTCCATTCCATTCCATTCCATTCCATTCCATTCCATTCCATTCCATTCCATTCCATTCCATTCTACTCGGGTTGATTCCATTCCATTCCATTCCATTCCATTCCATTCCATTCCATTCCATTCCATTCCATTCCATTCCATTCCATTCCATTCCATTCCATTCCATTCCATTCCATTCCATTCGGTTCCATTCGATTCCATTCGATTCCATTCCATTTCACTCCATTCCGTTCCGTTCTGTTCCGTTCCGTTCCGTTCCTTTCCATTCCGTTCCATTCCATTCCGTTCTACTCGGGTTGATTCCATTCTATTCCACTCCATTCCATTCGATTCCATTCCATTCCATTCCATTCCATTCCATTCCATTCCATTCCAATCCATTCCATTCTACTCGAGTTGATTCCATTCCATTCCATTCCATTCCATTCCATTCCACTCCATTCCATTCCATTCCATTCCATTCCATTCCATTCCTTTCGATTCCATTCCATTTCATTCCATTCCATTCCATTCAATTGCATTCTATTCCATTCCGTTCTACTCGGGTTCGTTCCATGCCATTCCATTGCATTCCGTTCTATTCCATTGAATTCCATTCCATTCCATTCCATTCCATTCCATTCCATTCCATTCCTTTCCATTCCGTTCTACTCGGGTTGATTCCATTCCATTCCATTCCATTCCATTCCACTCCATTGAATTCCATTCCATTCCATTCCATTCCATTCCATTCCATTCCATTCCATTCCGTTCTACCCGGGTTGATTCCATTCCATTCCATTCCATTCCATTCCATTCCATTCCATTCGATTCCATTCGATTCCATTCGATTCCATTCCATTCCATTCCAATCCATTCCATTCTACTCGGGTTGATTCCATTCCATTCCATCCCATTCCATTCCATTCCATTCCATTCCATTCCATTGCATTCCGTTCTACTCGGGTTGATTCCATTCCATTCCATTCCATTCCATTCGATTCCATTCGATTCCATTCGATTCCATTCGATTCCATTCCATTCCATTCCATTATATTCCATTCCATTCCAATCCATTCCATTCTACTCGGGTTGATTCCTTTCCATTCCATTCTATTCCATTCCATTCCCTTCCATTCCATTCCATTCGGTCCCATTCGATTCCATTCGATTCCATTCCATTTCACTCCATTTCATTCCGTTCCGTTCCGTTCCGTTCCGTTCTGTTCCGTTCTATTCGGGTTGATTCCATTCTATTCCACTCCATTCCACTCGATTCCATTCGATTCCATTCGATTCCATTCCATTTCATTCCATTCCATTCCATTCCATTCCATTCCATTCCATTCCATTCCCTTCCATTCTATTCTATTGAATTCCATTCCATTCCATTCCATTCCATTCCATTCCTATCCATTCCATTCTACTCGGGTGGATTCCATTCCATTCCATTCCATTCCATTCCATTCCATTCCATTCCATTCCATTCCATTCCGTTCTACTCGGGTTCGTTCCATTCCATTCCATTCCATTCCATTCCATTCCATTCCATTCCATTCCATTCCATTCCGTTCTACTCGGGTCCATTCCATTCCATTCCATTCCATTCCATTCCATTACATTTGATTCCATTTGATTCCATTCCATTCAATTCCACTCCATTCCATTCTACTCGGGTGGATTCCATTCCATTCCATTCCATTCCATTCCATTCCATTCCCTTCCATTCCATTCCATTTCATTCCAGTCCATTCCATTCGATTCCATTCCATTCCATTCCATTTCATTGCATTCCATTCCATTCCATTCCATTCCATTCCATTCCATTCCATTCCATTCCATTCCATTCCATTCCGTTCTACTCGTGTTGATTCCATTCCATTCCATTCGATTCCATTCGATTCCATTCCATTTCACTCCATTCCCTTCCTTTCCGTTCCATTCCGTTCCGTTCCGTTCCGTTCCGTTCCATTCCATTCCGTTCTACTCGGGTTGATTCCATTCTATTCCACTCCATTCCATTCGATTCCATTCGATTCCATTCGATTCCATTCCATTCCATTCCATTCCATTTCATTCTATTCCATTGAATTCCATTCCATTCCATTCCATTCCAATCCATTCCATTCTACTCCCGTTGATTTCATTCCATTCCATTCCATTCCATTCCCTTCCATTCCATTCCATTCCCTTCCATTCCATTCCATTTGCTTCCATTCGATTCCATTGGTTTCCATTCCATTTCACTCCATTCCATTCCATTCCGTTCCGTTCCGTTCCATTCCATTCCGTTCTATTCGGGTTGATTCCATTCTATTCCACTCCATTCCATTCGATTCCATTCGATTCCATTCGATTCCATTCCGTTCCATTCCATTCTATTCCATTCCATTCCATTCTGTTCTATTGAATTCCATTCCATTCCATTCCATTCCATTCCATTACATTCCAATCCATTCCACTCTACTCGGGTTGATTCCATTCCATTCCATTCCATTCCATTCCATTCCATTCCATTCCATTCCATTCTACTCGGGTTGATTCCATTCCATTCCATTCCATTCCATTTCATTCCATTCCATTCCATTCCCTTCCATTCCATTCCATTCGCTTCCATTCGATTCCATTCGATTCCATTCCATTTCACTCCATTCCGTTGCGTTCTGTTCCGTTCCGTTCCATTCCTTTCCATTCCTTTCCATTCCATTCCGTTCTACTCGGGTTGATTCCATTCTATTCCACTCCATTCCATTCGATTCCATTCGATTCCATTCGATTCCATTCCATTCCATTCCATTCCAATCCATTCCATTCTACTCGGATTGATTCCATTCCATTGCATTCCATTCCATTCCACTCCATTCCATTCCATTCCATTCCATTCGATTCAATTCCTTTCGATTCCATTCCATTTCATTCCATTCCTTTCTATTCAATTGCATTCTATTCCATTCCGTTCTACTCGTGTTCGTTCCATTCCATTCCATTGCATTCCATTCTATTCCATTGAATTCCATTCCATTCCATTCCGTTCCATTCCATTCCATTCCATTCCATTCCATTCCATTCCATTCCATTCCATTCCATTCCATTCCATTCCATTCCGTTCTACTCGGGTTGATTCCATTCCATTCCATTCCATTCCATTCCATTCCATTCCATTCGATTCCATTCGATTCCATTTGATTCCATTCCATTCCATTCCATTATATTCCATTCCATTCCAATCCATTCCATTCTACTCTGGTTGATTCCTTTCCATTCCATTCTATTCAATTCCATTCCCTTCCATTCCATTCCATTCGGTCCCATTCGATTCCATTCGATTCCATTCCATTTCACTCCATTCCATTCCGTTCCGTTCCGTTCCGTTCCGTTCTGTTCCGTTCTATTCGGGTTGATTCCATTCTATTCCACTCCATTCCACTCGATTCCATTCGATTCCATTCGATTCCATTCCATTTCATTCCATTCCATTCCATTCCATTCCATTCCATTCCCTTCCATTCTATTCTATTGAATTCCATTCCATTCCATTCAATTCCATTCCATTCCTATCCATTCCATTCTACTCTGGTTGATTCCATTCCATTCCATTCCATTCCATTCCATTCCATTCCATTCCATTCCATTCCATTCCGTTCTACTCGGGTTCGTTCCATTCCATTCCATTCCATTCCATTCCATTCCAATCCATTCCATTCCATTCCATTCCGTTCTACTCGGGTCCATTCCATTCCATTCCATTCCATTCCATTCCATTCCATTCCATTCCATTCCATTCCATTCCATTCCATTCCATTTCATTCCAGTCCATTCCATTCGATTCCATTCCATTGCATTCCATTTCATTGCATTCCATTCCATTCCATTCCATTCCATTCCATTCCATTCCATTCCATTCCATTCCATTCCATTCCATTCCATTCCATTCCGTTCTACTCGTGTTGATTCCATTCCATTCCATTCCCTTCCATTCGATTCCATTCCATTTCACTCCATTCCATTCCGTTCCGTTCCATTCCGTTCCGTTCCGTTCCGTTCCATTCCATTCCGTTCTACTCGGGTTGATTCCATTCTATTCCACTCCATTCCATTCGATTCCATTCGATTCCATTCGATTCCATTCCATTCCATTCCATTCCATTCCATTCTATTCCATTCCATTTCATTCTATTCCATTGAATTCCATTCCATTCCATTCCTTTCAAATCCATTCCATTCTACTCCCGTTGATTCCATTCCATTCCATTCCATTCCATTCCATTCCATTCCATTCCATTCCATTCGATTCCATTCCATTCCATTCCATTCCATTCCATTCCATTCCATTCCATTCCATTCCATTCCATTCGATTCCATTCCATGCCAATCCATTCCATTCAATTCCATTCCATTCCATTCCGTTTTACTCGGGTTCATTCCATTCCATTCCATTCCATTCCATTCCATTCCATTCCATTCTATTCAATTCCATTCCATTCCATTACATTCCATTCCATTCCATTCTATTCCATTGAATTCCATTCCATTCCATTCCATTCCATTCCATTCCATTCCATTCCATTCCAATCCATTCCATTCCGTTCTTCTCGGGTTGAATCCATTCCATTCCATTCCATTCCATTCCATTCCATTCCATTCCATTCCATTCCGTTCTACTCAGGTTCATTCCATTCCATTCCATTCCATTCCATTCCATTCCATTCCATTCCATTCCATTCCATTCCATTTCATTCCAGTCCATTCCATTCGATTCCATTCCATTCCATTCCATTTCATTGCATTCCATTCCATTCCATTCCATTCCATTCCAATCCATAACTTTCTATTCGGGTTGATTCCATTCTATTCCATTCCATTCCGTTCGATTCCATTCGATTCCATTCGAATCCATTCCATCCCATTCCATTCCATTCCATTGAATTCCATTCCATTCCATTCCATTCCATTCCATTGCATTCCATTCCATTCCATTCCATTCCATTCCATTCCATTCCATCCCGTTCTACTCGGGTTGATTCCATTCCATTCCATTCCATTCCATTCCATTCCATTCCATTCCATTCCATTTGATTCCATTCGATTCCATTCGATTCCATTCGATTCCATTCCATTCCATTCCATTCCATTCCATTCCATTCCATTCCATTCCTTTCGATTCCATTCCATTTCTTTCCATTCCATTCCATTCAATTGCATTCTATTCCATTCCGTTCTACTCGGGTTCGTTCCATTCCATTCCATTGCATTCCATTCTATTCCATTGAATTCCATTCCATTCCATTCCGTTCCATTCCATTCCTTTCCATTCCATTCCTTTATATTCCATTCCTCTCTACTCGGGTTGATTCCATTCCATTCCATTCCATTCCATTCCATTCCATTCCATTGAATTCCATTCCATTCCATTCCATTCCATTCCATTCCATTCCATTCCATTCCATTCCATTCCGTTCTACTCGTGTTGATTCCATTCCATTCCATTCCATTCCATTCCATTCCATTCCATTCCATTCCATTCCTTTCTACTCGTGTTGATTCCATTCCATTCCATTCCATTCCATTCCATTCCATTCCATTCCATTCCATTCGATTCCATTCCATTCCATTCCATTATATTCCATTCCATTCCAATCCATTCCATTCTACTCGGGTTGATTCCTTTCCATTCCATTCTATTCCATTCCATTCCCTTCCATTCCATTCCATTCGGTCCCATTCGATTCCATTCGATTCCATTCCATTTCACTCCATTCCATTCCGTTCCCTTCCGTTCCGTTCCGTTCTGTTCCGTTCTATTCGGGTTGATTCCATTCTATTCCACTCCATTCCAATCGATTCCATTCGATTCCATTCAATTCCATTCCATTTCATTCCATTCCATTCCATTCCATTCCATTCCATTCCATTCCATTCCATTCCATTCCATTCCCCTCCATTCTATTCTATTGAATTCCATTCCATTCCATTCCATTCCATTCCATTCCTATCCATTCCATTGTACTCGGGTTGATTCCATTCCATTCCATTCCATTCCATTCCTTTCCATTCCATTCCATTCCATTCCGTTCTACGCGGTTTCGTTCCATTCCATTCCATTCCATTCCATTCCATTCCATTCCATTCCATTCCATTCCATTCCATTCCATTCCATTCCGTTCTACTCGGGTCCATTCCATTCCATTCCATTCCATTCCATTCCATTCCATTCCATTTGATTCCATTTGATTCCATTCCATTCCATTCCACTCCATTCCATTCTACTCGGGTGGATTCCATTCCATTCCATTCCATTCCATTCCATTCCATTCCATTCCATTCCATTCCATTCCATTCGATTCCATTCCATTTCATTCCAGTCCATTCCATTCGATTCCATTCCATTCCATTCCATTTCATTGCATTCCATTCCATTCCATTCCATTCCATTCCATTCCATTCCATTCCATTCCGTTCTACTCGTGTTGATTCCATTCCATTCCATTCGATTCCATTCGATTCCATTCCATTTCACTCCATTCCATTCCGTTCCGTTCCATTCCGTTCCGTTCCGTTCCGTTCCTTTCCATTCCATTCCGTTCTACTCGGGTTGATTCCATTCTATTCCACTCCATTCCATTCGATTCCATTCGATTCCATTCGATTCCATTCCATTCCATTCCATTCCATTCCATTCCATTTCATTCTATTCCATTGAATTCCATTCCATTCCATTCCATTCCAATCCATTCCATTCTACTCCCGTTGATTCCATTCCATTCCATTCCATTCCATTCCATTCCATTCCATTCCATTCCATTCCATTCGATTCCATTCCATTCCATTCCATTCCATTCCATTCCATTCCATTCCATTCCATTCCATTCGATTCCATTCCATGCCAATCCATTCCATTCAATTCCATTCCATTCCATTCCGTTTTACTAGGGTTCATTCCATTCCATTCCATTCCATTCCATTCCATTCCATTCCATTCCATTCCATTCCATTCCGTTCTACTCGGGTTGATTCCATTCCATTCCATTCCATTCCATTCCATTCCATTCCATTCCATTCCATGCGATTCCATTCGATTCCATTCCATTCCATTCCATTCCATTCCATTCCATTCCATTCCATTCCATTCCATGCGATTCCATTCGATTCCATTCGATTCCATTCGATTCCATTCCATTCCATTCCATTCCATTCCATTCCATTCCATTCCATTCCATTCCATTCCATTCCATTCCTTTCGATTCCATTCCATTTCATTCCATTCCATTCCATTCAATTGCATTCTATTCCATTCCGTTCTACTCGGGTTCGTTCCATTCCATTCCATTGCATTCCATTCTATTCCATTGAATTCCATTCCATTCCATTCCGTTCCATTCCATTCCATTCCATTCCATTCCATTCCATTCCTTTCTATTCCATTCCTCTCTACTCGGGTTGATTCCATTCCATTCCATTCCATTCCATTCCATTCCATTCCATTCCATTCCATTCCATTCCATTGAATTCCATTCCATTCCATTCCATTCCATTCCATTCGGTTCTACTCGTGTTGATTCCATTCCATTGCATTCCATTCCATTCCATTCCATTCCATTCCATTCCATTCCATTCCATTCCGTTCTACTCGGGTTGATTCCATTCCATTCCATTCCATTCCATTCCATTCCATTCCATTCCATTCCATTCGATTCCATTCCATTCCATTCCATTATATTCCATTCCATTCCAATCCATTCCATTCTACTCGGGTTGATTCCTTTCCATTCCATTCTATTCCATTCCATTCCCTTCCATTCCATTCCATTCGGTCCCATTCGATTCCATTCGATTCCATTCCATTTCACTCCATTCCATTCCGTTCCGTTCCGTTCCGTTCCGTTCTGTTCCGTTCTATTAGGGTTGATTCCATTCTATTCCACTCCATTCCACTCGATTCCATTCGATTCCATTCGATTCCATACCATTTCATTCCATTCCATTCCATTCCATTCCATTCCATTCCATTCCATTCCATTCCCTTCCATTCTGTTCTATTGAATTCCATTCCATTCCATTCCATTCCATTCCATTCCTATCCATTCCATTGTACTCGGGTTGATTCCATTCCATTCCATTCCATTCCATTCCATTCCATTCCATTCCATTCCATTCCATTCCGTTCTACTCGGGTCCATTAAATTCCATTCCATTCCATTCCATTCCATTCCATTCCATTCCATTCCATTTGATTCCATTTGATTCCATTCCATTCCATTCCACTCCGTTCCATTCTACTCGGGTGGATTCCATTCAATTCCATTCCATTCCATTCCATTCCATTCCATTCCATTTCATTCCAGTCCATTCCATTCGATTCCATTCCATTCCATTCCATTTCATTGCATTCCATTCCATTCCATTCCATTCCATTCCATTCCTTTCTACTCGTGTTGATTCCATTCCATTCCATTCGATTCCATTCGATTCCATTCCGTTTCACTCCATTCCATTCCGTTCCGTTCCATTCCGTTCCGTTCCGTTCCGTTCCGTTCCGTTCCATTCCATTCCGTTCTACTCAGGTTGATTCCATTCTATTCCACTCCATTCCATTCGATTCCATTCGATTCCATTCCATTCCATTCCATTCCATTCCATTCCATTCCATTCCATTCCATTCCATTTCATTCTATTCCGTTGAATTCCATTCCATTCCATTCCATTCCAATCCATTCCATTCTACTCCCGTTGATTCCATTCCATTCCATTCCATTCCATTCCATTCCATTCCATTCCATTCCATTCCATTCGATTCCATTCCATTCCATTCCATGCCATGCCATTCCATTCCATTCCATTCGATTCCATTCCATTCCATTCCATGCCATTCCATTCCATTCCATTCCATTCCATTCCATTCCATGCCAATCCATTCCATTCAATTCCATTCCATTCCATTCCGTTTTACTAGGGTTCATTCCATTCCATTCCATTCCATTCTATTCCATTCCATTCCATTCCATTCCATTCCATTCCATTCCATTCCATTCTATTCCATTGAATTCCATTCCATTCCATTCCATTCCATTCCATGCCATTCCATTCCATTCTATTCCATTCCATTCCATTCCGTTCTACTCGGGTTGATTCCATTCCATTCCATTCCATTCCATTCCATTCCATTCCATTCCATTCCGTTCTACTCCGGTTCATTCCATTGCATTCCATTCCATTCCATTCCATTCCATTCCATTCCATTCCATTCCGTTCTATTCGGGTCCATTCCATTCCATTCCATTCCATTCCTTTCGATTCCCTTCCATTCCATTCGATTCCATTCCATTCCATTCCAATCCATTCCATTCTACTCGGGTTGATTCCATTCCATTCCATTCCATTCCATTCCATTCCATTCCATTCCATTCCATTCCATTCCATTTCATTCCAGTCCATTCCACTCAATTCCATTCCATTCCATTCCATTCCATTGCATTCCATTCCATTCCATTCCATTCCATTCCAATCCATAACTTTCTATTCGGGTGGATTGCATTCTATTACGTTCGATTCCATTCGATTCCATTCGATTCCATTCGATTCCATTCCATTCCATTCCATTCCATGCCATTCCATTCCATTCCATTCCATTCCAATCCATTCCATTCTACTCGGGTTGATTCCATTCCATTCCATTCCATTCCATTCCTTTCCCTTCCATTCCATTCCATTCGGTTCCATTCCATTCCATTCGATTCCATTGCATTTCACTCCATTCCATTCCGTTCCGTTCCGTTCCGTTCCTTTCCATTCCGTTCCATTCCATTCCAATCCATTCCATTCTACTCGGGTTGATTCCATTCCATTCCATTCCATTCCATTCCACTCCATTCCATTCAATTCCATTCCATTCCATTCCATTCCATTCCTTTCGATTCCATTCCATTTCATTCCATTCCATTCCATTCAATTGCATTCTATTCCATTCCGTTCTACTCGGGTTCGTTCCATTCCATTCCATTCCATTCCATTCCATTCCATTCCAATCCATTCCACTCTACTCGGGTTGATTCCATTCCATTCCATTCCATTCCATTCCATTCCATTCTACTCGGGTTGATTCTATTCCATTCCATTCCATTCCATTTCATTCCATTCCATTCCATTTCATTCCATTCCATTCCATTCCATTCCATTCCATTCCATTCCCTTCCATTCCATTCCATTCCATTCCATTCTATTCCATTCCATTCCATTCGATTCCATTCCATTCCATTCCATTCCATTCCATTCCATTCCATTCCATTCCATTCCATTCGATTCCATTCCATTCCTTTCCAGTCGATTCCATTCCATTCCATTCCATTCCATTCCATTCCATTCCATTCCATTCCAATCCATTCCACTCTACTCGGGTTGATTCCATTCCATTCCATTCCATTCCATTCCATTCCATTCTACTCGGGTTGATTCTATTCCATTCCATTCCATTCCATTTCATTCCATTCCATTCCATTTCATTCCATTCCATTCCATTCCATTCCATTCCATTCCATTCCCTTCCATTCCATTCCATTCCATTCCATTCTATTCCATTCCATTCCATTCCATTCCATTCCATTCCATTCCATTCCATTCCATTCCATTCCATTCCATTCGATTCCATTCCATTCCTTTCCAGTCGATTCCATTCCATTCCATTCCATTCCATTCCATTCCATTCCATTCTACTCGGGTTGATTCTATTCCATTCCATTCCATTTCTTTCCATTCCATTCCATTCCCTTCCATTCCATTCCATTCGCTTCCATTCGATTCCATTCGATTCCATTCCATTTCACTCCATTCCGTTCCGTTCTGTTCCGTTCCGTTCCGTTCCTTTCCATTCCGTTCCATTCCATTCCGTTCTACTCGGGTTGATTCCATTCTATTCCACTCCATTCCATTCGATTCCATTCGATTCCATTCGATTCCATTCCATTCCATTCCATTCCAATCCATTCCATTCTACTCGGGTTGATTCCATTCCATTCCATTCCATTCCATTCCACTCCATTCCATTCCATTCCATTCCATTCCATTCCATTCCTTTCGATTCCATTCCATTTCATTCCATTCCTTCCCATTCAATTGCATTCTATTCCATTCCATTCTACTCGGGTTCGTTCCATTCCATTCCATTGCATTCCATTCTATTCCATTGAATTCCATTCCATTCCATTCCGTTCCATTCCAATCCATTCCATTCCATTCCATTCCATTCCATTCCATTCCTTTCCATTCCATTCCTCTCTACTCGGGTTGATTCCACTCCATTCCATTCCATTCCATTCCATTCCATTCCATTCCATTCCATTCCATTCCATTCCATTCCATTCCATTCCATTCCATTCCATTCCATTCCATTCCATTCCGTTCTACTCGGGTTGATTCCATTCCATTCCATTCCATTCCATTCCATTCCATTCCATTCGATTCCATTCGATTCCATTCGATTCCATTCCATTCCATTCCATTATATTCCATTCCATTCCAATCCATTCCATTCTACTCTGGTTGATTCCTTTCCATTCCATTCTATTCCATTCCATTCCCTTCCATTCTATTCTATTGAATTCCATTCCATTCCATTCCATTCCATTCCATTCCTATCCATTCCATTCTACTCTGGTTGATTCCATTCCATTCCATTCCATTCCATTCCATTCCATTCCATTCCATTCCATTCCGTTCTACTCGGGTTCGTTCCATTCCATTCCATTCCATTCCATTCCATTCCATTCCATTCCATTCCATTCCATTCCGTTCTACTCGGGTCCATTCCATTCCATTCCATTCCATTCCCTTCCATTCCATTTGAATCCATTTGATTCCATTCCATTCCATTCCACTCCATTCCATTCTACTCGGGTGGATTCCATTCCATTCCATTCCATTCCATTCCATTCCATTCCATTCCATTCCATTCCATTCCATTCCATTCCATTCCATTCCATTCCATTCCATTTCATTCCAGTCCATTCCATTCGATTCCATTCCAATACATTCCGTTTCATTGCATTCCATTCCATTCCATTCCATTCCATTCCATTCCATTCCATTCCATTCCATTCCATTCCATTCCATTCCATTCCGTTCTACTCGTGTTGATTCCATTCCATTCCATTCGATTCCATTCGATTCCATTCCATTTCACTCCATTCCATTCCGTTCCGTTCCATTCCGTTCCCTTCCGTTCCGTTCCGTTCCATTCCATTCCGTTCTACTCGGGTTGATTCCATTCTATTCCACTCCATTCCATTCGACTCCATTCGATTCCATTCGATTCCATTCCATTCCATTCCATTCCATTCCATTCCTTTTCATTCTATTCCATTGAATTCCATTCCATTCCATTCCATTCCAATCCATTCCATTCTACTCCCGTTGATTCCATTCCATTCCATTCCATTCCATTCCATTCCATTCCATTCCATTCCATTCCATTCCATTCGATTCCATTCCATTCCATTCCATTCCATTCCATTCCATTCCATTCCATTCGATTCCATTCCATGCCAATCCATTCCATTCAATTCCATTCCATTCCATTCCGTTTTACTCGGGTTCATTCCATTCCTTTCCATTCCATTCCATTCCAGTCCATTCCATTCCATTCCATTCAATTCCATTCCATTCCATTCCATTCCATTCCATTCCATTCCATTCCATAGAATTCCATTCCATTCCATTCCATTCCATTCCATTCCATGCCATTCCATTCCATTCCATGCCATTTCATTCCATTCCATTCCATTCCATTCCATTCCGTTCTACTCGGGTTGAATCCATTCCATTCCATTCCATTCCATTCCATTCCATTCCATTCCATTCCATTCCGTTCTACTCGGGTTCATTCCATTCCATTCCATTCCATTCCATTCCATTCCATTCCATTCCATTCCATTCCATTCCATTCCACTTCATTCCAGTCCATTCCATTCGATTCCATTCCATTCCATTCCATTTCATTGCATTCCATTCCATTCCATTCCATTCCATTCCAATCCATAACTTTCTATTCGGGTTGATTCCATTCTATTCCATTCCATTCCGTTCGATTCCATTCGATTCCATTCGAATCCATTCCATCCCATTCCATTCCATTCCAGTCGAATCCATTCCATCCCATTCCATTCCATTCTATTCCATTCCATTGAATTCCATTCCATTCCATTCCATTCCATTCCATTCCATTCCATTCCATTCCATTCCATTCCATTCCATTCCATTCCATTCCATTCCATTCCATTCCGTTCTACTCGGGTTGATTCCACTCAATTCCATTCCATTCCATTCCATTCCATTCCATTCCATTCCATTTGATTCCATTCGATTCCATTCGATTCCATTCGATTCCATTCCATTCCATTCCATTCCATTCCATTCCATTCCATTCCATTCCTTTCGATTCCATTCCATTTCATTCCATTCCATTCCATTCAATTGCATTCTATTCCATTCCGTTCTAATCGGGTTCGTTCCATTCCATTCCATAGCATTCCGTTCTATTCCATTGAATTCCATTCCATTCCATTCCGTTCCATTCCATTCCATTCCATTCCATTCCATTCCATTCCATTCCATTCCTTTCTATTCCATTCCTCTCTACTCGGGTTGATTCCATTCCTTTCCATTCCATTCCATTCCATTCCATTCCATTCCATTGAATTCCATTCTGTTCCATTCCATTCCATTCCATTCCATTCCATTCCATTCCATTCCATTCCGTTCTACTCGTGTTGATTCCATTCCATTCCTTTCCATTCCATTCCATTCCATTCCATTCCATTCCATTCCATTCCATTCCATTCCATTCCATTCCGTTCTACTCGGGTTCATTCCATTCCATTCCATTCCATTCCATTCCATTCCATTCCATTCCATTCCATTCCATTCCATTCCATTCCACTATATTCCATTCCATTCCAATCCATTCCATTCTACTCGGGTTGATTCCTTTCCATTCCATTCTATTCCATTCCATTCCCTTCCATTCCATTCCATTCGGTCCCATTCGATTCCATTCGATTCCATTCCATTTCACTCCATCCCATTCCGTTCCGTTCCGTTCTGTTCCGTTCTATTCGGGTTGATTCCATTCTATTCCACTCCATTCCACTCGATTCCATTCGATTCCATTCGATTCCATTCCATTTCATTCCATTCCATTCCATTCCATTCCATTCCATTCCATTGCATTCCATTCCCTTCCATTCTATTCTATTGAATTCCATTCCATTGCATTCCATTCCATTCCATTCCATTCCTATCCATTCCATTGTACTCGGGTTGATTCCATTCCATTAAATTCCATTCCATTCCATTCCTTTCCATTCCATTCCATTCCATTCCGTTCAACGCGGTTCCGTTCCATTCCATTCCATTCCATTCCATTCCATTCCATTCCATTCCATTCCATTCCATTCCGTTCTACTTGGGTCCATTCCATTCCATTCCATTCCATTCCATTCCATTCCATTCCATTCCATTCGATTCCATTTGATTCCATTCCATTCCATTCCACTCCATTCCATTCTACTCGGGTGGATTCCATTCCATTCCATTCCATTCCATTCCATTCCATTCCATTCCATTCCATTCCATTTCATTCCAGTCCATTCCATTCGATTCCATTCCATTCCATTCCATTTCATTGCATTCCATTCCATTCCATTCCATTCCATTCCATTCCATTCCATTCCATTCCATTCCATTCCGTTCGATTAGATTCCCTTCGATTCCATTCCATTCCATTCCATTCCATTCCATTCCATTCCATTCCATTCCATTCCTTTCTATTCCATTCCATTCCATTCGATTAAATTCCATTCCATTCCATTCCATTCCATTCCATTCCATTCCATTCCATTCCATTCCGTTCCATTCGATTCCATACCATTCCATTCCATTCCATTCCACTCCATTCCATTCTACTCGGGTGGATTCCATTCCATTCCATTCCATTCCATTCCATTCCATTCCATTCCATTCCATTCCATTCCATTCCATTTCATTCCAGTCCATTCCATTCGATTCCATTCCATTCCATTCCATTTCATTGCATTCCATTCCATTCCATTCCATTCCATTCCATTCCATTCCATTCCATTCCATTCCATTCCGTTCGATTAGATTCCCTTCGATTCCATTCCATTCCATTCCATTCCATTCCATTCCATTCCATTCCATTCGATTCAATTCCATTCCATTCCGTACCATTCCATTCCATTCCATTCGATTCCATTCCATTCCGTTCCATTCGATTCCATAGCATTCCATTCCATTCCATTCCATTCCATTCCATTCCATTCCATTCCACTCCGTTCTACTCAGGTTCATTCCATTCCATTCCATTCCATTCCATTCTATTCCATTGAATTCCATTCCATTCCATTCCATTCTATTCCATTCCATTCCATTCCATTCCATTCCATTCCCTTCCATTCCGTTCTACTCGGGTTGATTCCATTCCATTCCATTCTATTCCATTCCATTCCATTCCATTCCATTCGGTTCCATTCGATTCCATTCGATTCCATTCTATTCCACTCCATTCCATTCTATTCCATTCGATTCCATTCGATTCCATTCCATTCCATTGCATTCCATTCCATTCCATTCGTTTCCATTCCATTCCATCCATTCCATTCCATTCCATTCCATTCCATTCCATTCCATTCCATTCCTTTCTACTCGGGTTGATTCCATTCCATTCCATTCCATTCCATTCTATTCCATTGAATTCCATTCCATTCCATTCCATTCCATTCCATTCCATTCCATTCCATTCCATTCCATTCCATTCCGTTCTACTCGGGTTGATTCCATTCCATTCCATTCCATTCCAGTCCATTCGATTCCATTCGATTCCATTCGATTCCATTCCTTTCCATTCCATTCCATTCCATTCCATTCCATTCCAATCCATTCCATTC
Source organism: Gorilla gorilla gorilla (assembly GCF_029281585.2). Classification (NCBI taxonomy): domain Eukaryota; kingdom Metazoa; phylum Chordata; class Mammalia; order Primates; family Hominidae; genus Gorilla; species Gorilla gorilla. Next base: position 1,894,398 of record NC_073238.2, read on the forward strand.
TACTCGGGTTGATTCCATTCCATTCCATTCCATTCCATTCCATTCGCTTCCATTCCATTCCATTCGTTTCCATTCCATTTCACTCCATTCCATTCCGTACCGTTCCGTTCCGTTCCTTTCCGTTCTATTCTGGTTCATTCCATTCTATTCCACTCCATTCCACTCAATTCCATTCGATTCCATTCGATTCCATTCCATTCCATTCCATTCCATTCCATTCCATTCCATTCCATTCCATTCTATTCTATTGAATTCCATTCCATTCCATTCCATTCCATTCCTATCCATTCCATTCTACTCGGGTTAATTGCATTCCATTCCATTCCATTCCATTCCATTCCATTCCATTCCATTCCATTCCATTCCATTCCGTTCTACTCGGGTTCATTCCATTCCATTCCATTCCATTCCATTCCGTTCCATTCCTTTCTACTTGGGTCCTTCATTCCATTCCATTCCATTCGATTCCCTTCCGTTCCATTCGATTCCATTCCATTCCATTCCAATCCATTCCATTCTACTCGGGTTGATTCCATTCCATTCCATTCCATTGCATTCCATTTAATTCCATTCCATTTCATTCCAGTCCATTCCATTCGATTCCATTCCATTATATTCCATTTCATTGCATTCCATTCCATTCCATTCCATTCCATAACTTTCTACTCGGGTTGATTCCATTCTATTCCATTCCATTGCATTCGATTCTATTCGATTCCATTCGATTCCATTCCATTCCATTCCATTCCATTCCATTGAATTCCATTCCACCCCATTCCATTCCATTCCATTCCATTCCATTCCTTTCTACTCGGGTTGATTCCATTCCATTCCATTCCATTCCATTCCATTCCATTCCAATCCATTCGATTCCATTCGATTCCATTCCATTCCATTCCATTGCATTCCATTACATTCCAATCCCTTCCATTCTACTCGGGTTGATTCCATTCCATTCCATTCCATTCCATTCCTTTCCCTTCCATTCGCTTCCATTCGTTTCCATTCCATTCCATTCGATTCCATTCCATTTCACTCCATTCCATTCCGTTCCGTTCCGTTCCGTTCCGTTCCATTCCGTTCCATTCCATTCCATTCTACTCATGTTGATTCCAATCTATTCCACTCCATTCCATTCGATTCCATTCGATTCCATTCCATTCCATTCCATTCCATTCCATTCCATTCCATTTCATTCTATTCCATTGGATTCCTTTCCATTCCATTCCAATCCATTCCATTCTACTCGGGTTGATTCCATTCCATTCCATTCCATTCCATTCCATTCCATTCCATTCCATTCCATTCCATTGCATTCCATTCCATTCGATTCCATTCCATTCCATTCCATTCCATTCCATTCCATTCCATTCCATTCCATTCGATTCCATTCCATTCCATTCCATTCCATTCAATTCCATTCCTCTTTACTCGGGTTGATTCCATTCCATTCCATTCCATTCCATTCTATTCCATTGAATTCCATTCCATTCCATTCCATTCCATTCCATTCCTTTCCATTCCATTCGATTCCATTCGGTTCTACTCGGGTTCATTCCATTCCATTCCATTCCATTCCATTCCATTCCATTCCAATCCATTCCATTCCATTCCGTTCTACTCGGGTCCATTCAATTCCATTCCATTCCATTCCATTCCCTTCCATTCCATCCGATTCCATTCCATTCCATTGCAATCCATTCCATTCTACTCGGGTTGATTCCATTCCATTCCATTCCATTCCATTCCATTCCATTCCATTCCATTCCATTCCAATCCATAACTTTCTATTCGGGTTGATTCCATTCTATTCCATTCCATTCCGTTCGATTCCTTTCGATTCCATTGGATTCCATTCCATCCCATTCCATTCCATTCCATTCCATTCCATTGAATTCCATTCCATTCCATTCCATTCCATTCCATTCCATTCCATTCCATTCCATTCCATTCCGTTCTACTCGGGTTGATTCCATTCCATTCCATTCCATTCCATTCCATTCCATTCCTTTCCATTCGATTCCATTCGATTCCATTCGATTCCATTCGATTCCATTCCATTCCATTCCATTTCATTCCAGTCCATTCCATTCGATTCCATTCCATTGCATTCCATTTCATTGCATTCCATTCCATTCCATTCCATTCCATTCCATTCCATTCCATTCCATTCCATTCCATTCCGTTCTACTCGTGTTGATTCCATTCCATTCCATTCGATTCCATTCGATTCCATTCCATTTCACTCCATTCCATTCCGTTCCGTTCCATTCCGTTCCGTTCCGTTCCGTTCCGTTCCATTCCATTCCGTTCTACTCGGGTTGATTCCATTCTATTCCACTCCATTCCATTCGATTCCATTCGATTCCATTCGATTCCATTCCATTCCATTCCATTCCATTCCATTCCATTTCATTCTATTCCATTGAATTCCACTCCATTCCATTCCATTCCAATCCATTCCATTCTACTCCCGTTGATTCCATTCCATTCCATTCCATTCCATTCCATTCCATTCCATTCCATTCCATTCCATTCCATTCGATTCCATTCCATTCCATTCCATTCCATTCCATTCCATTCGATTCCATTCGATTCCATTCCATGCCAATCCATTCCATTCAATTCCATTCCATTCCATTCCGTTTTACTCGGGTTCATTCCATTCCATTCCATTCCATTCCATTCCTTTCCATTCCGTTCTATTCAATTCCATTCCATTCCATTCCATTCCATTCCATTCCATTCCATTCCATTCCATTCCATTCTATTCCATTGATTTCCATTCCATTCCATTCCATTCCATTCCATGCCATTCCATTCCATTCCATTCCATTCCATTCCATTCCATTCCGTTCTACTCGGGTTGAATCCATTCCATTCCATTCCATTCCATTCCATTCCATTCCATTCCATTCCGTTCTACTCGGGTTCATTCCATTCCATTCCATTCCATTCCATTCCATTCCATTCCATTCCATTCCATTTCATACCAGTCCATTCCATTCGATTCCATTCCATTCCATTCCATTTCATTGCATTCCATTCCATTCCATTCCATTCCATTCCATTCCAATCCATAACTTTCTATTCGGGTTGATTCCATTCTATTCCATTCCATTCCGTTCGATTCCATTCGATTCCATTCGAATCCATTCCATCCCGTTCCATTCCATTCCATTCGAATCCATTCCATCCCATTCCATTCCATTCCATTCCATTCCATTGAATTCCATTCCATTCCATTCCATTCCATTCCATTCCATTCCATTCCATTCCATTCCATTCCATTCCATTCCATTCCATTCCGTTCTACTCGGGTTGATTCCACTCCATTCCATTCCATTCCATTCCATTCCATTCCATTTGATTCCATTCGATTCCATTCGATTCCATTCGATTCCATTCCATTCCATTCCATTCCATTCCATTCCATTCCATTCCATTCCATTCCTTTCGATTCCATTCCATTTCATTCCATTCCATTCCATTCAATTGCATTCTATTCCGTTCCGTTCTAATCGGGTTCGTTCCATTCCATTCCATAGCATTCCATTCTATTCCATTGAATTCCATTCCATTCCATTCCGTTCCATTCCATTCCATTCCATTCCATTTCATTCCATTCCATTCCTTTCTATTCCATTCCTCTCTACTCGGGTTGATTCCATTCCATTCCATTCCATTCCATTCCATTCCATTCCATTCCATTCCATTCCATTCCATTCCATTCCATTCCATTCCATTCCATTCCGTTCTACTCGTGTTGATTCCATTCCATTCCATTCCATTCCATTCCATTCCATTCCATTCCATTCCTTTCCATTCCATTCCATTCCGTTCTACTCGTGTTGATTCCATTCCATTCCATTCCATTCCATTCCATTCCATTCCATTCCATTCGATTCCATTCGATTCCATTCCATTCCATTCCACTATATTCCATTCCATTCCAATCCATTCCATTCTACTCGGGTTAATTCCTTTCCATTCCATTCTATTCCATTCCATTCCCTTCCATTCCATTCCATTCGGTCCCATTCGATTCCATTCGATTCCATTCCATTTCACTCTATTCCATTCCGTTCCGTTCCGTTCCGTTCCGTTCTGTTCCGTTCTATTCGGGTTGATTCCATTCTATTCCACTCCATTCCACTCGATTCCATTCGATTCCATTCGATTCCATTCCATTTCATTCCATTCCATTCCATTCCATTCCATTCCATTCCATTCCATTCCATTCCCTTCCATTCTATTCTATTGAATTCCATTCCATTCCATTCCATTCCATTCCATTCCGTTCTACTTGGGTCCATTCCATTCCATTCCATTCCATTCCATTCCATTCCATTCGATTCCATTTGATTCCATTCCATTCCATTCCACTCCATTCCATTCTACTCGGGTGGATTCCATTCCATTCCATTCCATTCCATTCCATTCCATTCCATTCCTTTCCATTCCATTCCATTCCATTCCATTCCATTCCATTCCATTCCATTCCATTCCATTCCATTTCATTCCAGTCCATTCCATTCGATTCCATTCCATTCCATTCCATTTCATTGCATTCCATTCCATTCCATTCCATTCCATTCCATTCCATTCCATTCCATTCCGTTCGATTAGATTCCCTTCGATTCCATTCCATTCCATTCCATTCCATTCCATTCCATTCCATTCCATTCCATTCCATTCCTTTCTATTCCATTCCATTCCATTCGATTAAATTCCATTCCATTCCATTCCATTCCATTCCATTCCATTCCATTCCATTCCATTCCGTTCCATTCGATTCCATACCATTCCATTCCATTCCATTCCACTCCATTCCATTCTACTCGGGTGGATTCCATTCCATTCCATTCCATTCCATTCCATTCCATTCCATTCCATTCCATTCCATTCCATTCCATTCCATTTCATTCCAGTCCATTCCATTCGATTCCATTCCATTCCATTCCATTTCATTGCATTCCATTCCATTCCATTCCATTCCATTCCATTCCATTCCATTCCATTCCATTCCATTCCATTCCATTCCGTTCGATTAGATTCCCTTCGATTCCATTCCATTCCATTCCATTCCATTCCATTCCATTCCATTCCATTTCATTCGATTCCATTCCATTCCGTTCTATTCCATTCCATTCCATTCGATTCAATTCCATTCCATTCCGTTCCATTCCATTCCATTCCATTCGATTCCATTCCATTCCGTTCCATTCGATTCCATAGCATTCCATTCCATTCCATTCCATTCCATTCCATTCCATTCCATTCCACTCCGTTCTACTCAGGTTCATTCCATTCCATTCCATTCCATTCCATTCTATTCCATTGAATTCCATTCCATTCCATTCCATTCTATTCCATTCCATTCCATTCCATTCCATTCCATTCCCTTCCATTCCGTTCTACTCGGGTTGATTCCATTCCATTCCATTCTATTCCATTCCATTCCATTCCATTCCATTCGGTTCCATTCGATTCCATTCGATTCCATTCTATTCCACTCCATTCCATTCTATTCCATTCGATTCCATTCGATTCCATTCCATTCCATTGCATTCCATTCCATTCCATTCGTTTCCATTCCATTCCATCCATTCCATTCCATTCCATTCCATTCCATTCCATTCCATTCCATTCCTTTCTACTCGGGTTGATTCCATTCCATTCCATTCCATTCCATTCTATTCCATTGAATTCCATTCCATTCCATTCCATTCCATTCCATTCCATTCCATTCCATTCCATTCCATTCCATTCCGTTCTACTCGGGTTGATTCCATTCCATTCCATTCCATTCCAGTCCATTCGATTCCATTCGATTCCATTCGATTCCATTCCTTTCCATTCCATTCCATTCCATTCCATTCCATTCCAATCCATTCCATTCTACTCGGGTTGATTCCATTCCATTCCATTCCATTCCATTCCATTCGCTTCCATTCCATTCCATTCGTTTCCATTCCATTTCACTCCATTCCATTCCGTACCGTTCCGTTCCGTTCCTTTCCGTTCTATTCTGGTTCATTCCATTCTATTCCACTCCATTCCACTCAATTCCATTCGATTCCATTCGATTCCATTCCATTCCATTCCATTCCATTCCATTCCATTCCATTCCATTCTATTCTATTGAATTCCATTCCATTCCATTCCATTCCATTCCTATCCATTCCATTCTACTCGGGTTAATTGCATTCCATTCCATTCCATTCCATTCCATTCCATTCCATTCCATTCCATTCCATTCCATTCCGTTCTACTCGGGTTCATTCCATTCCATTCCATTCCATTCCATTCCGTTCCATTCCTTTCTACTTGGGTCCTTCATTCCATTCCATTCCATTCGATTCCCTTCCGTTCCATTCGATTCCATTCCATTCCATTCCAATCCATTCCATTCTACTCGGGTTGATTCCATTCCATTCCATTCCATTGCATTCCATTTAATTCCATTCCATTTCATTCCAGTCCATTCCATTCGATTCCATTCCATTATATTCCATTTCATTGCATTCCATTCCATTCCATTCCATTCCATAACTTTCTACTCGGGTTGATTCCATTCTATTCCATTCCATTGCATTCGATTCTATTCGATTCCATTCGATTCCATTCCATTCCATTCCATTCCATTCCATTGAATTCCATTCCACCCCATTCCATTCCATTCCATTCCATTCCATTCCTTTCTACTCGGGTTGATTCCATTCCATTCCATTCCATTCCATTCCATTCCATTCCAATCCATTCGATTCCATTCGATTCCATTCCATTCCATTCCATTGCATTCCATTACATTCCAATCCCTTCCATTCTACTCGGGTTGATTCCATTCCATTCCATTCCATTCCATTCCATTCCTTTCCCTTCCATTCGCTTCCATTCGTTTCCATTCCATTCCATTCGATTCCATTCCATTTCACTCCATTCCATTCCGTTCCGTTCCGTTCCGTTCCGTTCCATTCCGTTCCATTCCATTCCATTCTACTCATGTTGATTCCAATCTATTCCACTCCATTCCATTCGATTCCATTCGATTCCATTCCATTCCATTCCATTCCATTCCATTCCATTCCATTTCATTCTATTCCATTGGATTCCATTCCATTCCATTCCAATCCATTCCATTCTACTCGGGTTGATTCCATTCCATTCCATTCCATTCCATTCCATTCCATTCCATTCCATTGCATTCCATTCCATTCGATTCCATTCCATTCCATTCCATTCCATTCCATTCCATTCCATTCCATTCCATTCGATTCCATTCCATTCCATTCCATTCCATTCAATTCCATTCCTCTTTACTCGGGTTGATTCCATTCCATTCCATTCCATTCCATTCTATTCCATTGAATTCCATTCCATTCCATTCCATTCCATTCCATTCCTTTCCATTCCATTCGATTCCATTCGGTTCTACTCGGGTTCATTCCATTCCATTCCATTCCATTCCATTCCATTCCATTCCAATCCATTCCATTCCATTCCGTTCTACTCGGGTCCATTCAATTCCATTCCATTCCATTCCATTCCCTTCCATTCCATCCGATTCCATTCCATTCCATTGCAATCCATTCCATTCTACTCGGGTTGATTCCATTCCATTCCATTCCATTCCATTCCATTCCATTCCATTCCATTCCAATCCATAACTTTCTATTCGGGTTGATTCCATTCTATTCCATTCCATTCCGTTCGATTCCTTTCGATTCCATTGGATTCCATTCCATCCCATTCCATTCCATTCCATTCCATTCCATTGAATTCCATTCCATTCCATTCCATTCCATTCCATTCCATTCCATTCCATTCCATTCCATTCCATTCCATTCCATTCCATTCCGTTCTACTCGGGTTGATTCCATTCCATTCCATTCCATTCCATTCCATTCCATTCCTTTCCATTCGATTCCATTCGATTCCATTCGATTCCATTCGATTCCATTCCATTCCATTCCATTTCATTCCAGTCCATTCCATTCGATTCCATTCCATTGCATTCCATTTCATTGCATTCCATTCCATTCCATTCCATTCCATTCCATTCCATTCCATTCCATTCCATTCCATTCCGTTCTACTCGTGTTGATTCCATTCCATTCCATTCGATTCCATTCGATTCCATTCCATTTCACTCCATTCCATTCCGTTCCGTTCCATTCCGTTCCGTTCCGTTCCGTTCCGTTCCATTCCATTCCGTTCTACTCGGGTTGATTCCATTCTATTCCACTCCATTCCATTCGATCCCATTCGATTCCATTCGATTCCATTCCATTCCATTCCATTCCATTCCATTCCATTTCATTCTATTCCATTGAATTCCATTCCATTCCATTCCATTCCAATCCATTCCATTCTACTCCCGTTGATTCCATTCCATTCCATTCCATTCCATTCCATTCCATTCCATTCCATTCCATTCCATTCGATTCCATTCCATTCCATTCCATTCCATTCCATTCCATTCGATTCCATTCGATTCCATTCCATGCCAATCCATTCCATTCAATTCCATTCCATTCCATTCCGTTTTACTCGGGTTCATTCCATTCCATTCCATTCCATTCCATTCCTTTCCATTCCGTTCTATTCAATTCCATTCCATTCCATTCCATTCCATTCCATTCCATTCCATTCCATTCCATTCCATTCCATTCTATTCCATTGATTTCCATTCCATTCCATTCCATTCCATTCCATGCCATTCCATTCCATTCCATTCCATTCCATTCCATTCCATTCCGTTCTACTCGGGTTGAATCCATTCCATTCCATTCCATTCCATTCCATTCCATTCCATTCCATTCCGTTCTACTCGGGTTCATTCCATTCCATTCCATTCCATTCCATTCCATTCCATTCCATTCCATTCCATTCCATTTCATACCAGTCCATTCCATTCGATTCCATTCCATTCCATTCCATTTCATTGCATTCCATTCCATTCCATTCCATTCCATTCCATTCCAATCCATAACTTTCTATTCGGGTTGATTCCATTCTATTCCATTCCATTCCGTTCGATTCCATTCGATTCCATTCGAATCCATTCCATCCCATTCCATTCCATTCCATTCGAATCCATTCCATCCCATTCCATTCCATTCCATTCCATTCCATTGAATTCCATTCCATTCCATTCCATTCCATTCCATTCCATTCCATTCCATTCCATTCCATTCCATTCCATTACATTCCATTCCGTTCTACTCGGGTTGATTCCACTCCATTCCATTCCATTCCATTCCATTCCATTCCATTCCATTTGATTCCATTCGATTCCATTCGATTCCATTCGATTCCATTCCATTCCATTCCATTCCATTCCATTCCATTCCATTCCATTCCATTCCATTCCATTCCTTTCGATTCCATTCCATTTCATTCCATTCCATTCCATTCAATTGCATTCTATTCCGTTCCGTTCTAATCGGGTTCGTTCCATTCCATTCCATAGCATTCCATTCTATTCCATTGAATTCCATTCCATTCCATTCCGTTCCATTCCATTCCATTCCATTCCATTTCATTCCATTCCATTCCTTTCTATTCCATTCCTCTCTACTCGGGTTGATTCCATTCCATTCCATTCCATTCCATTCCATTCCATTCCATTCCGTTCCATTCCATTCCATTCCATTCCATTCCATTCCGTTCTACTCGTGTTGATTCCATTCCATTCCATTCCATTCCATTCCATTCCATTCCATTCCATTCCTTTCCATTCCATTCCATTCCGTTCTACTCGTGTTGATTCCATTCCATTCCATTCCATTCCATTCCATTCCATTCCATTCCATTCCATTCGATTCCATTCGATTCCATTCCATTCCATTCCACTATATTCCATTCCATTCCAATCCATTCCATTCTACTCGGGTTGATTCCTTTCCATTCCATTCTATTCCATTCCATTCCCTTCCATTCCATTCCATTCGGTCCCATTCGATTCCATTCGATTCCATTCCATTTCACTCTATTCCATTCCGTTCCGTTCCGTTCCGTTCCGTTCTGTTCCGTTCTATTCGGGTTGATTCCATTCTATTCCACTCCATTCCACTCGATTCCATTCGATTCCATTCGATTCCATTCCATTTCATTCCATTCCATTCCATTCCATTCCATTCCATTCCATTCCATTCCATTCCCTTCCATTCTATTCTATTGAATTCCATTCCATTCCATTCCATTCCGTTCCATTCCGTTCTACTTGGGTCCATTCCATTCCATTCCATTCCATTCCATTCCATTCCATTCCATTCGATTCCATTTGATTCCATTCCATTCCATTCCACTCCATTCCATTCTACTCGGGTGGATTCCATTCCATTCCATTCCATTCCATTCCATTCCATTCCATTCCATTCCATTCCATTCCATTCCATTTCATTCCAGTGCATTCCATTCGATTCCATTCCATTCCATTCCATTTCATTGCATTCCATTCCATTCCATTCCATTCCATTCCATTCCATTCCATTCCATTCCATTCCATTCCATTCCTTTCCATTCCGTTCGATTAGATTCCCTTCGATTCCATTCCATTCCATTCCATTCCATTCCATTCCATTCCATTCCATTCCATTCGATTCCATTCCATTCCGTTCTATTCCATTCCATTCCATTCGATTCAATTCCATTCCATTCCATTCCATTCCATTCCATTCCATTCCATTCCATTCCATTCCATTCCGTTCCATTCGATTCCATACCATTCCATTCCATTCCATTCCACTCCATTCCATTCTACTCGGGTGGATTCCATTCCATTCCATTCCATTCCATTCCATTCCATTCCATTCCATTCCATTCCATTCCATTCCATTCCATTCCATTTCATTCCTGTCCATTCCATTCGATTCCATTCCATTCCATTCCATTTCATTGCATTCCATTCCATTCCATTCCATTCCATTCCATTCCATTCCATTCCATTCCATTCCGTTCGATTAGATTCCCTTCGATTCCATTCCATTCCATTCCATTCCATTCCATTCCGTTCTATTCCATTCCATTCCATTCGATTCAATTCCATTCCATTCCATTCCATTCCATTCCATTCCATTCCATTCCATTCAATTCCGTTCCATTCGATTCCATACCATTCCATTCCATTCCATTCCATTCCATTCCATTCCATTCCATTCCATTCCACTCCGTTCTACTCAGGTTCATTCCATTCCATTCCATTCCATTCCATTCCATTCCATTCCATTCTATTCCATTGAATTCCATTCCATTCCATTCCATTCTATTCCATTCCATTCCATTCCATTCCATTCCATTCCATTCCCTTCCATTCTATTCTATTGAATTCCATTCCATTCCATTCCATTCCATTCCATTCCGTTCTACTTGGGTCCATTCCATTCCATTCCATTCCATTCCATTCCATTCCATTCCATTCGATTCCATTTGATTCCATTCCATTCCATTCCACTCCATTCCATTCTACTCGGGTGGATTCCATTCCATTCCATTCCATTCCTTTCCATTCCATTCCATTCCATTCCATTCCATTCCATTTCATTCCAGTGCATTCCATTCGATTCCATTCCATTCCATTCCATTTCATTGCATTCCATTCCATTCCATTCCATTCCATTCCATTCCATTCCATTCCATTCCATTCCGTTCGATTAGATTCCCTTCGATTCCATTCCATTCCATTCCATTCCATTCCATTCCATTCCATTCCATTCCATTCGATTCCATTCCATTCCGTTCTATTCCATTCCATTCCATTCGATTCAATTCCATTCCATTCCATTCCATTCCATTCCATTCCATTCCATTCCATTCCATTCCATTCCGTTCCATTCGATTCCATACCATTCCATTCCATTCCATTCCACTCCATTCCATTCTACTCGGGTGGATTCCATTCCATTCCATTCCATTCCATTCCATTCCATTCCATTCCATTCCATTCCATTCCATTCCATTTCATTCCAGTCCATTCCATTCGATTCCATTCCATTCCATTCCATTTCATTGCATTCCATTCCATTCCATTCCATTCCATTCCATTCCATTCCATTCCATTCCGTTCGATTAGATTCCCTTCGATTCCATTCCATTCCATTCCATTCCATTCCATTCCATTCCATTCCATTCGATTCCATTCCATTCCGTTCTATTCCATTCCATTCCATTCGATTCAATTCCATTCCATTCCATTCCATTCCATTCCATTCCATTCCATTCCATTCCATTCCATTCAATTCCGTTCCATTCGATTCCATACCATTCCATTCCATTCCATTCCATTCCATTCCATTCCATTCCATTCCATTCAATTCCGTTCCATTCGATTCCATACCATTCCATTCCATTCCATTCCATTCCATTCCATTCCATTCCACTCCGTTCTACTCAGGTTCATTCCATTCCATTCCATTCCATTCCATTCCATTCTATTCCATTCCATTCCATTCCATTCCATTCCATTCCATTCCCTTCCATTCCGTTCTACTCGGGTTGATTCCATTCCATTCCATTCTATTCCATTCCATTCCATTCCATTCCATTCCGTTCCATTTGATTCCATTCGATTCCATTCTATTCCACTCCATTCCATTCTATTCCATTCGATTCCATTCGATTCCATTCCATTCCATTCCATTCCATTCCATTCCATTCCATTCCATTCGTTTCCATTCCATTCCATCCATTCCATTCCATTCCATTCCATTCTATTCCATTACATTCCATTCCATTCCATTCCATTTGATTCCATTCCATTCCATTCCATTCCATTCCATTCCATTCCATTCCATTCCTTTCTACTCGGGTTGATTCCATTCCATTCCATTCCATTCCATTCTATTCCATTGAATTCCATTCCATTCCATTCCATTCCATTCCATTCCATTCCATTCCATTCCGTTCTACTCGGGTTGATTCCATTCCATTCCATTCCATTCCAGTCCATTCGATTCCATTCGATTCCATTCGATTCCATTCCTTTCTATTCCATTCCATTCCATTCCATTCCATTCCAATCCATTCCATTCTACTCGGGTTGATTCCATTCCATTCCATTCCATTCCATTCCATTCCATTCCATTCGCTTCCTTTCCATTCCATTCGTTTCCATTCCATTTCACTCCATTCCATTCCGTTCCGTTCCGTTCCGTTCCTTTCCGTTCTATTCTGGTTCATTCCATTCTATTCCACTCCATTCCACTCAATTCCATTCGATTCCATTCGATTCCATTCCATTCCATTCCATTCCATTCCATTCCATTCCATTCCATTCTATTCTATTGAATTCCATTCCATTCCATTCCATTCCATTCCTATCCATTCCATTCTACTCGGGTTAATTGCATTCCATTCCATTCCATTCCATTCCATTCCATTCCATTCCATTCCATTCCATTCCATTCCATTCCATTCCATTCCATTCCGTTCTACTCGGGTTCATTCCATTCCATTCCATTCCATTCCATTCCGTTCCATTCCTTTCTACTCGGGTCCTTTCCATTCCATTCCATTCCATTCGATTCCCTTCCGTTCCATTCGATTCCATTCCATTCCATTCCAATCCATTCCATTCTACTCGGGTTGATTCCATTCCATTCCATTCCATTCCATTCCATTGCATTCCATTTAATTCCATTCCATTTCATTCCAGTCCATTCCATTCGATTCCATTCCATTCCATTCCATTTCATTGCATTCCATTCCATTCCATTCCATTCCATAACTTTCTACTCGGGTTGATTCCATTCTATTCCATTCCATTGCATTCGATTCTATTCGATTCCATTCGATTCCATTCCATTCCATTCCATTCCATTCCATTCCATTGAATTCCATTCCACTCCATTCCATTCCATTCCATTCCATTCCATTCCATTCCTTTCTACTCGGCTTGATTCCATTCCATTCCATTCCATTCCATTCCAATCCATTCGATTCCATTCGATTCCATTCCATTCCATTCCATTGCATTCCATTACATTCCAATCCCTTCCATTCTACTCGGGCTGATTCCATTCCATTCCATTCCATTCCATTCCTTTCCCTTCCATTCGCTTCCATTCGTTTCCATTCCATTCCATTCGATTCCATTCCATTTCACTCCATTCCATTCCGTTCCGTTCCGTTCCGTTCCGTTCCATTCCGTTCCATTCCATTCCATTCTACTCGTGTTGATTCCAGTCTATTCCACTCCATTCCATTCGATTCCATTCGATTCCATTCGATTCCATTCCATTCCATTCCATTCCATTCCATTCCATTTCATTCTATTCCATTGGATTCCATTCCATTCCATTCCATTCCATTCAAATCCATTCCATTCTACTCGGGTTGATTCCATTCCAATCCATTCCATTCCATTCCATTCCATTCCATTCCATTGCATTCCATTCCATTCGATTCCATTCTATTCCATTCCATTCCATTCCATTCCATTCGATTCCATTCGATTCGATTCCATTCCATTCCATTCCATTCAATTCCATTCCATTCCATTCCGTTCTACTCGTGTTCATTCCATTCCATTCCATTCCATTCCATTCCATTCCATTCCATTCCATTCCATTCTATTCCATTGAATTCCATTCCATTCCATTCCATTCCATTCCATTCCATTCCATTCCATTCCATTCCATTCCATTCCATTCCATTCCATTCCTCTTTACTCGGGTTGATTCCATTCCATTCCATTCCATTCCCTTCTATTCCATTGAATTCCATTCCATTCCATTCCATTCCATTCCATTCCTTTCCATTCCATTCGATTCCATTCGGTTCTACTCGGGTTCATTCCATTCCATTCCATTCCATTCCATTCCATTCCATTCCAATCCATTCCATTCCATTCCGTTCTACTCGGGACCATTCCATTCCATTCCATTCCATTCGATTCCCTTCCATTCCATCCGATTCCTTTCCATTCCATTGCAATCCATTCCATTCTACTCGGGTTGATTCCATTCCATTCCATTCCATTCCATTCCATTCCATTCCATTCCATTCCATTCCATTCCATTCCATTCCATAACTTTCTATTCGGGTTGATTCCATTCTATTCCATTCCATTCCGTTCGATTCCATTCGATTCCATTCGATTCCATTCCATCGCATTCCATTCCATTCCATTCCATTCCATTCCATTGAATTCCATTCCATTCCATTCCATTCCATTCCATTCCATTCCATTCCATTCCATTCCATTCCATTCCATTCCGTTCTACTCGGGTTGATTCCATTCCATTCCATTCCATTCCATTCCATTCCATTCCATTCCATTCCTTTCCATTCGATTCCATTCGATTCCATTCGATTCCATTCGATTCCATTCCATTCCATTCCATTCCATTCCATTCCATTCCATTCCATTCCATGCCAATCCATTCCATTCAATTCCATTCCATTCAATTCCGTTCTTCTCGGGTTCATTCCATTCCATTCCATTCCATTCCATTCCATTCCATTCCATGCCAATCCATTCCATTCAATTCCATTCCATTCCATTCCGTTCTACTCGGGTTCATTCCATTCCATTCCATTCCATTCCATTCTATTCAATTCCATTCCATTCCATTCCATTCCATTCCATTCCATTCTATACCATGGAATTCCATTCCATTCCATTCCATTCCATTCCATGCCATTCCATTCCATTACATTCCATTCCATTCCATTTCGTTCTACTCGGGTTCATTCCATTCCATTCCATTCCATTCCATTCCATTCTATTCAATTCCATTCCATTCCATTCCATTCCATTCCATTCCATTCTATACCATGGAATTCCATTCCATTCCATTCCATTCCATTCCATTCCATTCCATTCCATTCCATTCCATTCCATTGCATTCCGTTCTACTCGGGTTCATTCCATTCCATTCCATTCCATTCCATTCCATTCCATTCCATTCCATTCCATTCCATTCCATTCCATTCCATTCCATTCCGTTCTACTCGGGGCCATTCCATTCCATTCCATTCCATTCCATTCCCTTCCATTCCATTCGATTCCATTCCATTCCATTCCAATCCATTCCATTCTACTCGGGTTGATTCCATTCTATTCCATTCCATTCCATTCCATTCCGTTCCATTCCATTCCATTCCATTCCATTCCTTTCCATTTCATTCCAGTCCATTCCATTCGATTCCATTCCATTCCATTCCATTTCATTGCATTCCATTCCATTCCATTCCATTCCATTCCAATCCATAACTTTCTATTCGGGTTGATTCCATTCCATTCCATTCCATTCCATTCCATTCCATTCCATTCCATTGAATTCCATTGAATTCCATTCCATTCCATTGCATTCCATTCGATTCCATTCGATTCCATTCGATTCCATTCGATTCCATTCCATTCCATTGCATTGCATTCCATTCCATTCCAATCCATTCCATTCTACTCGGGTTGAGTCTATTCCATTCCATTCCATTCCATTCCATTCCATTCCTTTCCATTTCATTCCAGTCCATTCCATTCGATTCCATTCCATTCCATTCCATTTCATTGCATTCCATTCCATTCCATTCCATTCCATTCCAATCCATAACTTTCTATTCGGGTTGATTCCATTCCATTCCATTCCATTCCATTCCATTCCATTCCATTCCATTGAATTCCATTGAATTCCATTCCATTCCATTGCATTCCATTCGATTCCATTCGATTCCATTCGATTCCATTCGATTCCATTCCATTCCATTCCATTGCATTCCATTCCATTCCAATCCATTCCATTCTACTCGGGTTGAGTCTATTCCATTCCATTCCATTCCATTCCTTTCCCTTCCATTCCATTCCATTCGGTTCCATTCCATTCCATTCGATTCCATTCCATTTCACTCCATTCCATTCCGTTCCGTTCCGTTCCATTCCTTTCCATTCCGTTCAATTCCATTCCGTTCTACTCGGGTTGAATCCATTCTATTCCACTCCATTCCATTCGATTCCATTCGATTCCATTCGATTCCATTCCATTCCATTCCATTCCATTCCATTCCATTCCATTCCATTCCATTCCAATCCATTCCATTCTACTCGGGTTGATTCCATTCCATTCCATTCCATTCCATTCCACTCCATTCCATTCCATTCCATTCCATTCCATTCCATTCCATTCCATTCCATTCCATTCCATTCCATTCCATTCCATTCCTTTCGATTCCATTCCATTTCATTCCATTCCATTCCATTCAATTGCATTCTCTTCCATTCCGTTCTACTCGGGTTCGTTCCATTCCATTCCATTGCATTCCATTCTATTCCATTGAATTCCATTCCATTCCATTCCGTTCCATTCCATTCCATTCCATTCCATTCCATTCCATTCCATTCCATTCCTTTCCGTTCCATTCCTCTCTACTCGGGTTGATTCCATTCCATTCCATTCCATTCCATTCCATTCCATTCCATTCCATTCCATTCCGTTCCACTCGGGTTGATTCCATTCCATTCCATTCCATTCCATTCCATTCCATTCGATTCCATTCGATTCCATTCGATTCCATTCAATTCCATTCCATTATATTCCACTCCATTCCAATCCATTCCATTCTACTCGGGTTGATTCCATTCCATTCCACTCCATTCCATTCGATTCCATTCGATTCCATTCGATTCCATTCCATTTCATTCCATTCCATTCCATTCCATTCCATTCCATTCCCTTCCATTCTATTCTATTGAATTCCATTCCATTCCATTCCATTCCATTCCATTCCATTCCATTCCATTCCATTCCATTCCATTCCAATCCATTCCATTCTACTCGGGTTGATTCCATTCCATTACATTCCATTCCCTTCCATTCCATTCCATTTGGTTCCATTCGATTCCATTGGATTCCATTCCATTTCACTCCATTCCATTCCATTCCGTTCCGTTCCGTTCCGTTCCATTCCGTTCTATTCGGGTTGATTCCATTCTATTCCACTCCATTCCATTCGATTCCATTCGACTCCATTCGATTCCATTCCATTCCATTCCATTCTATTCCATTCCATTCCATTCTGTTCTATTGAATTCCATTCCATTCCATTCCATTCCATTCCATTCCATTCCAATCCATTCCCCTCTACTCGTGTTGATTCCATTCTATTCCATTCCATTCCATTCCATTCCATTCCATTCCATTCCATTCGACTCCGGTTGATTCCATTCCATTCCATTCAATTCCATTCCATTCCATTCCATTCCATTCCATTCCATTCCATTCCATTCCATTCCATTCCATTCGGTTCCATTCGATTCCATTCGATTCCATTCCATTTCACTCCATTCCGTTCCGTTCTGTTCCGTTCCGTTCCGTTCCTTTCCATTCCGTTCCATTCCATTCCGTTCTACTCGGGTTGATTCCATTCTACTCCACTCCATTCCATTCGATTCCATTCGATTCCATTCGATTCCATTCCATTCCATTCCATTCCAATCCATTCCATTCTACTCGGGTTGATTCCATTCCATTCAATTCCATTCCATTCCACTCCATTCCATTCCATTCCATTCCATTCCATTCCATTCCTTTCGATTCCATTCCATTTCATTCCATTCCATTCCATTCAATTGCATTCTATTCCATTCCGTTCTACTCTGGTTCGTTCCATTCCATTCCATTGCATTCCATTCTATTCCATTGAATTCCATTCCATTCCATTCCGTTCCATTCCATTCCATTCCATTCCATTCCATTCCATTCCTTTCCGTTCCATTCCTCTCTACTCGGGTTGATTCCATTCCATTCCATTCCATTCCATTCCATTCCATTGAATTCCATTCCATTCCATTCCATTCCATTCCATTCCATTCCATTCCATTCCATTCCATTCCGTTCTACTCGGGTTGATTCCATTCCATTCCATTCCATTCCATTCCATTCCATTCCATTCCATTCCATTCCATTCGATTCCTTTCCATTTCACTCCATTCCATTCCGTTCCGTTCCATTCCGTTCCGTTCCGTTCCGTTCCGTTCCATTCCATTCCGTTCTACTCGGGTTGATTCCATTCTATTCCACTCCATTCCATTCGATTCCATTCGATTCCATTCGATTCCATTCGATTCCATTCCATTCCATTCCATTCCATTCCATTCCATTCCATTCCATTCTATTCCAATGAATTCCATTCCATTCCATTCCATTCCATTCCAATCCATTCCATTCTACTCGGGTTGATTCCATTCAATTCCATTCCATTCCATTCCATTCCATTCCATTCCATTCCATTCCATTCCATTCCATTCCATTCCATTCCATTCGATTCCATTCCATGCCATTCCATTCCATTCCACTCCAATCCATTCCATTCTACTTGGGTTGATTCCATTCCATTCCATTCCATTCCCTTCCATTCCATTCCATTTGGTTCCATTCGATTCCATTGGATTCCATTCCATTTCACTCCATTCCATTCCATTCCGTTCCGTTCCGTTCCGTTCCATTCCGTTCTATTCGGGTTGATTCCATTCTATTCCAATCCATTATATTCGATTCCATTCGACTCCATTCGATTCCATTCCATTCCATTCCATTCCATTCTGTTCTATTGAATTCCATTCCATTCCATTCCATTCCATTCCATTCCATTCCATTCCATTCCAATCCATTCCACTCTACTCGGGTTGATTCCATTCCATTCCATTCCATTCCATTCCATTCCATTCCATTCCATTCCATTCCATTCGACACGGGTTGATTCCATTCCATTCCATTCCATTCCATTCCATTCCATTCCATTCCATTCCGTTCTACTCGGGTTGATTCCATTCCATTCCATTCCGTTCCATTCCATTCCATTCGATTCCGTTCGATTCCATTCGATTCCTTTCCATTTCACTCCATTCCATTCCGTTCCGTTCCATTCCGTTCCGTTCCGTTCCGTTCCGTTCCATTCCATTCCGTTCTACTCGGGTTGATTCCATTCTATTCCACTCCATTCCATTCGATTCCATTCGATTCCATTCGATTCCATTCGATTCCATTCCATTCCATTCCATTCCATTCCATTTCATTCTATTCCATTGAATTCCATTCCATTCCATTCCATTCCATTCCAATCCATTCCATTCTACTCGGGTTGATTCCATTCAATTCCATTCCATTCCATTCCATTCCATTCCATTCCATTCCATTCCATTCCATTCCATTCGATTCCATTCCATTCCATTCCATTCCATTCCATTCCATTCGATTCCATTCGATTCCATTCCATGCCAATCCATTCCATTCAATTCCATTCCATTCCATTCCGTTTTACTCGGGTTCATTCCATTCCATTCCATTCCATTCCATTCCATTCTATTCAATTCCATTCCATTCCATTCCATTCCATTCCATTCCATTCCATTCCATTCTATTCCATGGAATTCCATTCCATTCCATTCCATTCCATTCCATGCCATTCCATTCCATTCCATTCCATTCCATTCCATTCCATTCCATTCCATTCCGTTCTACTCGGGTTGATTCCATTCCATTCCATTCCATTCCATTCCATTCCATTCCGTTCTACTCGGGTTCATTCCATTCCATTCCATTCCATTCCATTCAATTCCATTCCATTCCATTCCATTCCATTCCGTTCTACTCGGGTCCATTCCATTCCATTCCACTCCATTCGATTCCCTTCCATTCCATTCGATTCCATTCCATTCCATTCCAATCCATTCCATTCTACTCGGGTTGATTCCATTCCATTCCATTCCATTCCATTTCATTCCAGTCCATTCCATTCGATTCCATTCCATTCCATTCGATTCCATTCGATTCCATTCCATTCCATTCCATTCCAATCCATTCTATTCTACTCGGGTTGATTCCATTCCATTCCATTCCATTCCGTTCCACTCCATTCCATTCCATTCCATTCCATTCCATTCCATTCCATTCCATTCCTTTCGATTCCATTCCATTTCATTCCATTCCATTCCATTCAATTGCATTCTATTCCATTCCGTTCTACTCGGGTTCGTTCCATTCCATTCCATTGCATTCCGTTCTATTCCATTGAATTCCATTCCATTCCATTCCATTGCATTCCATTCCATTCCATTCCATTCCATTCCATTCCATTCCGTTCCATTCCTTTCCATTCCGTTCTACTCGGGTTGATTCCATTCCATTCCATTCCATTCCATTCCATTCCATTCCATTGAATTCCATTCCATTCCATTCCATTCCATTCCATTCAATTCCATTCCATTCCATTCCATTCCGTTCCACTCGGGTTGATTCCATTCCATTCCATTCCATTCCATTCCATTCCATTCCATTCCATTCCATTCCATTCCATTCCATTCGATTCCATTTGATTCCATTCCATTCCATTCCATTATATTCCATTCCATTCCAATCCATTCCATTCTACTCGGGTTGATTCCATTCCATTCCACTCCATTCCATTCGATTCCATTCGATTCCATTCGATTCCATTCCATTTCATTCCATTCCATTCCATTCCATTCCATTCCATTCCATTCCTTTCCCTTCCATTCTATTCTATTGAATTCCATTCCATTCCATTCCATTCCATTCCATTCCATTCCATTCCATTCCATTCCAATCCATTCCATTCTACTCGGGTTGATTCCATTCCATTCCATTCCATTCCCTTCCATTCCATTCCATTTGGTTCCATTCGATTCCATTGGATTCCATTCCATTTCACTGCATTCCATTCCATTCCGTTCCGTTCCGTTCCGTTCCATTCCGTTCTATTCGGGTTGATTCCATTCTATTCCACTCCATTCCATTCGATTCCATTCGACTCCATTCGATTCCATTCCATTCCATTCCATTCTATTCCATTCCATTCCATTCTGTTCTATTGAATTCCATTCCATTCCATTCCATTCCATTCCATTCCATTCCAATCCATTCCACTCTACTCGGGTTGATTCCATTCCATTCCATTCCATTCCATTCCATTCCATTCCATTCCATTCCATTCCATTCCATTCCATTCGACACGGGTTGATTCCATTCCATTCCATTCCATTCCATTCCATTCCATTCCATTCCATTCCAGTCCATTCCATTCCATTCCGTTGTACTCGGGTTGATTCCATTCCATTGCATTCCGTTCCATTCCATTCCATTCGATTCCATTCGATTCCATTCGATTCCTTTCCATTTCACTCCATTCCATTCCGTTCCGTTCCATTCTGTTCCGTTCCGTTCCGTTCCGTTCCATTCCATTCCGTTCTACTCGGGTTGATTCCATTCTATTCCAGTCCATTCCATTCGATTCCATTCGATTCCATTCCATTCCATTCCATTCCATTCCATTTCATTCTATTCCATTGAATTCCATTCCATTCCATTCCATTCCATTCCAATCCATTCCATTCTACTCGGGTTGATTCCATTCCATTCCATTCCATTCCATTCCATTCCATTCCATTCCATTCCATTCCATTCCATTCCATTCCATTCCATTCGATTCCATTCCATTCCATTCCATTCCATTCCATTCCATTCGATTCCATTCGATTCCATTCCATGCCAATCCATTCCATTCAATTCCATTCCATTCCATTCCCTTTTACTCGGGTTCATTCCATTCCATTCCATTCCATTCCATTCTATTCAATTCCATTCCATTCCATTCCATTCCATTCCATTCCATTCCATTCTATTCCATTGAATTCCATTCCATTCCATTCCATTCCATTCCATTCCATGCCATTAAATTCCATTCCATTCCATTCCATTCCATTCCATTCCGTTCTACTCGGGTTGATTCCATTCCATTCCATTCCATTCCATTCCATTCCATTCCATTCCGTTCTACTCGGGTTCATTCCATTCCATTCCATTCCATTCCATTCCATTCCATTCCATTCCATTCCATTCCATTCCATTCCATTCCATTCCGTTCTACTCGGGTCCATTCCATTCCATTCCACTCCATTCGATTCCCTTCCATTCCATTCGATTCCATTCCATTCCATTCCAATCCATTCCATTCTACTCGGGTTGATTCCATTCCATTCCATTCCATTCCATTTCATTCCAGTCCATTCCATTCGTTTCCATTCCATTCCATTCCATTTCATTGCATTCCATTCCATTCCATTCCATTCCATTCCATTCCATTCCATTCCAATCCATAACTTTCTATTCGGGTTGATTCCATTCTATTCCATTCCATTTCGTTCGATTCCATTCGATTCCATTCGATTCCATTCCATCCCATTCCATTCTATTCCATTCCATTCCATTGAATTCCATTCCATTCCATTCCATTCCATTCCATTCCATTCCATTCCATTCCGTTCTACTCGGGTTGATTCCATTCCATTCCATTCCATTCCATTCCATTCCATTCCATTGCATTCCATTCGATTCCATTCGATTCCATTCGATTCCATTCCATTCCATTCCATTGCATTCCATTCCATTCCAATCCATTCCAATCTACTTGGGTTGAGTGCATTCCATTCCATTCCATTCCATTCCTTTCCCTTCCATTCCATTCCATTCGGTTCCATTCCATTCCATTCGATTCCATTCCATTTCACTCCATTCCATTCCGTTCCGTTCCGTTCCGTTCCTTTCCATTCCGTTCAATTCCATTCCGTTCTACTCGGGTTGATTCCATTCTATTCCACACCATTCCATTCGATTCCATTCGATTCCATTCGATTCCATTCCATTCCATTCCATTCCATTCCATTCCATTCCATTTCATTCCATTCCATTGAATTCCATTCCATTCCATTCCATTCCATTCCATTCCATTCCATTCCATTCCATTCCAATCCATTCCATTCTACTCGGGTTGATTCCATTCCATTCCATTCCATTCCATTCCATTCCATTCCATTCCATTCCATTAGATTCCATTCGATTCCATTCCATTCCATTCCATTCCATTCCATTCCATTCCATTCCATTCCATTCCATTCGATTCCATTCCATTCCATTCCATTCCATTCCATTCCATTCGATTCCATTCCATTCCGTTCCATTCGATTCCATTCCATTCCTTTCCATTCCATTCCATTCCACTCCGTTCTACTCAGGTTCATTCCATTCCATTCCATTCCATTCCATTCTATTCCATTGAATTCCATTCCATTCCATTCCATTCTATTCCATTCCATTCCATTAGATTCAATTCCATTCCATTCCATTCCGTTCTACTCGCGTTGATTCCATTCCATTCCATTCCATTCCATTCCTTTCCCTTCCATTCCATTCCATTCGGTTCCATTCCATTCCATTAGATTCCATTCCATTTCACTCCATTCCATTCCGTTCCGTTCCGTTCCTTTCCATTCCGTTCAATTCCATTCCGTTCTACTCGGGTTGATTCCATTCTATTCCACTCCATTCCATTCGATTCCATTCGATTCCATTCCATTCCATTCCATTCCATTCCATTTCATTCCATTCCATTGAATTCCTTTCCATTCCATTCCATTCCATTGCAATCCATTCCATTCTACTCGGGTTGATTCCATTCCATTCCATTCCATTCCATTCCATTCCATTCCATTCCATTCCATTCCATTCCATTCCATTCCATTCCATTCCATTCCATTCCATTCCATTCCAATCCATAACTTTCTATTCGGGTTGATTCCATTCTATTCCATTCCATTCCGTTCGATTCCATTCGATTCCATTCGATTCCATTCCATCCCATTCCATTGAATTCCATTCCATTCCATTCCATTCCATTCCATTCCATTCCATTCCATTCCATTCCATTCCATTCCATTCCATTCCATTCCATTCCATTCCAATCCATAACTTTCTATTCGGGTTGATTCCATTCTATTCCATTCCATTCCGTTCGATTCCATTCGATTCCATTCGATTCCATTCCATCCCATTCCATTGAATTCCATTCCATTCCATTCCATTCCATTCCATTCCATTCCATTCCATTCCATTCCATTCCATTCCATTCCATTCCATTCCATTCCGTTCTACTCGGGTTGATTCCATTCCATTCCATTCCATTCCATTCCATTCCATTCCTTTCCATTCGATTCCATTCGATTCCATTCGATTCCATTCCATTCCATTCCATTTCATTCCAGTCCATTCCATTCGATTCCATTCCATTGCATTCCATTTCATTGCATTCCATTCCATTCCATTCCATTCCATTCCATTCCATTCCATTCCATTCCATTCCATCCCATTCCGTTCTACTCGTGTTGATTCCATTCCATTCCATTCGATTCCATTCGATTCCATTCCATTTCACTCCATTCCATTCCGTTCCGTTCCATTCCGTTCCGTTCCGTTCCGTTCCGTTCCATTCCATTCCGTTCTACTCGGGTTGTTTCCATTCTATTCCACTCCATTCCATTCGATTCCATTCGATTCCATTCGATTCCATTCCATTCCATTCCATTCCATTCCATTCCATTCCATTTCATTCTATTCCATTGAATTCCATTCCATTCCATTCCATTCCAATCCATTCCATTCTACTCCCGTTGATTACATTCCATTCCATTCCATTCCATTCCATTCCATTCCATTCCATTCCATTCGATTCCATTCCATTCCATTCCATTCCATTCCATTCCATTCCATTCGATTCCATTCGATTCCATTCCATGCCAATCCATTCCATTCAATTCCATTCCATTCCATTCGGTTTTACTCGGGTTCATTCCATTCCATTCCATTCCATTCCATTCCATTCCATTCCATTCTATTCAATTCCATTCCATTCCATTCCATTCCATTCCATTCCATTCCATTCCATTCCATTCTATTCCATTGAATTCCATTCCATTCCATTCCATTCCATTCCATGCCATTCCATTCCATTCCATTCCATTCCATTCCATTCCGTTCTACTCGGGTTGAATCCATTCCATTCCATTCCATTCCATTCCATTCCATTCCATTCCATTCCATTCCATTCCATTCCGTTCTACTCGGGTTCATTCCATTCCATTCCATTCCATTGCATTCCATTCCATTCCATTCCATTCCATTTCATTCCAGTCCATTCCATTCGATTCCATTCCATTCCATTCCATTTCATTGCATTCCATTCCATTCCATTCCATTCCATTCCATTCCATTCCATTCCAATCCATAACTTTCTATTCGGGTTGATTCCATTCTATTCCATTCCATTCCGTTCGATTCCATTCGATTCCATTCGAATCCATTCCATCCCATTCCATTCCATTCCATTGAATTCCATTCCATTCCATTCCATTCCATTCCATTCCATTCCTTTCCATTCGATTCCATTCGATTCCATTCCATTCCATTCCATTCCATTCCATTCCATTCCATTCCGTTCTACTCGGGTTGATTCCACTCCATTCCATTTCATTCCATTCCATTCCATTCCATTCCATTTGATTCCATTCGATTCCATTCGATTCCATTCGATTCCATTCCATTCCATTCCATTCCATTCCATTCCATTCCATTCAATTCCATTCCATTCCATTCCATTCCATTCCATTCCATTCCTTTCGATTCCATTCCATTTCATTCCATTCCATTCCATTCAATTGCATTCTATTCCATTCCGTTCTAATCGGGTTCGTTCCATTCCATTCCATAGCATTCCATTCTATTCCATTGAATTCCATTCCATTCCATTCCGTTCCATTCCATTCCATTCCATTCCATTCCATTCCATTCCATTCCATTCCTTTCTATTCCATTCCTCTCTACTCGGGTTGATTCCATTCCATTCCATTCCATTCCATTCCATTGAATTCCATTCCATTCCATTCCATTCCATTCCATTCCATTCCTTTCCATTCGATTCCATTCGATTCCATTCGATTCCATTCCATTCCATTCCATTCCATTCCATTTCATTCCAGTCCATTCCATTCGATTCCATTCCATTGCATTCCATTTCATTGCATTCCATTCCATTCCATTCCATTCCATTCCATTCCATTCCATTCCATTCCATTCCATTCCGTTCTACTCGTGTTGATTCCATTCCATTCCATTCGATTCCATTCGATTCCATTCCATTTCACTCCATTCCATTCTTTTCCGTTCCATTCCGTTCCGTTCCGTTCCGTTCCGTTCCATTCCATTCCGTTCTACTCGGGTTGTTTCCATTCTATTCCACTCCATTCCATTCGATTCCATTCGATTCCATTCGATTCCATTCCATTCCATTCCATTCCATTCCATTCCATTTCATTCTATTCCATTGAATTCCATTCCATTCCATTCCATTCCAATCCATTCCATTCTACTCGGGTTGATTCCATTCCATTCCATTCCATTCCATTCCATTCCATTCCATTCCATTCCATTCCATTCCATTCCATTCCATTCCATTCCATTCCATTCCATTCGATTCCATTCGATTCCATTCCATGCTAATCCATTCCATTCAATTCCATTCCATTCCATTCCGTTTTACTCGGGTTCATTCCATTCCATTCCATTCCATTCCATTCAATTCAATTCCATTCCATTCCATTCCATTCCATTCCATTCCATTCCATTCCATTCCATTCCATTCTATTCCATTGAATTCCATTCCATTCCATTCCATTCCATTCCATGCCATTCCATTCCATTCCATTCCATTCCATTCCATTCCGTTCTACTCGGGTTGAATCCATTCCATTCCATTCCATTCCATTCCATTCCATTCCATTCCATTCCATTCCGTTCTACTCGGGTTCATTCCATTCCGTTCCATTCCATTCCATTCCATTCCATTCCATTCCATTCCATTCCATTCCATTCCATTTCATTCCAGTCCATTCCATTCGATTCCATTCCATTCCATTCCATTTCATTGCATTCCATTCCATTCCATTCCATTCCATTCCATTCCAATCCATAACTTTCTATTCGGGTTGATTCCATTCTATTCCATTCCATTCCGTTCGATTCCATTCGATTCCATTCGAATCCATTCCATCCCATTCCATTCCATTCCATTCGAATCCATTCCATCCCATTCCATTCCATTCCATTCCATTCCATTGAATTCCATTCCATTCCATTCCATTCCATTCCATTCCATTCCATTCCATTCCATTCCATTCCGTTCTACTCGGGTTGATTCCACTCCATTCCATTTCATTCCATTCCATTCCATTCCATTCCATTCGATTCCATTCGATTCCATTCGATTCCATTCGATTCCATTCCATTCCATTCCATTCCATTCCATTCCATTCCATTCCATTCCATTCCATTCCATTCCATTCCTTTCGATTCCATTCCATTTCATTCCATTCCATTCCATTCAATTGCATTCTATTCCATTCCGTTCTAATCGGGTTCGTTCCATTCCATTCCATAGCATTCCATTCTATTCCATTGAATTCCATTCCATTCCATTCCGTTCCATTCCATTCCATTCCATTCCATTCCATTCCATTCCATTCCATTCCTTTCTATTCCATTCCTCTCTACTCGGGTTGATTCCATTCCATTCCATTCCATTCCATTCCATTCCATTCCATTGAATTCCATTCCATTCCATTCCATTCCATTCCATTCCATTCCATTCCATTCCATTCCATTCCATTCCGTTCTACTCGTGTTGATTCCATTCCATTCCATTCCATTCCATTCCATTCCATTCCATTCCTTTCCATTCCATTCCATTCCGTTCTACTCGTGTTGATTCCATTCCATTCCATTCCATTCCATTCCATTCGATTCCATTCGATTCCATTCCATTCCATTCCACTATATTCCATTCCATTCCAATCCATTCCATTCTACTCGGGTTGATTCCTTTCCATTCCATTCTATTCCATTCCATTCCCTTCCATTCCATTCCATTCGGTCCCATTCGATTCCATTCGATTCCATTCCATTTCACTCCATTCCATTCCGTTCCGTTCCGTTCCGTTCCGTTCTGTTCCGTTCTATTCGGGTTGATTCCATTCTATTCCACTCCATTCCACTCGATTCCATTCGATTCCATTCGATTCCATTCCATTTCATTCCATTCCATTCCATTCCATTCCATTCCATTCCATTCCATTCCATTCCCTTCCATTCTATTCTATTGAATTCCATTCCATTCCATTCCATTCCATTCCATTCCATTCCTATCCATTCCATTGTACTCGGGTTGATTCTATTCCATTCCATTCCATTCCATTCCATTCCTTTCCATTCCATTCCATTCCATTCCGTTCTACGCGGTTTCGTTCCATTCCATTCCATTCCATTCCATTCCATTCCATTCCATTCCATTCCATTCCATTCCATTCCATTCCATTCCGTTCTACTTGGGTCCATTCCATTCAATTCCATTCCATTCCATTCCATTCCATTCCATTCCATTCCATTCGATTCCATTTGATTCCATTCCATTCCATTCCACTCCATTCCATTCTACTCGGGTGGATTCCATTCCATTCCATTCCATTCCATTCCATTCCATTCCATTCCATTCCATTCCATTCCATTCCATTTCATTCCAGTCCATTCCATTCGATTCCATTCCATTCCATTCCATTTCATTGCATTCCATTCCATTCCATTCCATTCCATTCTATTCCATTCCATTCCATTCCATTCCATTCCGTTCGATTAGATTCCCTTCGATTCCATTCCATTCCATTCCATTCCATTCCATTCCATTCCATTCCATTCCATTCCATTCCGTTCTATTCCATTCCATTCCATTCGATTCAATTCCATTCCATTCCATTCCATTCCATTCCATTCCATTCCATTCCATTCCATTCCGTTCCATTCGATTCCATACCATTCCATTCCATTCCATTCCACTCCATTCCATTCTACTCGGGTGGATTCCATTCCATTCCATTCCATTCCATTCCATTCCATTCCATTCCATTCCATTCCATTCCATTCCATTCCATTCCATTCCATTTCATTCCAGTCCATTCCATTCGATTCCATTCCATTCCATTCCATTTCATTGCATTCCATTCCATTCCATTCCATTCCATTCCATTCCATTCCATTCCATTCCATTCCATTCCGTTCGATTAGATTCCCCTCGATTCCATTCCATTCCATTCCATTACATTCCATTCCATTCCATTCCATTCCATTCGATTCCATTCCATTCCGTTCTATTCCATTCCATTCCATTCGATTCAATTCCATTCCATTCCATTCCATTCCATTCCATTCCATTCCATTCGATTCCATTCCATTCCATTCCATTCGATTCCGTACCATTCCATTCCATTCCATTCCATTCCATTCCATTCCATTCCATTCCATTCCACTCCGTTCTACTCAGGTTCATTCCATTCCATTCCATTCCATTCCATTCTATTCCATTGAATTCCATTCCATTCCATTCCATTCTATTCCATTCCATTCCATTCCATTCCATTCCATTCCCTTCCATTCCGTTCTACTCGTGTTGATTCCATTCCATTCCATTCTATTCCATTCCATTCCATTCCATTCCATTCGGTTCCATTCGATTCCATTCGATTCCATTCTATTCCACTCCATTCCACTCCATTCCATTCGATTCCATTCGATTCCATTCCATTCCATTCCATTCCATTCCATTCCATTCCATTCCATTCCATTCCATTCGTTTCCATTCCATTCCATCCATTCCATTCCATTCCACTCCATTCCATTCTATTCCATTCCATTCCATTCCATTCCATTCCATTCGATTCCATTCCATTCCATTCCATTCCATTCCACTCCATTCCATTCCATTCCATTCCTTTCTACTCGGGTTGATTCCATTCCATTCCATTCCATTCCATTCTATTCCATTGAATTCCATTCCATTCCATTCCTTTCTACTCGGGTTGATTCCATTCCATTCCATTCCATTCCATTCTATTCCATTGAATTCCATTCCATTCCATTCCATTCCATTCCATTCCATTCCATTCCATTCCATTCCATTCCGTTCTACTCGGGTTGATTCCATTCCATTCCATTCCATTCCAGTCCATTCGATTCCATTCGATTCCATGCGATTCCATTCCTTTCCATTCCATTCCATTCCATTCCATTCCATTCCATTCCATTCCAATCCATTCCATTCTACTCGGGTTGATTCCATTCCATTCCATTCCATTCCATTCCATTCCATTCCATTCCATTCGCTTCCATTCCATTCCATTCGTTTCCATTCCTTTTCACTCCATTCCATTCCGTTCCGTTCCGTTCCGTTCCTTTCCGTTCTATTCTGGTTCATTCTATTCTATTCCACTCCATTCCACTCAATTCCATTCGATTCCATTCAATTCCATTCCATTCCATTCCATTCCATTCCATTCCATTCCATTCTATTCTATTGAATTCCATTCCATTCCATTCCATTCCATTCCTATCCATTCCATTCTACTCGGGTTAATTGCATTCCATTCCATTCCATTCCATTCCATTCCATTCCATTCCATTCCATTCCATTCCGTTCTACTCGGGTTCATTCCATTCCATTCCATTCCATTCCATTCCGTTCCATTCCTTTCTACTCGGGTCCTTTCCATTCCATTCCATTCCATTCGATTCCCTTCCGTTCCATTCAATTCCATTCCATTCCATTCCAATCCATTCCATTCTACTCGGGTTGATTCCATTCCAGTCCATTCCATTCGATTCCATTCCATTCCATTCCATTTCATTGCATTCCACTCCATTCCATTCCATTCCATAACTTTCTACTCGGGTTGATTCCATTCTATTCCATTCCATTGCATTCGATTCTATTCGATTCCATTCGATTCCATTCCGTTCCATTCCATTCCATTCCATTGAATTCCATTCCACTCCATTCCATTCCATTCCATTCCATTCCATTCCATTCCTTTCTACTCGGGTTGATTCCATTCCATTCCATTCCATTCCATTCCATTCCATTCCAATCCATTCGATTCCATTCGATTCCATTCCATTCCATTCCATTGCATTCCATTACATTCCAATCCCTTCCATTCTACTCGGGTTGATTCCATTCCATTCCATTCCATTCCATTCCATTCCTTTCCCTTCCATTCGCTTCCATTCGTTTCCATTCCATTCCATTCGATTCCATTCCATTTCACTCCATTCCAATCCGTTCCGTTCCGTTCCGTTCCGTTCCATTCCGTTCCATTCCATTCCATTCTACTCGTGTTGATTCCAGTCTATTCCACTCCATTCCATTCGATTCCATTCGATTCCATTCGATTCCATTCCATTCCATTCCATTCCATTCCATTCCATTCCATTTCATTCTATTCCATTGGATTCCATTCCATTCCATTCCATTCCATTCCAATCCATTCCATTCTACTCGGGTTGATTCCATTCCATTCCATTCCATTCCATTCCATTCCATTCCATTCCATTCCATTGCATTCCATTCCATTCGATTCCATTCTATTCCATTCCATTCCATTCCATTCCATTCGATTCCATTCGATTCCATTCCATTCCATTCAATTCCATTCCATTCCATTCCGTTCTACTCGTGTTCATTCCATTCCATTCCATTCCATTCCATTCCATTCCATTCCATTCCATTCTATTCCATTGAATTCCATTCCATTCCATTCCATTCCATTCCATTCCATTCCATTCCATTCCATTCCATTCCATTCCATTCCTCTTTACTCGGGTTGATTCCATTCCATTCCATTCCATTCCATTCTATTCCATTGAATTCCATTCCATTCCATTCCATTCCATTCCATTCCTTTCCATTCCATTCGATTCCATTCGGTTCTACTCGTGTTCATTCCATTCCATTCCATTCCATTCCATTCCAGTCCATTCCATTCCATTCCGTTCTACTCGGGTCCATTCCATTCCATTCCATTCCATTCGATTCCCTTCCATTCCATCCGATTCCATTCCATTCCATTGCAATCCATTCCATTCTACTCGGGTTGATTCCATTCCATTCCATTCCATTCCATTCCATTCCATTCCATTCCATTCCATTCCAATCCATAACTTTCTATTCGGGTTGATTCCATTCTATTCCATTCCATTCCGTTCGATTCCATTCGATTCCATTCGATTCCATTCCATCCCATTCCATTCCATTCCATTCCATTCCATTGAATTCCATTCCATTCCATTCCATTCCATTCCATTCCATTCCATTCCATTCCATTCCGTTCTACTCGGGTTGATTCCATTCCATTCCATTCCATTCCATTCCATTC